>NC_080602.1:21611726-21925529 GCF_027887145.1 Ammospiza caudacuta
TTCAGTGCTATTCCTTAAAATATTAGTTGTGAGATTTTTAATGCAATAATTTGTGGGATGTTTTTGTACAAATTTTACACATTGGTTGGAATATGCACTTTGTACACAGCAAAGGCAGTGTGTACTCATCACCAAAAAGAACTGTCATTATGATTCAGGAAGGAGGAGGCACATTTAGCCCTCTAAAACACTAAAATTAATCCTTTTCCCCACTTTTCCTACAAACCTGGATCTCAGATTACCCCTGAAGGAGCACTAGCACAAAAAGCTGTAAAAAGTGGAGTCTTCATAAATCTCACCAAGCAGCAGAGATGAGCAATGAGTTTGTGTTGTCACAGCACTGGGGATGGCACCTGGCCGTGAGACCAGCTGGAATAAAAAAAGAAGCTGAATTGTAGGTGGATGTAGGGGGCAAAAAAAAAAGATGGTGGCATAAAGAAACTACACCTGCAAAGCAGACTCTAAGGATTCAGAAGGGCTCTGACCAAACAGTGACCGGGGAAAGAGAGCAGGCAAATGCAGGCAGGGTTTTATCCTTCTGGGATGGATTGGTTTGTATTCTTCTCATAAAGTTACTCGGAGTGCCTGGAAAATCCTGGGCTGTTTGTTTTATTATCATGTGTCCCTGGAGATGTAACTGCAAACCCCGAGGGAGCAATTCATACCACCAAAGTCTTATCACCTGTCCAGATAATCATGGAAAAGAGAAAGGGCACTTCAGCCTGCCCAGGATACAAATTACACTCCAGAAGTGCTTATCTGTCACCGCTGGTTTTGTGGGGAGCCTGGGGCGATCAGAGCAGAGCAAACTGAATCTCCCTGATCCATGGGCACCACAGGGTAGAGCTGTGGCAAAGAGCAAGACCTTAAGCCATGGGAGAGCAACAGGACCATGGGCTCTGTTTCTGTGATGGCACAGGAGCCTCTGCCCAAACGCGTGCCCCCAAACCTGTCTGAGGTGTAGGATTGGTGTCTTTGACTCACCATGGCTCACTGACCTCTTCCAGTGTGAAATTCCTCAGCCAGCAAACTCACAGCCAGCAGGTTTTCCCTCCAAGTCTCCTCCACAGAATGTGGCAAGCCCCAGAGGTTTTTTGTTCTCTCCTCCTGGTGTTTCATCTCCTGAGAGAATCAGTCTTGCAACAGGGAACGGTTTGTTCCCTTGATCCTCTCCCTGCTGATGCATCATCCCCTTTACTTCCATGGCTCCATTAATGCCTTGCTTCCAGCACATGAATGCAGGTATTTTGTGAGTCTCCTTCACTCTGGGGACTGGGATAACTTCTTATTCAGGATGGAAAAGGACATAAACAGAATATTTAACAAAATGACTGTAAGCACCAGTTATACCTGAACAAAGAACTGCAAATGGCCCTGTAATGTACTTTATACCTGCTTCTTCTCACAGATTGCACTACAGGCTATTTACAATTCACATTTCACGTACCCCTGCATCTGAAATGTCTTTTTCTCTCACTTACTTGCTGATTAAGTGACAGAGTCTAATCTCTGCACAGCCTCCAAAGCCCCAGCAAACACAAATCTTCCCAGAGACAACTGAAATAGCAGATTTATTTATTCCCATTCTTTTGCAACTCAGTATTTGCATATTAGAGTGGTTTTGGGAAGGAGAAAAGTCACAGATACAAATCTGACATTCACATGTCAGCTTCCCCATCCATAAGGTCAACTCTGATGAGGACACTTGCTAGTCTCCAATTATAGGTCTCCTAATGCGTAAATAACGCTAATGAATGGCATCTGCCATGGAGCACATCTCATAAAGAAGATGTTAATCGAAGCCAATCCATCTGAAATTTGCTCCTCTTGCTGTTTCAAGGCCTTTTGATTCTCAGGAGATTAAGATGTTGACTTGAAAGTGGTTTGAATCACTTGGTGCACATAGCTGGGGTCTGCCCAGCCCTCCTGGATCAAAATGTGTCCCCTGTCACCTTCTCCCTGCCTGGGCACCCTTCCCAGCCCAGAGCAGAGTGGCCTAATTTTACAAATTAGGGTGACTCCAGCTCAGGTTCCATCCCCACCTGCAATTCAATCCCTGTGGAAAGAAGATCTTGGTCCTTTCCAAAGAGGACACCGGCCACCGCTGCGAGGACAAGGCCTCTCAGCCCATCCTCAGGAGCTGACAGGGGAGATGAGAGTTGAGTTTAGTGCTTTAGAGAGAGGGCTCTGCCACAGACATTGCTGAGCCTGGCAGAAGTGCCAGTCCTTGACCTCTCTCTGTATTTTCTCAGGTAAATAACTCCCTGAGGGGCTGAATGCTTCTGATGGCACAGCCCTTGTAGCCAGAGCTAATTGGTGACTCCTTTTTATCACCTCTCCAGTATCATCTGGATAAACTGGCTCTATCACTCTACAGCCCCAGAAAGGTGAGTAGGGTAACAGGCTAAAGATGAGAACACGGGGCTGGCTGCCAAATGCTTCTGGGGCTTGTTCTTCAGGCATCTCCGTTCCTCACTAATACTTTTATCCTCTCCCCATAAATCTCTGTCTTCAGGATGGTATTTTTGGCTTTTTTTAGAGCAGTGCCATGGCAGTTCCTGCAGTTGGAAGCCCTGGTGCAACCTTCAAACAGAAAGTGAAAGGCTCACAGGACCAGGGAGGTGACAGTGGCACAGGCAGTAGCACACACGGGAGATGCTGAAAACCTGGGTTCTTCATCTGGGTTTTCCTCGGCTTTCAGGGGAACTTAAACAAGCTTTTTACGCCTCAGTTTTTACTCCTGCAAGCATCTCCTGCTTGCAGCCATCTTTGTAAAGTACTTGAAAGCTTTGTGGATGGGAAATGCACAGCAGCAAGGACTCACTAAAATCAGGGTGAGATATTTTGTCTTTCTCAGATCAGGGTAATAAAGTACCGATGCAAAGAGAAAGGCAGCAGTAGTTAACACCAGGAAAGAATCGACTTCCATCTGGTACAATAACTTCCTTTGGGCTTTTCTCCAGCTCTACCTCAATAATCTCCCTTTTATTACCCTTTATATGAGTTTCAAATTCCCTAGCTGCAGAGGCTGGCAGGGCTGCTCTTCTGAGACAGATCCCTTGGCTTTCTCCAGCCTGGTGAGTGTAAAGCTGGAGCTCAGAGCAAAAGCTGTGGTGAGAAACGTGGGCAAAGAGCAAGTCAGAAAACCCACAGCTCTGCAACCTCCAGGTCACTCCATGGAGCAGCAGCATGCACCCATCAGCCTGGAGTTACCCCAATGCACTTTTTGGGGTCACTCCGGGGTTGAAGAAGGAGATTAGCCAGTGAAAGGGCAAGGGCCTGAGGACAGAGGGCAAGAGAAAGGCAGGAGATACCTGCAGAGAGACCTGCAAATGCTAAGCACTTGCAAAGCTTTGTTTACACGCAGCATGAAAAAAAAAAAAAAAAAAAAAAAAAAAAGCTGTGGATCAAAGTCAGTCTTTGGAGTGGTGATAAGAGAGTGGCATCGCTGTGAAAGCCGGTGCCTCCCAGCGCTAACAGGAGCTTTTTAGCCTTTTCCCAGCCTCGTTAGTAAGGGGTTTATTTACAGTTTCCAAAGAAGAGAGAGCTGAGAGATGTATGGAGTGGTCACGGGAAAGGCAGAAATTTTCTCCCTTTTTAAGAGGCACCGGTGAGCTGTGAAGCCTGGAGCATTCAGCATCCTTGCCTCCCTTCTTCTGCATCCCTGCAAGCGCTTCCCTCAGCACTCCAGCAAAGCGATCCCTGGAGCTGTCCCTCCTGCCCGGGGAGCATCTCTCCCTCCATGCAATGAGACACGATCAGTGGGCAAGTGAAAGCAAGACCAAACCTTAATGAAGTCAGTGCAACACCACCAAACCTTGGGTTATTCATGAAATTAGTGCAAAAGTCTGTGAGTTTGTTTTAAGACCTTTTTTCTTTACAAGCTAGCAGATAACCATTCAGGCAGGTCAATGATCTCAGTCTCTAAGATCTTTCTTCATTACTACATTTAATGAAAAAAATTTAAAATCCTCACATCCATCAGCCTAAAACCAATAAAGAAGAACAGCTGACACTCAGGCAGCAAAGTCTGGCTCTGGGAGATGCCTGTGACCTGAGACTCTCTTACCTCATACCGAAGATATTCTTATTAACAGGAATTCACCAGCACAAAAGAAATTGCTAACAACTTTCAGATCACAAAGTTTCCCTTTTATATTCAATGGAAATGGGGAAAAGCAGTCACACAATACAAAACTTGTTAATATACCATCATCTGCTCATATATTATAAAACTTGCTTATTGCTCTAGTGATTGATATATTTTTAGTATGCAAGAAGCTGAGTATCGTGTGCCTTCCAACTGCTTGAGCACAATTATTGTATTGATTTGATGTGACAGTAGCTCTGTGTTTAAGGTGGTTTATGTTTTTTAATTTGCAATTAAATAAAAGGATGTCTACTCTCCAAGATGGCTGACGGTTGTTTATACCCTGCAGCAGTTGATGAAGCAAACTTTTATTTGGCTTCATAAAACATAGTTGTTCTGTCACTCTGCGGCACATTAGCTAGAGTTCTCAGAGTGGTTTCTTACCTAGCAAAAGATAAAACTAAACTCCAATCTATTTTAAAGTAGGCAAGGTAACAACATCAATGTTGCAATGGGACTATAATGAAGTAAGTGAGCTGGCAATATTGTACTATTGATAAAAGTAATGGTGATAATATATTTCTATAACACCTTTCATCGTGAAGTGCTCTGGGTATTCACGTGTTCCTCTGCTCTGCCCTCTCCCTCCCTTCCTCTCTTTCACTGTATGTATACAGTCATATACACATATATTTTATTTAAGCCCTCCTATTTTTTCATGGATTATATCTTCTCAGCTTTGCAGAAAGGAGGAATCCTGGCAGCTGCTTAAAATCAGGTGTTGCACAAGAGTTACGGAGCTACGGATGAGATTGCTCCATGGTCCATGACTAGAAGGGAATAACCCTGCTGTGGGAGATCCCCAGTGTCTCACCTAGAGGCAGGAAATGCTCGTGCTGCCTGACTGATTCATCAATCTGAGGTGCTGCACAAAAAATGGGGAAACAACATTACAGTCAGAGGAGGAGCCATAAATGTGAGCTGGGCACATCTCTGGCCCTGTCTCTTCTCCACAGAGCCTGTGTGACAATGGCAGAACATGACTGATCTTCCTCCCACACACACCATAACCTCACCTCAATGTCCCACTCCTAAAGCTGGAAAATTCTCCACCAGGGCTGCTCAAGAAAGAGAAAAATAATTACTGAGTGCTCCCTTGAAAACTTGATGCATTATCTCTTGAAGTTCACAGAATATTTTCTACCATCTTCAGTAGCTTTGAATTGATCCCACGTCAGTGCAGAGGCACTGGGTAATTGCCAGCACCACATAGTTCAGCTTGGTGCCTGCCAAGCTAAAGAGTTAAATCAGCTGGGGTGGGACATTTAAAACCAATGCACAGTTCAAGTATAGATGAGGCCTGGTCCTGCTGAGCTCCATCCAGCTGGCCAGTGCCCAGAGCTAAACCCTCCAGGAGATGCGATCGCCATCTCTCCATTACCTTCATCATTCCCAGGATTCTTCCCCACACCAACGGGGCAGGCCGAAACACAAAACACCAGCAGGGTCAAATGTTTCCAAACGTTGAGTAGCACATCTCTGCAGCCTCGGGTGGGCCTCCAAAAATTCCACAGATTCTGGGCCATCCATTCATCAACCCCAATTGAGTCCTCGTGCTTGTCGTGCCACATGAAACATGTGTTGGTTATCATATGATGGACCACAGCACAGACACAGCTGAATTCCTGTGTCACTTTGTGCTCCTTCTGACAGAATAATCTATAAATACCAGGTCTGACCCTGACAATGGATTTGTTTTGACTGCAGCAGTGCCAGTTCTGCATGAATATTCCAGAAAGCAATTACAAGGGGAATGTAGCAGAGAGTAATATTATCAAATACTCCCCTCAAGGAGACTATTAGAGAATACATCATGTCATCCTTTGGCATCATTCAGTCCCGAGATCTGACATAAGGAGTTGGGTCCATCCAGTGTAGGAACCAGCTTGTGCCATGTGATCTCATCTACCTCAAGCATCCAAAGTAATAAGTTATGAAAGTCAAGTACACCAAACACTGTTGGTGGCCAACATTTTGAAGCAGCTAAAATGTGCTTTCCATTGTCTGATCAATTATTAGGGCAGACAGGACAATTATCTCATCTAGCTACCAAACAGGAGAGGCCATTATATCTCGGTTTATCAGCTTCATATAACATGACACACACTGTCATTTTGGTGCACTGCATTGGTGCACACACCCCAAAACTACTTTTGGTGGTAGTTGAAGGCACATGCAATGTGAGTTTATGACATACAGATGCATTTCAGGCAAGTTCTGCCACGAGTGAAAGTGAGATTAACACCAGATTGGCTCCACAAAGAGAAGGAGAGGGACAGAAAGGGACATTTACACAAGATTAAAGGGGAATACTGTAATGCATTAGTTATTATGTGTGTCATTTCTGAACTTGATGCCTAATCCCAAATCTTCTAATTAAGTGGGGAGGAGAGACAGCACATGAAGAATAAATAAATAGCACACAACATATAGATAACCAGTATTGCAGAGTGAAAGAATTTTTAAAAAAATTTTTCTTCTACTTTATATAAAGCCTTTATTCCAAAATCTCTTTAACTTGACATATAATAACCTTTTATTTAACTACAGGTGATGCTTCTAAGTGACTGATTTTGGAGATATTAATTTTCCAACTATTTCCTGTTGCTCACAGTTTAAAATGCATTTAAAGAAACACTTTGGGGGTTTGTGTCATTTTAAAAGCATTCTCAAACACCCAGCTTGTAAAAGGGTACAAATTTATTATTTCTTAACAGAATACAGGTTATCAGAACATTGTAATTTACATATTTTTCAAACTCCTTGGAGTAAAAAGCCTCCATAATTATTGGATGAGTGTAGGAGAACCAGAAGAAATATCTGGAAAATGAAGAAGTCCCACTAGAACAGACCCACCGAAACCTGGAGTGTCACACAGACCTCAAACAACCACAGCTTTGTCCCAGGATTTTTGATCCCACAAAGAAACTTATAAAAATAGGAAAGTCTACATAAAAAGAAAGATTTATTTCATGCTATGCAGGTGTCTGAGAGAGATATGTGGTGTTGGGATTGATAATGACACAGCCCTTCTGGTGTGAAGAAGTGACTGAATTGGTCCCAATTCTCTCAGCTCATGAAAACCTTGTGGCAAACCTTGCCATGACAAGGAAAGATTGAATAATGGGGACTTTGTGGTTTAAGAACAGCAAATTTCCACCTTGCTTACTTAAGTCTGAACATTTTCTTTTTGTAGAAATGCATGTGGCTGTCTCAGACCATACAGGTACAAGACCTGGCTCCAAACCTTTCAGCAGAGCTCTGGCAAAATAATCCTGGGGGCTGCTTCCCACAGAGCTGCTGACAAGAACCACATAAATGTAGTTTCTGAGCACAGTGTAGGTTAGATATTAGGAAGAAATTCTTCCTTGTGAAGGTGGTGAGGCACTGGCACAGGGTGCCTAGAGAGGCTGTGGATGCCCCATCCCTGGAAGTGTTCACGACCAGGTTTGGAGCAGCCTGGGATAGTGGAAGGTGTCCCTGCACTGAGAATCATAAAATGTGAGAATGATTTGGGTTGGAAGGGACATCAAAGATGATTGACTTCCAATCCCCTGCCATGGGCCAGGACACCTTCAATGAGATGAGATTCCTCAAAGTCCCATCCAACCCGGCCTTGAACCACAGCAGAGGGGTTGGATTAGATCTTGAAAGTCACTTCCAACCCAAATTCTGTAATTCTGTCCATAAACTGCTTTGTGACACAAACCAGATTCAGAAGTCCCTTTCTAGGAACACAAAGAGGATTCACAAAGCACATTAGACAACGCTGTCTCTCCCCACAGGAGTTTAGGACTACAGCAAGGCCTTATGTAAACACAGCTTTTCACACACCACACCTCCCAAAAGTGCCAACAAGATCCCATCATCCTCCTGCTTTTCACACATTACTCAGTTTCAGTGCTGAAAGCAGGGCCCAGGGCTTGGAGCCTGCCCAGAACAAAGCCACCCTGACACTGTTATGTTTTGCTGCTCCAAAAAACAGATTCCAACTCAGCACCAGTGCAATGTTGTAATCACACTGTGAGATGCAAGACCACAAACAACAGGCACAGGAAAAGTCGTTCTAATCTTGCAGAAAAATTTATAAAGCTACAAAGCCATTCTCATTCCATGCTGGAGGAAAATAAAACAACCCCTTTTGAAGAGTTTTGATGGCACAAGAACTGTAATCCATATCTGATCCAGTGATTGGAATCTCATGGCCTGCCTGTGCTGTATGCTGCTTCTGAAATGAGAGGCAGCATATCTGTGTCAGTGTGATTCCCAAATTAATGCCTGCTTTTTAAAGAGGCCTGTTCCTGGCCCAGGCAGGCATGTGGTGCTGGGAACCCCAGTGCAGTGCTGGAGACATGCACAGGCATATGGGGGTGCTAGGATGCCTCTGCTCCAGGCAGCACAGTGCACCAGCCATGATGCATTTCCCACAAAACAGTTTACAATCCAGAGCAGAACACAATTCAGTGTTTTAAGGAGGCTGCAATTCTCTCTCCTGCTTTTTCTCTCTGTCCCTCTCGGAGATCTTGGACTCAAAATTGATGCTAACAAACCAGCTCTGAATGCCACAGTGAATGTTCCTGTGAATATTTGAATTTCTTTCCACAGATAATCTGCACTGTGAACCTTCAATTTTTACTGTACCTTACAGCACCAAAAGTAGTCACCCAAGGCAGTGCAAGAATCTCCATTGCAAGGAGCTGTAGAACAAAACAGATCAGAGAAGCAATTTCCTTCTTGTTCACAGGAAAGCTCAATTGCACAGAGTCCTTCAGGTCATGGGCACAGGCACTGCATTTACTGGAATTATTTCAGGGATTTAGGGCCAGACAGGGACAACTGAGCCTCTTCCAGGCATGGCCAGTGAAGCTTTTGGTGATACCACATATGGGAACCCTCCTGGGGCTGGTGACCATCCTGTGCCCACTGGAATTTACTGGAATTATTTACTGGAATTATTTCTGAGATTTTAGGCCCAAATAGGGACAACTGAGCCCTTCCCAGACAGCCAGGGGTGGCCAGTGAAGCTTTTGGCAGTACCACACATGGGGACTCTGCTGGGGCTGGTGACCATCCTGTGCCCACCCTCTGCACTGCCCTCCCTTCACTCAAACACCGATTTCAGCAGCCAAGAGTCGCCTCCCATCTCTCCCTGGGACAGGCATAGGAGTCACCAGAGGCAACCAAATGAATTCTGAGTGTCAGTCCAGGGGGCAAGAAGAGCAGCAGAGAAATGGGAGATGTTTGCTGGGAGTGTAGTGCACTGAGTGCATCTCCAGAACACAGGCCCTGCAGCATGTGCACAGATTGCAGCCAGATTTTTGTGGCAGTTCCTTTGGGAGCAGAAGCTTCTATTTGTGAAGAGATCACAAAGGCTGGGAGTGATTTTAACCTAGAAAGGACACATATAAAAACACGAACCTGCTATCATTGCAGTAGCTAGGTGCTTTATCTTTAATTTTAAAGAATATAAAAGACTGTAAGCTGAGAGCTTGGCAGTTAAAAAAGAAAATTAACTCTGTGGTGAATCCTGACCTGATGCTCCTCTTCTCCCCTCCTCCTAGAGTGATGGAAGATTTTTTGTTAAACTAAAAAGGCACATAATTTGGAAGTCACGAGAAGAAAGCTGTTATTTTTTTTTTTAGCACACTGCAGACACCCTGTGGAATTAGCTATTGCAGCAGGTCAACAAGTCAAACAGTTTGTAAGGATTCAAACAGACTCAGATAGTCTTATGAAAACAGACAATCACTGGGAGGAGCACAACATCCAGCTGAAGGAGACAGAGAGAAAACCAAGCTGCCTTTTTCAGACCCAGCTTTGCTGGTCAATCTTACCCACAGAGAGGGTGAAGGAATGGCCACTAATGCAACAGCACAGGAGGAACAGCCTCAGAGGAGGATGAGGCATCCATTACAAAGTGCTGCTAAATCTCACCCACTGTGTCTGTTCTGCTCTCCCTCCTCAGGATGCTGAAATAATTCCCCCATCAGCTCCTGCTCTCAGCCTCATGGGTTGACAGAGCTCTTTAGGAGAAAGAAATCTCATCCGTGGGAAATATTTTCAGACACAGAAAAACAAATCAAGTTACATTTGGAAGAACCAAATGAATTGTTTCCACACATCACATAAGGCTGCCTCTACATTAGCATTTTGCTTCAGAACAGGAGTGGGATTTTGAAGTAAATCTCCCAGTCATCAATTTACCATGCATTGGCTCCATTTGCAGAGCTGTTTTGATGCCCATGATCTAGATTCCTTCCACAGAAAATTAAACCAGAAGCTCCAACCAAAATGTGCAGCAAATGTGCTCCAAACCCTGAGGCAGACACAATGACCAAATTGTTGTCTGGTCCTCCAGACAGGTTTGGATCCCATGTATGACGGAGATATTTGGTCCATGGGACCAGATTAGGTCTAGGCAGAAATAAAACTCCCAAACTTCATGTAGGATAGCAGAAGTGCCCCAGCACAACCTGCTCCAAACCATTCTTGCACCTGTATTCCCCTGGTTTGCTTGCTGCTGGTTTGCTTGCATCCTATATGACCTACAAATTAGGGGTAGGTCTGCACATAGAGCTTTCCCCATCTAGCCAAGAGAAGAGAAACCCAAGCACACAGAAAGATTTCCCAGGATAAATAATGAAGGCAAATAGGGGCAATTTCTTCCTGGAGAAGAAAAGCCAGTCTGTGTCCTTCAAGAAGTGACAGGGTGACACCACAGGTGTTTTCTGCAGGTCAAAGCCAGAATCAGACTCCAGGTGTGGAGTTCCCTTTTGAAGGAAATCTCACAGAGCTGAGTGGTAAACCACATAAACATGCTACCAGATAGCAAACACATTCATGACAGGCAGCTCCAGATATAAATTTAAGACATTTTATTTCAGCACTGCATGTAGGAGAACTATGCCAACCCTGAGCTCTCTCTTTGTTTTTTTGAATAGAGAAGCCCAAGTACAAGCAAAAAATAAATCTACTTATTAACTGAAATATTTCTTATATCAGCTTGGTATATATAGGCCTTCACTCTTGCATTCCTTTGGGTTATTTCAAAACTTTAAAGAGAAGACAAATGTTAGAAGTAAAAAGATATTTTTCATTTTTTTAAGATCCAACAGCCAACTAAATGTTAATCTAACATATTTTTCTAGACTCAGGTCAAATCCATCATCTTTAATCCTTGGAGATCGTCATCCTCTGATTTTTTCACTCAGCTTCCAAATCTTTTTACTTAACAGAATTTAAACATTTCTTCAAAGTAGTTAAAGAACATTTTTTTTTTTCATTTTCTTTTTTCTTCTTCTTCTTCTATCAGGACTTGCCAGCAAGGAGGACCCCTGTTGCTTCTGCTTTACTTATTTGTTGGAAGTAGTGGCAATCTTACAGATGTTTGTAGGCTGGATGGAACTTTAATGGTTTTGATCAGTCAAGTCCATTTAAAAGATGGTTTGTGGACTTGGTGTAACACTACACTCTTCAGCTACAGGATGGATAAATATTGAAGAAATGGGTATCTCCTGTTTGCTTACCTTTTCCTACCCAATAGAAACAATTCAAAATAAGCTGCATTTTGCAAACAAGCCATATCTTCACCCTTTCTAGTCAAGGGAAAGATCTGCTGCTGTCACTCCTGCTGTGAGAAGTCAATCCATGGCCTGTACAACAAATCCAGAGCAAAATTATGGAGTTGGTTTTCCAGCATCAGAGCTAAATTAAGCACTGCATTCCTCTATCTCCAAAGCTTCAAAGCTGAGCTGGTCCAGTCTAGGTTTGGGCCAGAACCCTGGGGAAAGCTTAATTTTCAAAACTCTGAGGTGTTCAGAACTGAGGTTCCAAGCTCTGGCCCTTCTCTGATGAGAAACAGTTTGTGCATCTCTTCACACACCAAGGGAATATTGCTCAGCTTGACCCCCCTCCAACTTTTTGATTGGAAGGAGTATGATACACAGGAAGCAAAATCTCCAGAGTGAAGCACTGCCAGAAAATTCCCCCACTGAGTGTAAAAATGAGAGACAAAATTGGATCTCAACCAATTTAAAGTTTCAGGAAAAGAGCAGAATGTGGCCTAGCATATCAGTGCAACATTATCCCACTGATTCACTCTAGCAGCTTGACCAGGCTGCTCTCATTAGCTGCAGCACAACCACAGAAAAATCTGAATATTGTCTCCAAGGCAAAAAAAAAAAAAATCAACGGAGGGGAGCAACTGTGCTTCCAAGAGATACTGAGTAGTCTATAAAGTCATCACTGAGTGATGGATGGGTGCCAGAGCCCTCTCTTACTCCTGAGGTGACTTTTCTTGAGACAGCAGTGATATAACAGTGTGTGTGTGGAGTGAGATTGTCCCACCCTGCCCATCCTGTGGGCAGTGCAGCTGCTGGCCATGGCTTTCCCATGCTGTCACTCTTGCCTTCCTTTCCACCCTGGGTTGGCACCAGTTTCTCTTTCCTTTTGGGATGCTTGAATCCCTCCTAACTGGGGTCCTTTAAGCAGTTCCACCCCTGATCAGTGAGAGCAGAGTCCTTTTCCCAGCACTTGTGTCCCTCTCAGTTTCCCTCAGGACTGCAGAATGCCTGGGCACATTGTACATAGCACCTAAGAGCATTTTAAATAGCCTGGGTGTGGGTCCCACCTGCAGAGCTCTGAGCCCCTCTCTGCTGCACTGTATTGTGCCTGCATTGAGTTGCCACTGTGGTTTTCTCTGAGGGATTAAGCAGAGATTTATTCCTCCACTTCAAGTGTTGTTTTTTTTTTTTTCTTTTTTTATGCTGCCACCAAGCTTGGATTTCAAGCTTGAGCTTGATTGGGCTTTAATGGATTTTCTACACAGCATGGCCATTGAGCACCTCCCGTGCTCTTCTGGAGTGACTTCACTGCACAGGGATATAAAGTGCTTAAATGGTAGATGGTGCTGTTACTCACTTAGCCACCAAGGTCTGCTTCTAAACCACGTCACAAAATTCATCCGGCACAGCTTGCAGGAGCCAGCATCCATCTTTTCAGCTCAGGTTAATCAGCACCAGAAAATGTTGTACCTTAGACAGTATTTATTCATTTGTTACAGGGCTCAAGCAGGGAGCAGCTCAGGCTGTCAGGCTGCCTACCAAGAGTGCCTGCTTTGGACTGGAAGTAAGAGAAACACAAAGAAAATCAGCCCTTGGTAAATCTCCACCCAAGGAGGAGCTTTGCAACCTTCTCCCCAGAGAAATGAGAAATGGAAAAGAGAACCCACAGGAAAACTCAGCTGAGACAATGCTGCAGCAGTGGGAGAAAGGCAGGAGTTTGCATAATATCCTGGATATCTGGACTCAAACCTGGGATCTAAAAGCTGAATTTGCCTCCACTAGAGGATCAGCTTAGTCTGACTGCCAGCAACAATTCATGACAGAACAGCAGCAGGAGGAGTCTGGGACTCAGGAGTGTCACCACATGACACCAGACACCCACCAGATGAGGGGACTGAGGTGGTATCAGCTGTGATGGGGCTTCAGGGCTCTGGGGCATTAGTTCTGGGTCAGAGCTGTGTGCTGGGTTGACCCAGGGCTGGCACAGCCTCTGCTTTCCACATCACACTCTGAATCAACAAGTAACTCCCCAGTCCACAACCTGCCCTTTGCACATAACCTGTATGTGACAGCAAAACACAGAGGAACTAGCAGCTTACAGGGTTTTTTCCCCTAAAAAAAGAATCTAAACAGTCCCTATGGATATTTTGATTATCTCAGGTCTTCCAGAGCTGTGAAGAAATTGAAATTTCCCCTTTAGTGTTTGCCCATTGCCTCTTCAATAGACACAAGCTTCACCAAGCACCCACACTAAATCTGCCAACACTTATTTTCCACCATCTGCATAGTAATTGCACTAGGAGCTGAGTTTAATATCCTTAAATTTCCATTTTGACATGCTGGAGAGCTCCTGGTGTACAAGGTGCAAGGGGATATTTAGTCTCAGATTATTGACCTGGAATGAAGAAATCCAAGTACCAGCTTTCCTCTCATTCTTCCCTCACCTCAGTGGTTTCATCAATTAAATGTTCCCTATCTCTTCAGCAGAGACAGCTCTCCTATCACCCTATTCTTATTTGCTTAGAGTGTCTCCTTCCAGCTGTATCCTACTGAGTTTGTTGCATGATGATCTGTGTGATTGTTTTCCCTCTTCCTTCACTTTGCCCCAAACTGTGTTTATCTGACATATTCCTGTGGTTTTGGGCAGGCTCTCTGTGATCCCCCATGCCAAACTACCAGGGAGCAGCTGCTCTGTGAGATGAACATCTCAGCTGCCTCAGAGGATCCCCAGGCATCAGTCTGGCTGTGCCCCCAGCAATCTGAATGAAACTGCAATTTTTGCAGCCTCAAACCTATTCTATCTGTACTTAAATAGTAGGCTTTTTTCTCAGAGCAGCCCTCCTGCTTCCACCCAAAGAAAGCACTCTTGGAGGCTGTGAAATCCGAGGTGGGGATGCCCTGCTGTGGATCACTGATTGGTGAAGACCTTGTTCATTCATTCCTGTGAGATATCTATTAAAAATGATGCTATCTAGCCTCATGTCACTTAGAACTGAATGTAAAACTCATCACTTTGAGTTTGCACTCCTAAAATACCCTACCAATGCCCACACAGCCCCTCAGGCACACCTTTGTCCCCATGGAGCTCCCTCAGACCTCCCTTTCTGTAACTCCAGATACCTTGGGATCAGGTGTCCTGACCTCAGGTTTGTCCTTCCATCCCTACTCATTCACTCAGAAATTCAAAACCTTCAGCAACACAAAAAACAACCTACCCTGGAGTACCCTGAGATAAAATCTCATTGTATGAGAGGGTAAAAAGTCCAGGG
Source organism: Ammospiza caudacuta (assembly GCF_027887145.1). Lineage (NCBI taxonomy): Eukaryota > Metazoa > Chordata > Aves > Passeriformes > Passerellidae > Ammospiza > Ammospiza caudacuta. The sequence goes on from NC_080602.1 coordinate 21,626,708, forward strand.
GTGGTGGTAAGTCAGGGAACTGATCCAGCCCCATCACTCAGTGCAAGTCAGCATCTTGTTAAGCTCTGCAGGGCAGAAGTGTCTGAGCCTGCCCTGCACTGCTGGCCAGCCACTGCTGGGGGAACTCTGACATAGTTTTTTTCCATCCAGCAAACACAAGAGTATAAATTTGCAGGGTTTGTGTGAATTTGGAAAGTTAGTTCTGATTTATGCAGGTTAGGAATTGCAATAATTTTTCAGCGGGATAAAGTTAGTAAGGTCTCCTCTTCCCCAAAATTACAAGATTTCCACACATTCACTATTCATTGCCAATGCACAATGTGATTGTTAGACAAAAAATACGTAGCTTAAATTAATGATAATTTTCAATGTTAAGGGAACCAAAATAATTTTAAGCCACTGTCATCTGGATGACAGTGAAGCTTTGCCAGCTCCCCCACGTCCACACCATGACTCCTCCAAGGCATCACCTTGCTGAGGGTGGAGCAGAGCTCTGTTCACTGCTTAAAGGTCATTTTTAGAGTCAGGTGAGGCTGCCTCAACATGAGTGTGTGTGCAAGCACATGGGTACTATAAAAATACCTGCTTCAATAGGTCCCAGGTAGGGTTTGGCTCTGTTTTACGCAATGAAAAATCAAGCTGCTGATCAATGCATTCCTCAGCATTCCCCAGGGGAAATGGTGCAGCTCAGACACAACAGAGAAAATTATTGCTTAGTGTTGGATCTTCCTTGAAAACTCCTTAGTGTTGGATCTTCTTTTCTAGAGCAGGGCTGGAATGGGGGATCACAGCCACAAAAGGCTCCAGCCTTGTTATGTGGGGCAGAAGCTCCATCAGCACAAGGATGCTCCCACAGCACCAGCAGGAAAACCACAGACCTTTGGTGGGTTTGCTCTGTGTCAGCAGATACCCCTCAGGGAGCCACACATGGGGGAAAAAAACCTTTCTAGGTGAAATCTACAGATCAATCAGAGAGGAGAAATTTGGCCTTGGACAGGAGAATAGATGAAAAGCTGCCCTGCTCTTCAAAGTAGAGGTCAACACAAGACTTTTCAAAATGCATCTTTCCTCCTAAGGTGAGAAGTTTTTATTTCTTTTCTAAGCATGGTGAATTCATCTTTAGTGCAGACATCAAACCTCCCAGCACTGAGAACCAAGGAGCCTGTACAATGTAGCACAGTTGTTTTTTATGATTTTATTTTTAGTAGCATGCAATGACACAAAAGCATTTAGTTAAAATAAAACAGTATTTAGTGTGAAAATAAGCCATGAAACACACTACAGGGATTATATTTTGTTTAAGATTTACTAAATATATGTGAAAGACAAAAGCTTTGGAGGATTTTTCATTAATACAAAATGTTATTTGCTCTTTGTCAAGGGAGAACCATCACTTAGTGTTTTAAAACACAACATTACCCATAAAAAGCATGAAAAATGCCTAGATTTTATGAAAGTTTAAAAGCTAGTGACATGTTATTAAAAATAGCAAGCCTCCCACTTTACAAATTCTGCTGTAACTTTTAATTTGAGGAATCAGATATACACGATATCCATAGAAGAAAATTCAGATCTAGTTTGGAGAATCAATTGCCAAAAGCAATGAGAGCAGATACCAAAACTGACATGAAACTGAAACTGAAACAGGTTTCTCAAGTGCCCGAGCTGACACAAGTGCATAAGTATAGAAATATGGTGAAAAAAAGCAGTTTAAAATTATTTTGGCTCCCTTAACATTGAAAATTATCATTAATTTAAGCTACATATTTTCGTCTATCCATCACATTGTGCATTGGCAATGAAGAGTAAATGTGTGGAAACGTTGTCATTTTGGGGTAAGAGGAGACCTTACTAACTTTAAATTTATTCCACTGAGAAATTATTGCAATTCCTAATCTGCAGAAATCAGAACTAACTTTCCAAATTCACACAAACCCTGGAACCCACTTTCACCATCCAGTCCTCAGAAGCCCCCTTTTGCTTTTGCAGTTAATGTAAGATTTTTCAGAGTTGTAAAGAAAGCACATCCAGAGGAACAGCTGAACATTCAGACTCTCATCTTCCCAGCACTTTTGCCGTCCCTATCAAGCAATGCAGGTACTTGGGTGCACATATAACCCTGTGGCAGAAATAAATGCTGCTCCTGCCTTCACACAGATTGGAGATGAAGTGCCCCTGATTAACGCCTCTGCTGCTGCTCTAGGATGACAGAAGAATGGATTATTCAGAGGTTTCCTCTTTCCCTCATCTGTATGCACGTTGCATAATGTGTAGTACTTTAACATCAGGACCAAAATTTTTATTATGGAAACTTATTGTGACTATCAAGTCCTCATTGAGCCTTAACAAGCTCTGAAAGATACTATTAAATGTGTCACTTTAACTTCAAATCGAAGCCTATGTATTTTTAGTTAATAAGTAGAAGCGTGTGAGTGTAGCAGATGCTGCCATTAACCATCTTATGGGGTTAGGGGATGGCAAGAGCTCTTCCCCAGCACTGGCTGGGAGAGCATATGCTCCTTTTAGAAACTTGGAAGCCATTGCACAACCATGTGCATCACAAAGCCCGGGCTGCAGCTCCAGAGCAGAGGGCACACGTAATTAGAGCTTTTGTTTCATCTGTGTCTCTGATCTCCACCTCCTCACCACCACGATTCTGCCCTTTTCCTCTCTCGTTCCCATCTGCAGCTGGATTCAAAGGGTGTGCGTGGGAGGGCTGCTGTGGGCAGGGTTTCAAGGGGATGGCAAGATGCTTCAGCTGGCTGATACATGGGAACAAATAAGCCACTGGAAGGCTCCCAAAGCCTGCAGAGCATGGCCAGAACATGGACAGGAACTGGGGGAAGAAGCATTCTCCCACTGGTTGCTGCTTTCCACCCTCTGAGCCAGTCCCTCACCAGCTACACACAGGAGCAGGCCTGCCTGAGGTGAAGGAGAACACTTACAGGAGGCACAGATTCAGTTTCTACCCTTCACATCCTCTGGAAATACACCTTCCTCCCCATGGTAATTTGTTTTAGCTAGAGCTGTCTCTGACACAGATGCTTGTCATCCCTCAATTCTGTAGAAAGGGATGGGATATTCAGGACCCTTCTTCATGGGAGTCCTAAATCCCTTAAAATCCTCCTGGCTTTGGTCAAAAATTGCCAGGGCTACAAATGCCTCAGGCACTATACCCAGCACCTGGACTTCCTGAGCTCTTTAAAGAGCAGGAAGGGGGGCCTGAAGAGAAGCAAAGTGATGGTTATCTTTAATAACAAGCTGTTGCTGAAAGGTGGGATAAGCTGATTACAGTGCAGCCTGGGTGTAATTTTAAATAATTGACATGGCACTCAGAACTCATATCAGGATGCTTTTTCACTGTTCACGCATCAAAAGGAATTAAATACATTAAATAAACGTATTGGAGGGGTGAAGTATATCAAGCTGGTTAATGGATACAATCTGATATTATGCAAATTCACATCAAGTAGCAGGAGATGATTTTGCTTGTGCCTCTGGCTAGAAAGAACAGTGGAAGGACATTGTACCTACTCCTTCCTGCCTTTGCTATTGGGCTTTGTTATCTGTATTTCAGAAACTGCTGCCCTTTAGACCTGCTCTGTGTGTATTTGCGTGTCTGGGTTGTCTCTTCCTATTTTTAAAGCTATTTAAGCAAAAAAATCTTAGGTAGGACACTGGTAGAGAGATGAAGTTATCATCTCCCTAATTTTAATGTAGAAAGGAAAATCTAACTGAGAGAGGGACCTCAGAACTTCAATTGTCTTAAATGCCCATTCTGGAAAAGCTACTGAATTTTAAGGGTATCTTTTCCCTGGCAGGAAGAGCAGCAATTTAAATCAGTCTCTTGTGGTCCCATTGGTTTAAGGATCTGTATCTTGTGGATGTTAGCAAAGCCAAACGGCTCTGCTGAATGTTTATAGTCTACCAGGCCACTCCAACATAGTCATGGTCCATTGCTCTAATCTAACATGTCACCAATTTCACCAGCTGGCAAACCCAGCAACAGTGGTTTTGTCTGCTTTATAGATAACGAGCATCTTAATAGGCAACAATTAAATATTCATTTAGGAACGGATGGAAATCAAGTCACTGGGGATTCTGCCTTCTAAAAAGCTCTATTCGACCAATAATTGCCTCACCCATGTAAAAAGTTTGTGTCTCCATATTAAGGCTCTAATCCTGGTTGCCTCAACAGCTGGTAGAATTCCTGCCTCTATATTTCTCTTTCCCTCCCCTGTCCCTGTCCAGGGTTATTCACAGTAGAAAATGGAAAGGAGAAGACCAGAAGTTCACTCTGTTCAGCCATAAAGGAAAACACTGATTGACAGCCAAAGAGGGGAAGAAAAACACAAATCAAAAAAGGGCTGAAGCAAGAGGACACTTGGGGGACATGAGGGGACATTTTCTTACAATGAATTTCCTTTACTCCAGCTATAGTAATAAAATTCCCAATGCACTATCACTTCATCTCCAGTTCATCAAATTCTTCTCTGATGGGCAGTTAGTTGCAAAGGATCTCTTTCATGGCACGAGGTGGGTGAGAAAGAGCTTCTTTGTCTTCAGAAAGAAACCATCTCTGCTTTTGAACTACTTCCTTCAACACTGATAAAAAAGGCCTTTCATGCTCCTTTCAGTGCATCCATTTTAAGCTGTAGTCAGTCAGCTTTTCAAAGTTAGCACAACTTGATCAAAACTGAGTTTGCCTTGGAAACTGCACATTAACTAGGATGTGATGTTCGATTAAGGAAGCTGAGAAGTACAATGAGAAAAGTTCTCTGACTCTTTAAATATCTCCTGTAGGAAGCATTCAGGCACTACCTCATCTTTTCTGCAACTCAAACAGGAGGCAAAAACAATAGAGTGCAGCTTTTATTTAATAACCTGGGAGGGATATGCCAACTCAGATGCTTTCCTACAAGAAGTCTGACTGATTTTCTGAGTTCTTCATGGGAGTATAATTAGTGCTGGAAGCTGCTGGAGGGAACTAAGGATGCAAGAATTCTGTGGTAAAGACACATGTGTTTGTCCCCATGGCACTTTTACCCTCCAGCCTGACTAAAGGCATTGTGGCACAAAATACACCAGCCAAAGGACTAAGAAATTACTTTGGCTGTTGTATCTGAGCAGGTGCTGGCTTGTCAATTCAGCAAAGTAAGGTAAAGGTGTGTGGATGCAAATATGGATGATCTGGGGAGAAGCAGCCAAACTCATGGAAAACAATAATTTTGGGAGACCAAGTTATTTACATATAGATCACCAAACAGTAAATAATTTTTGGATGCTTCCATTTTGCCTATAAGAAGCCTGAATTCTCTGACAACATTTTAAAATAATTCAGTCACTGAGACATCTGTAAAGCCACAATTATCATGAGAGAAAAAGCAAGTTCATAACATATTTCTGCTATTGCATTCTGAAACTGATGCCCTGAAACATCTCACCCCATTGCACTGAACAACTAGCAAAATATATCCTGGTCTGTATCTCTTCTTCAGAGTGTTTTACTGTAGACAGTGAAAAAATACTAGAGATAGAACAGAGATTCTGACTTGTAGTAACACAAGTGACTGCAATCCTGTGTTGCAGCAACAAATTATAATAGCATAGGTATTTCAACTCATAAATCAATTTCTTTATAATCTTCCAGAGAATCTGTAGGAAAATTAAGTCCCATAAGTTCTCTTAGAAGGTTGATAATATTGCTGCTGCAGGAGTTCATGTGTTTCAGACCTTAGTGACTCTTTTTAGCCCTGCTTCCCGTGATGTGCTTCTTAAGACAAATATTCCACAGAAGGAGCTAAACCAATTTCCTGTACTTTAGAGCCAATTTACTAAACCTTTCTTTAAGAACAGTTAGAGCATATTTTTAGTGATAAAGAAATCTCTTCAGTGCCCAAGCTATAATTTTATTGAATATTCCACTGTAGGTTATACACATTTACGAGAATGAAAATAATCATGTAATTAAGCTTGCCACCTAAATTATCATGTGTTTTTCTTATTTATGTGGCCAATTCCTCCAGTGGAAAGTGATTCTAAAATCACAGTCTACAGAGAAATGCTGAAATCACAATTTCTGCACTACTAGATCTAAAATCCTCTATCTCAGAAATGCTTTCATGTTCTTCAACCCAAGCAGGGGTTTCCAAAGGAGAGAGGAGCATTGCAGCTGAAGGTATCTGCAGTGGTTCAGGGCATCCTTGCTAGGAGGGGCCAGTCTGACAGCTGGAGTGAGCAGAGATACCTATTTCAGCTCCCTTTATTTAGGAGAATTGTCCTAGACGCTAAAATATGCACAGTGAGAAGGGGAGAGAAACCCCCTTCTCCACAGGGAGGCCCTGGCGTCATGTCTGTTTCAGGGGCAAATGCAGATATTAGAGGTGTGCCTGTGCTGAAAACGTGGGGAAGCTCCCCAGGAGAGCCCCTATGGCAAACTGCCCTTCCATCCTACGAGCTCCTTTTGGGTGCCGCGGGACAAGGAGGTATTAGAGCTGTCAGAGAGTGCCAAAGGAGGGCTGTGAAGATGTGGAGGATCTGGAGGGGAAGGAGCTGAGAGCACTGGAGAAGAGGAGAGTGAGGGCAGAGCTGCAGCTTTTCGGGAGGACAGCTCTGATCTCTGCTCTGTGTGACCAGCGACAGCACCCAAGAGAACCGGGGGGTCCAGGGAGGCTTAGGATGGGTATTGGGGAAAGGTTCTTTACCCAGAGGGTGGTGAGCACTGGAACAGGCTGCCCCGGGCAGTGACAGAGCTCAAGGTGTACTTGTACAACGCTGTGGGACATTTGGTGGGATTTGAGGTGTTCCTGTGCAGGACTCCATGACCCTGAGTGGATGTCCTTCCGAGCTGGGGGTGTGATTCTGTGATGCTGTGATTCTGTGATGCTGTGATTCTGTGATGCTGTAATTCTGTCTCCCGGGAGCCAAGCCGTGCCAGGACACAGGGATGCGCTGGCGGCGAGTGCCATCTTGTGGGGACAGAGCCACGGAGCGGGGACACGGGGACACGGACAGCCCGAGGCACCAGCGGGATGCTGCGAGCGCCGGGACCGCTCCAGCACCAGCCGCCAAATTCCCCATTTCAGAGGCTGAGCCGCGTGTCGTTCTGCCACTCCATCAGCTCTCCAGGAGCAGGGATTAAACCAGACAAGCACCAGCCCACTCGGAGTTCAGGCATTAAACCAGACAAGGAACAGCCCACTCGGAGTTCAGGCAGGCGAAGGTGTTGTGTGTCTTTTAGATAAAGGTACCTCATCTCCCAGAAAATGTGAACACTGCATCAGCTGTGCCTTGGGATTCAGCCTGTATCAAGGTCTCATACCAGCACGTTTCAAGACTGTCCTTAATCTGGAGTGTAAAATCTCCATCCTGAAAAAAAAAAAGTGCATTCATATTTTAGATTTACACACAGTTAGAGAAATAAATTCTAAATCTTTGCATGACTGGGGCCAAGGAAGACCAACCTGCTATTATTTTTCTTTTCTACTGGCTGTCACACTTCAGTGGCTTCAGCAAGTAAAGGTGAGAGAAATCATTTAGTGGCACATTTCAAGTACATTTTGCTCATTTTTGCTCCCAGCTGCAATTGTCTGTGCTCTGTGGTTTGCAAAACCTTCCATGCATGGTGTCCAAGGAATTCTTAGAGCAATTTCCTTGTGTAAGACAGGTCAACATGAATAAGCAGAGCTGAGTAAATCACAGCACAGAAAGGTGAAGTGACATTCCAAAAATCATGAAATGAGTCATTGGAACAGCTGACACAAAGCAGGTCACTGTCATAATTATGAAGAGTGTTCCTGTCTACCCTCCATAACATCTCAAACAAATTCTGCCACCACAGATATCAGAGAAACCTCATGGATGTAAATGGGGACAGAATTTGGCCAGCTCACACTCTATAGCATTTGTAGATCTCATTTCATAGACTATTTAGCTGCAATTATCCCTCAGTGCTGAGCCAAATGCACATCTGATAAAAGCCACTCTGGGTAACATCCATAAGCATGACAGAAAGGGATCAACTTTAACATCTTTTTAATAGATGCAGGTCATCTTCCAGCAACACTTATACCAGGGTACCAGCTCCAGAGGCCTGTTCTTTCTTTCAGGCTCTTCCCCACTTCAGTTTCAATAAGCTGAGGTACTCTTCCCTTTGCAGAAGTTTTTTCAAGCCCTCAGGAGCTCAGTAAACCTCTGCTGTGGCTGTCCTGCTGCAACCCACCTCCCCAGTAAACATCCACTCTAACTCCTTTACCTCCCAGCAGCTCCTCAGCCTTCATCTCCTCTCTTACTGTCACTCTCGGCCAGTTTGAGCTGCTTCAGCCCAGTTAGAAATAAGCAGCATTGGTCTGGCTTCTGGTAAGGCTAAATTTGGCCTTGTATCCCTCAGCCAGCCACATTTCGAGCCCTCCTACTTCCCACGTGGTTCTGGGGAAATCCTGACCCTGCTGTTAGCCTAAACCTCCAAGGATGTGGGTTTCATCCCTGTTCTAAGGGATTTGATGTCATTTGCCAGCACTGGGGGCTCATTTTCCTGGCTAGACCTGTCAACCTCATCACTACCTACTTTGAGTACTTCCCAAGAGCACCAGGAGACAATGGAGACAGCTTGCAAGCCTGGTCCATTTTTAATTGAAACCATTTTAATCCCTCCTTCCCCTCATCCTTTTGGAAGGCATTGGTCCCACGCCACTGCTGCTTTAGGGTGTTTGAGGTTTCCTCTGAAAGGCTGTTGTGCTGAACAAGCCCACTATGTTCTTTCTGTAGGTGCTGTTTTCCCAGCAGACAGACATTCACTGGAGCAATTCTTCCATTCACATCAGCTCTGAGCCAGTTTGCCATTCTCTGTGGGGAAAATAAGACATTGCAAAATCAGGACAGCATGTGAGAAAGGAGTCTAAGAACCCCATCCTCCCTACAGCTTCTTCCCAGTAGGGAAAGTTATCCTGGGAACACGCCAAACGTAATGGAGAAATAAAATGCTTTCTAATGCATGACTGGAATAAAGCAGCATGACATGGTTAGCTGGGTGTTGCATCCTGATCAGTCAGACAGCAAAGACATCATGCTTCACTTAGCCCCAAAGCACCCACTGTGTGACAAGTATGAAAGGATGTGTTGGAGGGAGAGGAAGAGAAGGTTGCTTTGGGTCCAAAAGACCCTTTTGCCCCCGCTGCACTCACAAAAGGGGTCCTGAATAGGAACCCAAATGAGCCCAGGGAATATTCATATGATCTTAATTTACCATGACTGCTGCCTACCAGCTCCAGATAAGTTGGATTAATAAACTGCCTTTCACTTGTGACACCTCGGCATGAATTTTGCATTAGACTCAATTCAGTAAAGTTCACAACTGACATGCTTGCTTTTATGACAATCCTTTTCAATTGTTTTTTTTTTGCGCTGGGATGTCATAAAGATGTTTGAGCTCTTTTTTTTTTCTGGTGAGGAACTGTCTTTTATCCTGAAAAAGAGCTTTTATAACCCACTCATGCCGATAGCACTCTTGAATTAAGCTGGAAGGCAAAGCCCCTAGTCCATTTATACTATTAACAAGACAGGATTTTTCAAAGTCAATGAAAGCAGTGACGTGCTTGCTTCAGAGCTGGGCTTGTCACAGCAAAAACTTCCAATGCAATGGGGGTGGGGATGATTAAAACACAAAGAGCACACAATGTGTGATAAGATCAGCAGAACCTTTTGGAATTAATGCAAAGCGAGTGGATCATGCCCACCAATTAGAGCTTACATGGTACTTGCTGAATTTATCAGACCATGGATCTGTTCTTCCTTAATTGATAAGCAGGTGGCATGGCTGATCTGCATCCAGATTTGAGGAGGAGAGATAAAAGTGGTTGGTTGGATGGATGGATGGGATGGATGGATGGATGGATGGATGGATGGATGGATGGATGGACGGACAAATGAATAAATGGATGATAGGTTTATGAGATTTTTCATCTCTTAATGATACACCCTTTGATGGTTTGATATTGCCTCTCTCAGCAGCAGCTACTCAGATCCCTGACCTGAGTAGACCTGAGGATCTCTACTGGAGCTAGATGAAAATGAGGGGCATAGGTTTGGGGAACTATTTGGGAGAGAATTTGACTGACAAAATAACAGAAATTAAGGTTGGCAGGAAGATTTCATTCCTGACCTGAGGTGCTGGCTCAGAGCCATCATACAGAACTCAGCCCTGCAAAACCTCACAGAACCCAGCTAAAGGCAGTTCCTGAGCAGTTTCATCTGTGAAACAGGGAAAATATTACCATAATACTTTTTTTTCTCTTACTCTTTGTCTTTTGGGCCCCCTTCATACAACATGTCCTTCAGAGAAGGAAATGTTCCTTACTGTGCACAGAGCTCTGATCTCACTTGGGGTATCATACATACTCAAAAACATCTGGATAGATGGCAAAGTCAGAGCAGGTTTATGTGTGCAATGACCAATTATCCACCTGCTCTCTATAGAGAGATCCCTCATTTACTCCTGGGCTGCATGAAAGGGAACTTGATGGCTGTGCTTCAATCCCAAATGCACCCTATTTCCTAGTTCCTTTTTTTTCTTTTATTTACTCTGAGCATGAGTGAAGGCAGATTTAAGGCTTGCTGTGTGCAAGGGAAATACATTTCTAGACAGCAGGTTCAAAGTGGCTATGCAGATACTTCCCTTCCTCCATGAAATCCTCTAAGATAGGAGTCCTAATCTTGAAATTATTGAAATATTTGATGACCCTGAAACATCTCAGCTGAGATATAAGGAAGGCAACCTGGAAAGAGTCTGGTTTCGTCTGTATGTACTTTGGATGACTGCTCCTCTGCTTCATAGCTCCAGTTTGATAAACCACAGATTGGTTCAGGGGCTTATCCCAAATAAGCTATCAAGACCTATATATTTCCTCAAAATTGCCCTGTAAAGTGATATTTCAGTTACATCAAATGTTGTGCAATTACTTTTATTTCTGTGCTGACAAAGCCAGGTATCTTAGCTGTTGCTGCAATCAGAGAAGGAGGAAAAGCAACACATATAAAAATGGCTTAAAGCAGCTCTTTGCATAGCCAAGGCAGGACTTCAGGGATATCTGCACAGATTAGTCTGACTATGCTCCCTTGCAAAGGGTGAAGCCTCCCATTTTCCACCAGGGACAGAGCTCTAGTTTCTGGCTTCTCAGTGTTCAGCTGTAACACCATGATTTCACTTGTTCAGAGCTGATTCTAGGCTGTTTGGGCTGTGAATTAGGGAACATTTCAAGGAGAAGACAAGATTATTTGATCTACTAAAGAATTGGTGCTTCTCACAGGGCTCAGAGGAGAGGATTGATGCAGTCAGGAATTACCAGCCATAGGAAGGAAAAGGACACAGGAACACAGGAGACTTTCCCAGGCTCTGGTAACTTTACAAAAACACAGTTTTGCAAATCCTGGTCCCTTCAAATCAGCCACGCACCTCTCTGCTACAAGCAGCTCCTTCCCTCCCTCCCTAGAAACACCATCCTCTGCTGGATGTGCTGTTTCCATAGCAACATTTAATTAATATAAACCCCCTGGCTGCTGCACAGCACAGGTAGTATCTATAAGCAGCATTAAACATGAAATAAAAGCAGGAAGTTCAGCCAGCAGAAGGCCCAGCTCCAATCTCAAGTGTGTTTACAACACTGGAGTGGAGCCTGTGCACTGAGGAGGAGAAGAGTTGCTCTTGCTTTTAATTACATGAGATGTACATAGCATTTAATTAATATGGAGCAAAATCTGGAGGTGCCTGAGCTTCCAACCCTCTGATCAGCACCTTGGATCACACATGTGGGATGCAGCAGCTCCATACTCCATGCAGCATCCTCTGAACACCTCCACAGCTCCCTGGGTACCCCCAGTGCACAGTGATTTGGGGACAAGGACCTGGGCTTTCTGTCCACCTGCCACCAGAGCTGTCCACCAGAGCAATCCCCCTTTCCCCAGTGTCTGGGAGATCAGAGCTTGGATATTTCTGTTTAACACCCCACACAACCCCTCTCCCTTCCTCCAGGAGTCACTTTAGCATCTCCTGATGGAAAGCAGGGGGGTTGCAATTACAATGAGGCATCAGAAACAAACTGGTTTTATGATTTCTAGGAATTGATGATGTGTGGACGTGTTTCCACCAATAAATTCTGGGCTGTAAATTGATAACAAAGCTTCCACTTTTGCTTTTTCTGGCACAGCACCTCCATACCACAGTTCTTTCAGGGAGTGAAGAACAGGTGAGAAGATCTGTAGATGTAGAGGAGAAGGCACAGTGCTCCTCTTCTGATTGCTTTGGTTTCATTGCTTGTCCAATTTAATATGAAAGTATTTAATAAGTCAGCTGGAATAAGGGCCCCCTGAGCAAGGCCTGTTATATAATTGCACAATTCCTGGGATCACAGAGATTTTGGGAGCAAATCACTCTAATTTAAAGACACATCCAGGTAGCTACCACATAATAAGGCCTCCTCCTGCTTCCATTTTAATGATCTAATCCTTGGTTTTTGCTTTTGTAGAACTTCTGTGGGTGGCAGTGGGATTCCTTGCATTTGGAAAAGTCCTTTATTTGGTGGTCTGAACAAGACATAGAGAGTCACAATTAAACAGGCAGCAAGGATCAGTGTTAGGACAGCTCTGAAGGAAGGTGCTTGGACCCTGCTCTAAAAGCCATGCATTTTCCAGATGCCTCTAAAAACTCATTAAAAAGGACACAGAACATCTGTCTCCCCTTTGTGTGTGAAATGAGTTTTAATTCACATCCCTCAGGTTTTCTGGTCTCTTGTGGGAAAAGAAGGGAAGCTTGAAGCTTGAGGAATTAGCCAATACTGTTCACCTTATATCCAGCACTCAGAGAAGAAGATTTCAGTCTCTCTGTCCTGGGGTGTGTGGCTCTGGATGTCAATACTTTGATTTCATCCTGGAATTCAGAATTACCACCTCACTTTTCTAAAAAAAGGTTAAAAATGTGTTATCCCAGAGCTCCTCATCAAGTCTAATTGTTCTGGCATGTCAGTTACCTGGTATCTGAGTCAGTTTCTTTCTGAAACTTAATTTTTATAGAAGCAAAGAAAAAGAAACTATTGCAGTTAGAATTTTACAGTGAATAATTTTTTAATAGAAAAGGGTTTTACAGTGAAAAAAAAAGTACAATACATGTAAATTCACTAAAATAAATACATATTAAATTCACATTAAAATACACTTTTTGTTTATATTCTAATTTAAAAGACTGAAATGTTAACTACAGAAAAAAAGAGAAATTTTGAGTCAGTAGCTGAAAATAGTCTTTCTGGTTGTCACTGGAATTCAGTAGAAGGTAAAGATTTGCATGAATATGGTACTTTTTTTCTTCTTGATTTTCACTGGCATGGAGAAAACAGGGAGGAGAACAAAAGGAAACTTCCCCACTTGGACGCAACAATATCTGCTCTCCCAGGGCCTTGGCAATGGTCTGTTTGCTAATGCCCGTGTGAAAAGCACTTTGAAAGTGCTTTGAAACTCTCCTTTGGGACACGGAAAAATCAACTGCTAAACAGCAGACCCCAGGGGCTCATTTCTGTAGCTGAAACAACACTCTAAATCAGACCTCAGACTTATGAAACCCTTAGTATTTACTAGTACATAATACTATTGATTTGGACATGAGGGGATATAAGAACTAATGGAGGCAGGCAGGTTTGGTGTGGGGCTGGCAGCTCAGTTTAGGTTTGCAGCGAGCACTTCTGCAATCAGCCTAATTAACAGCGACACCAGCAAGCATCTGGACCCTGCTGAGGGTTTGGCAGAGATAAACTTAAAGCTTTACTTCCCAGCAGAAGTGTTCAAGGAGTTGTCTGCGCTTACTGGGGGGATGTCAGGCCTGAAGAAAAATAATTAAAGTAAATCAGTGGGAACGGACCTGTAAATTCAAGCACATTCAAGTACTGCAGCTTTCAGCTGGAAAAGCTTCACAACTACAGCACAGGGTATGGCTGCACAGAAAGATGAAACATTACATGAGTTATTTGAATATGTGTCACGTACAAGGGCCAGAAAGGTGGAGGAATCTCCAGCCTGAGAGACATTCAAAGCTCAGCTCGACAAGCCCCTGAGCAAGCTGGTCTAGCTGGGTTTGTGCTGAGTGCTGGGCCAAATGAGTGCCTGTGATCTGCTCCAGCCCAAATTGTTATGTGACTTTAGGACCATATTATTTATATGTGCTGGTTCAAATACAGGGAAAATATTTTTTTAAATTATTTTTTAAAATTCTTAAAGCTTTTGTCCTCTGAACTGCATGTTAACATGGGTGAAGCAGCATTTTAAGTGGCAGCATCCTCCAGTCGGCTTATAATTTTATGATCTTTTTTTCTTGGTATTTTTGATGCTACTTAAATTACACAGCCTGTCAATAACTAGCAGGTTGTCTTCAGCAGGTGTTAATACAGCTATTCCAATGCAGAAGCTGGAGCTCAAAGAGCAGTATTGGCAGGTGATTACTCACAGGGAGAAGAAAAAAGACTCTTAGGAAAGAAACAGTGTCCAATTATTTGGTTGCAGCATGTGAGGCTCTATTTTGTAATAAAGTCTTAAATCTTTTTAAGTTTTCTTCCTTGGTTATGAAGCAGAAAATGGAACACATTTGAGAAGACCCAGGCCTGAAGAAGAGAGCAGAGAATGGACATACTCATGAGGGAGGGGAATTCCTGCCAAGGGTCACGCTCACAGCAGGCAATGGCTTTTTTTCTCCTATATCACATATTCAAATTGCTGCAAACACCATTTGAATCAGGATTTTGCATGAGGCCATGTCCTTTGACTGATAGAGCCCAAGAACAGAAATAAAGCAGGCTTGGGACAACATAGGAGGAAGGGGGCAGAAAAGGATAATGTGAAGGATCCTTTAAATCACTTGGGTTTGAAATTGCAATTAAACTCAGCTTCTCACCTCAACCACTGCTGTGGCTGCTGGAGACTGAGCTGGCCTATGCTATTCAGCACAATAATGCTGCACCACCATCCAGTTTTTACCTGGATTTTAAAATGGCAAGGGTTTTGGTCTGCATGTGGCAATAATTCAATTCTGCAGGCTCTCTCTACTCAGTCATTTCTCTCAGCAGCAGCAAAACCAGCATCAGGCTAGAAAAAAAACCTGAGCAGGCAAGATGTGGAATTTTTAAGCCTACAGGGTTTCAAACCACCCATGTGGAGGAATATCCAGCCTTGGATGGTAAGTGTTACTCGGAATGGAGAAGATTTTTTTTCTTTTATTTGATCATTAATTTGATCAATAATTTGATCATTTAATTTGATCATTAATTTGTTTAATTGGATCATTGCCTTTGACACAGTTCATAAATGGTTAAAATAGATTGAAATTTGGCTACTGACATTTTCTTGTTAACACAGTTTTATGTAAATAGAAAATAAACAGAAACGGGAGGTTGAGTTCATTTGGGTCCACACTTGGGCTGTTTGTGAAATTAATGTTCACCACTAGAGGACTCTACAGCAATAGCTAATTGTCTTTTTTTTCCCTTTTTTTTTTTCCCCTCCACCTTTTTTTCTTTTCATTTCACGCTCCCTCTGGTAATCCTTCTCTGAAGACAAGAAATCCTGCTCCAGAAGCCCCAGGTGCCCCAGATTTTTAAACAACTTCTCAGACAAGGCCAATTGGAAGTCACTGAGCTTCTTGCCCTGTTTAACATGAAGAATAAATGATCCCATTTTCAAGAAAACAACTCACATGCTATCCTGCAGGGGCGTGCTAGGGGCCTCCTGGGATCACTTTTTCATTTCCTTCACTCAGCCCTGCCAAAACAAAGGAGTTTAGGAGGTGGGCAGCCCAGGGACACAGACTCCAGATCCTAGGAATGAGTAGGAGGCAGTGACACAGTGCTGGAGCTGAGTCACAGCAAGGCTGTCTGTCCTCTCTCTCCTCCTAACTCGATGCTGGCAGGACCCCTTCCCAGCTGGAGCTGTTTGCTGCTTCCTCTGGAGTCCCTTGGCTCCCCTCAATACCCCCAAGGCAAAGAGGGCAGCCAAAAGGCTCCTTGTGCTCCCCAGTCACACTTCCTCTCTGCCTTTCTCAGATTCAAGGCATTGCAGAAAACGGACCATTGATGGATAGAGTTTTAGAAACACTTCTGGGCTTTTTCTTTTCCCTCTGAAACCTCTCAGAAGGAAGTCTGGGTCTAAAACACACACATTTAAACTCCAGGCAGCTGGCCAAAATCTGTGTCTTCCCATGAACACTGGGGTCAGGAGCAGCCCTGCTTGGAGCCCCATGTGCTGATACATGAGGATGAGCTGGGACCAGCTCTCCAGCTGTCCTTAGAAAGCTGAGACCTTGTCACATTCACCATTTGTCATGTCCTTGAGCTTCAGCACTCTGGAGTCAGCTGAGTCCAAGGCTTGTGCTGGCAAGATGGCCCAATTTATCTCAATCTCATGGTGTGAGGACATCTTTCCTTCAAGCAGGCTGCTGGGTCTCCCAGTCCTACCAGTGCACAGGGCAAAGAACAGCAGGAGAATGGCAGCTCTGACACCTTAGACATTTCATCCCTCACCACAGAAAGGTAATGCTGGAGAATGGTTCCTTGGACCCCCTATAAGGGAAACAGGGACACCCATCCATCCACCTGCATTGCACAGATAGAGCTGGCTCATGCAGCTCACTGCTTAGAGCTTGGTTTGTGCCATCTCCAGGAGAGAGCAGCACCTCTGCACTTGGCCTACCCTGATTTCTGTGGCTGTGGACACTTGCAATGGGTGCCTTTCTCCAAAACCTGCTGCCAGTGCCTTCCCCACCACACACCATGGAGATGCAGTGCTTGGGAGCAGGCCAGCTGCAGGTCAGCATGTACAAGGGCACAGCCACCACTTGCAGCACTGGAGAAGTGGAAATAAATCTGCTGTCAGGGAGCTACAGACAGTCAGCAAATCTCCAAGGTTTCTCTCAAAGAGACATCATGGGGGTCATGATGTTTAATGGGATACAGAGCACACTCACAGCAAATGGGAGCAAATTCAGAGCCAGACAGCCAAGCCTGGTGATCAAAACTGTGGTGGGGGTGGGTGAGGCACAGCAATCCCTGGAATGAGTGATCAGGGCCTATAGCTCCATCATCTGCAGCTACATCCTTGGTCAGGAGAACCATTTTCACTTCTAGTTGGCCAAAAGTTTGTGCCAGATCAGGACTGACATCCCTTTGAAGCAGAATGGAGCTGAAGGCAGAAGCTGTTTATGATACTCTTATGTTTCTCTTCACCACTCTGGAGCTGCTGAAGGTTGCCTCAGTGCCAAGAAAACTCTTCCCTTCACTGCATCTCTAAGTTCCAAAATTCATTTAATCTCCAGTGATTTTTTGGCAATGTTTGGAGAGAATTGTTTGGAATCAGCAACGATCCCTGCTAATTAACATTTTTTAGGTGTAAGGGATGTGGGTGTTGTTTAACCCATGTAGAATCTTTCCAGAGCTATTGGAAGTAGCAACTAGCAAAACAGGGGTCCCTGTTGGCACTGCCCATGAGGTGCACATTGTCCCAGGCATCTGGGGGGAATATGGAGTGTCCAGAGCATCCCCAGGAGCTAAGCTAGGACAAAGAATCACAGAATAGCTTGGGTTGGAAGAGATCTTTAAAAATCACCCAGTCCAGCACACCCTGCCATGACCAGGGACATCTTCCACTAGACCAGGCTGGTCAGATGAGCTGCTTTGAACCAGGCAGGGGAGAGAGAGGACATTAAAACAAGATGGGGGCTTGAAAGCAAAGCCTCAGCACAATGGGGATCTCTGCAGTGCTGGCACAATTGGCAGCTGGGCCCAGTCTCTTGGTGAAACTCTTGGCAGTCTTGTTTCACAAACAGCTCTGCTGGCTCCAGATTGAGGGGGTGCTTTGATACTCCAAAGAGAAGAGGCTGAAACAGGGACAGAGAGCTCTGTCTGGCCGCCTGCACCTCTGGAGGAAGCTGGCAAGGCTGAGGCAGGGGAGGAGGGACAATGTCCTTACATGCACAGGCACTGCACATCATGGGACTCCTTTTGTGCTTGAACACCCAGCTGGAATGAACTGGGGGACATTTTCCACCATCCTCCTCTTTACTTCATGTTTCTATAGAGGGATCAGTTATCCTGTTTTTGATCTTTCTAACTCTTCTATCCCCATTTGCAGTACTTGCTATAAGATCTCAGCTACCCTTTAATCTTGCTACACCTCAGCGAGTCAGAGAGCTGCCAGATCTGATTCCAGTGTTTGGCTGGAATGATTTGCTTTGAAACTGAAAACAAAATCACTGACCATTTGCAGACAAAATAAAACAAGTCTTTGACAACTACATTTTTATTTTGAGTGGCTTGGATGGATTTCAGCACAGGGAAAGTCTCTGGGATATCCTCTCACATTATGTGCCACATTTGGGCTTGGTCCAGTGAGGATTTTTGATGATTTTGTAACTGCTTCCCTGTATTTTTCAGGATCATGTACACATGGCCATTGTCCTGGGGATGGGACACGGCTCCCTCTGAATGCCTAATTAAGCCCCGATTAGCATTTCTTCTAGGAGCAGATGCAGCTTTTCCAGCCCAGCAAACAATGCCATCTGTTGTTCCCTGGCTGGAAGTTCCATCCCAAAGTGTGCTCTGCTTCTATATTTAATTGTGAAGTTTCCTGCTGCCAAAAAAAAGTGAGGTTGTTTAAATTTGGCATCAGGAGGAAAAGGCAGAGAGGGAGGGAGATTGGATTTATATTGTTGCTGCAGGGAATGCTAAATTGGTTTATTCTGACTGGCAGCTCTGCAGCTTGCCCTGCTGTGCAGGACAAGCCAAAGGGTGAAACCTTCCATCAAGACTCCCACAGATATTCTGCACTCTCTCCTTGACGTCAGGGCTGCCTCTGCAGGGAGTCTTCAGGAGCTTCTCCTGCCTTTGCTGCTGCCTGTTCCCTGGAGAGCTGAATTTGGGGTGACAGCAAGGCCCTCAGGCACTGGCACTCAGCATTGTGCTGTGACCTTCTCTAGAGACTTTTGGCACTCACAAGAGAGGAAAGTGTTTGCAACCAACCTTGTGTCTGTTCCTAGCCCCGGGGAAATGCTGAATTTGCATGGCCTTGACCAACCTGCCATGACTGCCAATGGGGAAGCCAACTGAAGAACTGATTTTTGGGCATCTGTCAACTGGCTTCTGGCTGGAGACCCACTAAACTAATTTCACACAGACCACTTAGCAGCCATTAGCTGGTTGTGGCATGACCTGTGGTGGACTGGAAACAGTGACCTAGAGGAAAAAACACTAATTTTGTTATTTAACCCAGTGGAGAACAGGGTGTTGTAGGATGAGAATGTTCAGGGGAAAACAGAAATAGATGCAAGGAAGTCAGCATGGTTTATGGGCCAGATTTTATCCCTCTTACTTCAATGAACATCACCTACTTAGTCAGGTACATCAGGAGATCCAGCTCCATGATATAAATGGGTAAGGCCAGCTAGTGAATTCTGGTTGGGGTAAATCTTTTGACTCTCCATTTTAGGGAAAGTGAGGATTTAATTGGAACCAGGCAATTAGTGCTGATTTCTATAACAAACAGAACAGTTTTCTGTAGTCAAATCAAATGTTTAACTTTGCAAATGTTTACATTTTCCATCATAATAAATGTTATGCTAAACAAATACAGCCAAAGGGTAAATGCTATTTTTTAAAACTTTGGGTTTGGGGTTTTTTTTCCTAAATTTAAAAAAGTTTTACTCTGATGCTTCATGATGAAGGAAGGGATCTCAGTCAGCAGTTTTCCAATTTATTCTCAAAATGCCAGCAAGTTGCAGAATCCTGTCTGCCCAGCTGGCTGACATCAACTATGCATCACTTACATCAAACCATAGGCCATTGCAGGGCATGATTTGTTTAATAATGCAAGAGAGTTTCCCCTATACACTGAAATCATAACCACAGCACTAGTTCCTCAAAAACCCTCAGGGATGCTTAAGGCCAGCACCATATGTAAGGAGCTGGTATTAACATTCATCATAAATTAAGCTTCTTTCCCCTACATACGCCTCATTCTTAAATCCTCTTTAAGAGATTTAAAAATATTTTTAAATGTCTGTCAGTTTTTTTTTTTTCCTTTTCTGTTAGGCATTCCTATTGTGCTGCCCCTGCCTTCTCAGATGTCTGGCTCTGCATCTCCTCCACACAAGGAGCAGGTTGCCAGTCTGTGTGTTTGGTGCCACCCATATCTGGCCTTCTGCTGCTGCCTTGGAACAAAAGCAAATATCCTAATCCCATCAGCCTGAGCATCTTAACACCAGATGTGTGCACTGCTGCAGCACAGGATGTTTCCTGCAGAGTTTCCTGGGACTGCCCTCTGTTTAGCTCTGCCCCAGACAGAGTAGTGAGAGCTCCAGCTCAGAGGCTGGTGGGTGGAGATTAGTGATAGACATCAGGGTTTTGAAGTGTCTTTTCAGGCAGAGTTTTGCAGGGAGCTCTCCTGAGCTTTGTGTGCACCCAGGAGAGGCAGCTGCCAGAATTCTGCCTGCCAGGTTGCAGACAACAGTCTGGGTTCACACACTCCTTGCTGGGACAGCATTTGCCTTTTGTAGTAAGACTCTGAAAGTGCTTTGGAATTAAGAAATGTGACCTTTCTTTTCTCCACAGCTCCTTCATACTCAGGAACAGCTGGGTGGAAACACAGCAGGAATAGGGAAAATCAATTTTGTCTTTTATGTTTTTGTTGTTTTACAGATGTATTCAGGATGCCACCACACCCACCTATTGCACAAATCCCTGTCGTGTTCATGAACAGCTCATTAAAGTCATTAGCAGGCTCCCAGACAATTTTCAGCCTCCTCAAGAGTGGCTGGGCTTGTGGCTGGGAAGGCAGCAGCACCCTAAGAGTTAAACTGCAATGACCTGGAACAACACAGATCAAAAAACCCAGGAATTCAATACAGTTCAACATCTTCAGTGTACTTTGTTATTTACCATGAACAGCCCGTGCCAGCTGTAGCTGACCTTCTGTCTCAAGCTGTGAAGGACTGTATTTTGTACTTATGGGAGCTTCTGTTTCAATATATCCCCACAGCAGCAACTTTCCAACCTCCTCCCATGCCCAATCCGTGTAAAATTGGTGATGCAGGCAGCACTTCAATAGAGTCACCATGTCTCATCACCAGGACAAGCAGTGGTAGTAACTTCAGTGGGCAAACTGGGTAGGTTTTCTTCACTGGCTTGGAAGGAGCAGCCTGCAAACAGTGCATCCCTGAGTATATGGGAATTTCAGTGCACTTTGGATATTCCCATCCAGCCATTATCGGGGAGACACACTTAGCAGAGCAGTCAGTTTTTCACTTGTCTCTTATTACTGAACATTTGTGACTGTGTATAGGGAGTAGGGCCCTGGAGAAATGGGGTCGTGGGAGAAGATAGTGAACAGCTCTTCCCTGCCTCCTCTGTGTATTTAAAATTTGTGAAACCAAAGAAAGCTTCCAGATTCTTTTTCTTTCTGGTAGATGAAGCGTTCCACAAACGCCAGGGAAGGCAGAGCCACTCACAGTGAAATTATTCCACAGGGCAGGTCTGCAGTTACCTGCTGTGCCTCTCTCCAGAGCAGGGCTTGGAAAACACGGGTGGGACCAGAGGCACCGCTGCTTCCAGCTGCTCTCGTGTTATGCGAAAATGTTATTGCTTTGAAAAATGTTATTGTTGCTAAATGAGCGGGGTATTTTTCCAGCTTCAGCCCACACTGCTGCCGAAGGCAGCGCTGCCACGTCCCCCTCTGCTCCTTCCAGATGACGGCCCCGTCCCGCGGGTGGTCCCCACGCAGGGCCACGGCCCTGGCCGATCCCAGGCTCCCTGCGGGCCCCGCGGGTGGGCCTGCTGACCTTCACAGCCCCCACGCACCGAAATTCTGCTGAGCCCGGCCATTTCACACATCTGCCTGAATTTCAGCCGGGTTTTGCTGACTGTCCCTGTGCCGCCACAGGCGCGGGCGTGCGGTGTTTGAGTGAGCGAGTGAGTGACAGGCAGGGACATCGCTCCGCGATGCCCATCCTGCGGGACACGCGGGGGCCGGGCAAGACTGCGGGGGCAAAAGCCGGGGCACAGCGGGACGGGTTCGTGCCAGAGCTGCCTGCACAGGGGGCCGAAGCGCAGCGCGGGCCGTTCCCGGAGACCCCCGCAGCAAGCGGCGCGGGGCCGGCACCGAGCGCCCGCAGCTCCGCAGGGCCGGCCCAGCGGAAGGCGGCCCTTAGCGACGGGACTCGCCCCGCCCACAAACTGCCGCCCCGCCCACAAACCGCCCCCTCGCCCACAAACCGTCCTCCCCCTCTCCTATTGGTCGCTTCCCTCGCAAGGGGCGCGGCGAAATGAGACGTCACGGGAATAGCGCTCTCTGATTGGTGTCGGCGGCGGCGGGCAGCCCCGCCCTCGCGGTCCCACGCGCGGCCGGGCCCGCCCGGCGGGTACATTGTGCGCGGGGCCGCGCCGGGCCCGCTCCGCGCTCGCTCCGCGCTCCCGCCCCGCATTCCCGATCTCCGCGTCCCTGGTACCCCGCGCTGGGGCTTCCCGTCTGACGGAGATTTCCGCTCGGCCAAGCCACGGTGAGTGTTCTCCCCCCGGATTCGCGCGCCGCTGGCAGACCCCTCCGAGCGCGGGGCTTGCGGGGGTTCGGAGCCGCGGGCATGGGCATGGGCCGGCCCCCGGCAGGAGGGAGCATGAGTGCTGCCCCCGGTACCGGCCCGAGGCTCGTTGGGGCTTTGGAGCATCGTGTTCCATAGGCAGGAAGCGGCAGGAAAAGGTTTAGGGAGGGGAAGGTCTTCTAACTTCCGAAGCAGAAAAAAAAAAAGTTAATAAATATTAAACCCCAGCTATTAATTTCATTAATGAGAAAGTCAGGTGGCATTGCTTCTTGCTTTGCTTTTTTTCTGCCTCTTTCGTCCCTGTGTATACAAATATCTCAAAACTGTGCTCCGAGGGACACAACTTCCATGGGCTCGGATGAAATCAGTATTAAATCAGTTTGAACAAGCCTGTCTAGAGAAGTGAGCAGGTTTGTGTGAGTGACTGAGCTGAGCTGACAGGGGAGAAAAATAGTTCTTCCTCCTCCTCCTGTCCTCACAGGCCCCTTCACATTTAAAAAAGTTAAGAGCCTATTTGGTAGTTGTGTTGTCTAAATTTGTTTTGTCTTTATTTTCTTTATCTCTTCACTTGTGATTATTGGGGTAGGGGGCTTAGACCAGCCAGATCTGTGCTTGGAAAATCTGCCCTCAGCTTTGCATAAGCAGACAGCTGAATGTTTCATACTATTCCAGTGGAGAGTCCAAGTGTCATGACTGCTCTGTTTTCCTTTCCTGGCAATCTCTGCCTGGGTTCTCTTGTGATCTGCTGGAGAGATTTCCTCAGCCAGGGTGCTGTGGGATTTTGTAGCCTTCCTCCAAATGTACCTCTTCCTCTCCAGGACAGATCCAGAGCCGCAAGAGAAAAACAAGCAGCTCTGCAACCTTTAAACTTTGACAGCTTCCCTTGTTTTTCCTTCTTCCTTCCTGCATCTTGTGACAGTTGTTTTTATTGAAGTTACCTTAGGAGCAACCTGAGATGTGTAACACAGCCCATGTGTTCTGCTGGTGGCAAGCTGCTGCTGTTGCCTCAGCTGCCCTGGTGACAGTCTCAGTCCAGAGTTCTGAGCTCTCCTTTCTGCTTTCTTGTCTCTGCTCCTGATCTCTCCTGTATGTTCTGCTCTCTGTACATCTCTCAAAGAGTGACTCCTTAATGCTATAGGATCCTTTCTGGGGCCTCTCTGTTTTCCTGGTGCTGTTTTCTGCTGCAAATCAAATTCTGTCTGAAAGCATATTTTGTCTCTTTTGTGTCTTTAACCCCAGCCATCTGCTCTGGCTTATCTTTGTGATAAGCCCAAGTAAAGCACTGGGGAGGAGGCATAGGTGGAAGTCTGCTCTGCAACAGGAAGGTGTGGGGTGGCACAAGATTCTCAGAATTAAAAGCAGAGTGAAAATCGCTGCAGAATTGCACCATAATGTAGAGATGTGAGACTCAGCAGCTTCAGCACTGAAGAACTTAAATTTCCCCTTCCTTTCTCGTTCATTTTCTCAAGTATTTGAGGATTGTTATCTGAAGTCCTCCTGCCTCAGCATGTGTGCAGAGTGTGGTATCCTCTCGTGCTGTGTTTGGGGCAGGCTCAAGTAACTCAAGCAGAGAGATTGGTGTCTCAGATGTGCTTTTGCAGGGGAGTTCAGGCCAGTTGAAAATGGTTCGACTGAAGGAACAAGGCAAAATATATTTGTGAAGGCAACAGCTTGGGGACAGATGACAAAGTATTGCATAACATGTATTCCAAGTGTGTGAAAATGAGCATGAGTCTGATCCATAAGATGGTTCTTCTGGCTCTGGAGGGAGTGCTGGACATGTCCTGATATGGAGATAAGGAGTGTGTGCATGCATATCTGTGTGTACATATGCACATGTGAATTATGATAGCATTTCTGTCCCTGTGGCGGTGACCAGCCATTCCCAAAGCCTGCAGGAGTTCAGATCCTTCTTAGCAGTCAGGGGAAGTTTCAGGCAGTGTTTAGGAGGTGGATGAGTGAAACAGGAAGGGCAGGATGTGGCCATCTGTGGAGGTGGGAGAGGAGGGCAGAGTTGGAGGTGTGGATGGAAGTGGCAGCGTTACAAAAGAGCCTTGAGCAGCGCCTTGCCTTGCCCGAGTAGGTGGGGCAGGACAGGCAGAGCTGGCCCAGGGTGTTGGTGGCAGCCACGCTGTGCTCAGGGACTGTGCAAGGGGCAGCTTTGGAGCCCTGTCAGCACTTGGGCCAGATTTGCTCCCCTCTTTCACAGGCTGGAGTTGAATTGCAGTGAGCATAGCTGGCTTTGCTGAAAGCAGTGGCTGCAGGGATGCTGCCTGGGAAGCATTTAGCTGTAACAAGCTACCCCAGGCCCCCTGGCCTGACCTTTAACCACCATCACATCTCTCTGTCTTTGCTTATCAGCTTTATATCCCCGCAGTGACTATTAGTATGACTCCAGCCAGAACAGACAGCTCTGTCTTTCCTGCATTGCTTCAGCCTGGGAATGCTGCATGTCCCATAACCGCTGTCTGCTTGCTGACCATTAGGCTTTGCAAAGACTACCAGTTTTATATGATGGCCTGTCACATTGTGGTGAGGTAAATTTATTACTGTACCACACTGGTAGTCACTCTGCTCTGTTGCAGGGTGTGCAGGATGCCCAGGGCAGCCTGGGTGCTGCTGGGATGCCACAGTGGCACAGAACTTGCAAGCTGAGTCTGTGTTTTGATGCTGTGTGAGCACCAAAATGGAAAAATCGGAATTTTTTTGTTCCTTCTCTCCAGAGCCAGAGGGCAATAAGCAATGGCCTGTCTTGCAGCCCCAGACCCTTCAATTTCTGTCACTTGGGAATGGATGTCCCCCATGCCCAGCAGCATAAGGGGCTGATCCATTCAGGAGGCGTGAGGGCCTCCCATCTCCACAGCTCTGAACTCCAGCCAGAATTGCAAATGAGCAAAGCAAACCTGGCAGTTGTACCATGATCTCCTGCCTGGCAGGGGAGTGGGGAAGGCAAAACAAAACCCCAGCTTAACTGGCCAGGCCCAAAATTGAAATCCTGCCCTGACAGCAGGCAGGCAGACAGACCTGTTTGGTGTGAGCATCTGTGACAGGGCTTTTGGTCAGCCTGGCTACTGGAGCACTCAGCTCTGCCAGCCTCAGAGCTGGGAGAGTGGGAGGATCTGAATAAGATCTCTGGAGTCAGCAGCTGCTGTGGTTACTCTGGCATTAATTTGATGTATACCACATCTCATCTCCTAAACTCTCTCTGGGAAGTGGCATGTGGTTCCTCTGTGTTTGAAGTACCAAAGGCCTTTTGCCTTTGCAGCACATTAGCAAGTTTGGCTTGCTTGGAAAGGACTTTATCCTGCCCAGATGGGGCTGGGGCAGGTACTGCAATCAAGTAGGCTGTTCCCATTCTGGAGCCTTTTTGGGCATAATTTGGAAGAGGGAATTGTGAACTCGCTTGCCTCCTCTGCAGCCCCCCATTCATTTTGCATAGCGCCTGTGATTGATCTGGCAGAATGGGATGTATTCACAAGCAGAGCTGGAGGGCAGCAGGAAGGACAAAACCCCACCACAGCCTCTGAAATGAATCACAGGCTCTGAAAAGATCTGCTGGGGTTAAGGCATAGCAGTGAAAAGCTATTGTCTGGAGCCTGGACTGTGGCTAAAAGCATTATTTATCCCAATTTGGGTAGTGGTTGTAGGAGGGCGTGGTATTCCCAGGAACAGCAAAGCCAGTGTGCTTAGTGGTGAACATGAACTTTATTTGATTGTGTCACAGGTAGCTCAGGAAGCTTTTTGGAGTATCTCAGCTGCAGAGTAGCAAGTGCAATACCTGATTTGCAAATAGAACTGCATGGATTGCATGCAAAGAGGATTTCCTACAGGTATTTTTATTGTGGTTGGGGCATGGTTGCCTTGACTCAGATGAGTGCATGCCGTAGATTTGAGGCACTGCATCCCTTTTACGAGTGCTTTTGTGAGACAAAACAAGAATCTCACTAATTGGTTCAGCTTGGCAATAATGTTCTGATTTTCTATCAAGTAAGTGGCATTTAGATTCTTGTGGTGGCTGTAGGCTCAGAGTGGGGCATGGGTTTAAAGGGAGGAGTGGTGGGTACTGCTGGGGATGGGATGTGAGAATGTGAGTGGGATATGAAACTCAGACTGAGTTTCAAAATGTTGAGATATGTACCCGGATCTTCTCCAGACAATCTGATTCCTGGAGCCTACAGAATTGGGCTTGGAAAACCTCCCAGTTTCTGTCTGAGCCAACAGAAGGAGCCTTTCACATGGTCTCTCTGTTTTCTGTCTAGGATGTACAGGCTAGACTAGGAAGTGAGAAAATGAGAAGAAATGATAAGGATGCCTACCATTCTCAAAGACTGGGGCAGGATCAGAAATTCTGCACTGGGGGGGCTGGAGTCAGCTGCCTTTCCTTTGTTTGCCTATTTGCAAATCTGGTGAAACATCAAGAGTTTGTCAGGAAGGGCAAATCTAGAGCGATACCCTCTGATTCACAGCAGTTACATTGTCTGAATTCCAGCCTGCAAAATCCCAGTTGCATCTTTGCTGTGTTAGTCATCCTGAAGAGAACAGGAACAAATTTGGCTGACACAGGCAAACCACTGAATTCACTGGCATGGCTGGAGATGAACCTGACCTGTAAGAGAGCAAAGTCTGCATGCAGGCCCACAGTGTGGACAGAGCAGAGGGCACGCCTGGGAGATAATGTAGTGAAGGTCCTGTGCTGCCCACCTGGCAGCAGCCCAGGCTCCACACTAAACAAGTGTGCTGCTGCACTAAATGCCAGGTGCAATTTCAATTCCTTTCATCTCAAGCACTCTTGACAGAAGAGCATTATTAGTGTTGAGCATTTCGAGCAGCTCCAAACGGTCTGCTGTGTTATGCAAGGCCAGGAAAATCATCAGAAAACATCTTCACATTTGTTCCTTCCCCTTTCTTGTTTTTTATGTCTCTCTCCCACCATCCTTTCCTGTTTTCTGTTGTTTTTTTCTGCTTTTGAAGCTCGAGCTGCCTCTGAGTACGTGAAGGCCTGCATGTAACAGATCCTCTTTCTCAAACCTTTTGATGGCCACCAGTGCTGGGAAATTGCATCTGAAACACAGCTGATCTGGCTCTGTATTTGACAGTGTGTTGCCTCACTGCTCTTTCTCCTAAGCAGTTTTGCAAGGAGCTCTTCCCTGTGAAGACAACACAGTAGGTGACTTTTATATTTCTACTTTGCTACTCTGTACAATAAAAAGGGAGAAATTGTTTCTATAGCAGTAATTTTGGCCTGGGATAATGCTGCTGGCCTAAGCACCAGGTGGTGGAGTCCATGAGCATTAGAAAGGTACAGAAGAGTATAATAGTATTGAGCTATTAGGATGAGATATTTGGGATGAGGGAGCAGGCACATTACTAATTAAAAGAGAATTAATCCCACCACTTTCAGGGAGAAGTTAAACTTTGGCTAAATTCAAGACAGTGTGTCAGCCACCAGGGTTGATACTGTGAGATGGAGAGAAAATAAAGATTAACCTTATGCCTGCTGTCACTGGCCATTTCAGGTGGGTCTGCTCTGATTTGGAAGGAGTGTTGTTGTAGTACAGCCCATGCATAGAGGGCCCATATGGCTTCTTGGGAATGAAACTCTGCTGTAGTTTGAGCAGCTTCATCCAGGTCTTGTAAGCTGAGCCATCAAGGAACCTTACTGCTTATTGATTTACTTATTTACAGCTTTAAATAGTTCATGGTTGAGTGGTACAAAAAGAAATGTGTTCTGCTTGCTGCTTCTCTCATGGGTGAAACAGAAAATGCCAGTTTTGGATCATGGGACTTGGAGTCTTTGTTGGTGTTTAGCCAGCCTTTAGGATCTTGGGAGAACATTCATAAACCCTGTGGTTTTGCTCTTCTAAGTAGAAATGATTCTTGATTCCCTGAAATCCCACTGGGGAGCATATTAATCACTCTCAAATCTTGTCCTCTTGAAAGCAAGCAGGATGTCAGCTGTGATTCCCTGCAGGTAGTGAATGAAATTGGAGATTTGTGGAGAGCCCCGTGGTTTGAGATGGAGGGGGAACCCCAAGCCTGCTAATTATAGTTCATGTATCAATAGCCTTTCTGAGCTGTTTTCTCATATGCAGTTCTTTTGTGATTGGGGACAGGACCTGATACAGCTTCAAAGTATCCATGTAAGAGGCACTTGGGTTTTTCAAGAGGTGGTAGAGTGTCTCCTGAGGTTCTCCTAGAGGACCATTCCAGCAGGGCTCTGGAAGGGTGACCCATCAGTGTGGGATGGAAAGTCTTCTCCTGGTTTGTAGGAAGCAAAAGGCACTCGGACAGGAGAGCTGTGGTTCTTCATGTGGGGAGTTTGGCCAGCTCTCTGCTTTTGTTTTTCCCCTTGTTCTCTTTGCAAGCTTTGTCCTGTCCAGAAAGACTGCTGGGGCGTTTTCTTCATGAGCTGAGATTTGAGGGGTCTTTTTTTCTTGAGCCAACTCCTTCCCTCTTTCAGGATTGCTGTCTGCCCTGTCTGGATGAGTGGAAGGATTTTCAAAGCAACCTTATCTTGCTCTGCTGGAAAAAACCTGTCTTTCCCATCCTGGCTGCACAAAGGCTGCAGACAGCCAGGGGAATACTTCAGCCAGTAGACAGCATTGGATAGCTGTCAAAAAGCTGATGCCCCTCTGCCCTCATCCATATGGAAGAAGGATTATCATCTGCCTCTATTACTCTGTGCAGTAAGATCCCTTTAAAGGTTATGCAGCAGATACTTATTTTTTCAATAACTGCCTTTCGAGGGAAAAGAAATGAATGCAGCGTGCAGAAATTCAAGCCCCAGTTTGTTCAGGTCGTGCCTTCTGCTGTTCCCATTGACATGGCTGTTCCACAACTGCTTTGTGCATGATGGAAGATGCAGCTGGGAGCTCTGATAACCCCCAAGCTCTCACAGAGCAGGTGGGAGCTTGGCAAGGGCCACTGACAGGTTGCTTTGTGTAAAGTACTCCTCATTCAGAGTGGTTCTGCTTTTTCTCTTTAGCTGAGTTGTTGGGTAAGGGAGCAAGGAGTGTGGTAGGGGCCAAATTGTGCTCTGCATGCCTCTGCTTCAGAGAAGTGCATGTGTCACAGGTCCAGCCTGCCCATGGCTGCAGTTAAACATGGCTTGAATTGAATCACTTCTGTACATATTATGAAACTAGAAGACACTTTGCCTGCAGGCTTCTAAGGTTTGTCAGCTGCTACATTTTGGAAGAAATTTGCCTGATGAAGTAGCTGCTGCCTGCAGTTTCTCTTTGTCTGATATGGGTGAGATGATGCCAAGGTCTCTGGTAGACTGAGGCATGCAGTGAGGGGAGTTATTAGGGGGAGGATTAGTGTCTGCCACTTTTCTGCTTGTGTCCAGCTATGGCAGGATCCAAGAAGACCTCAGAAAAAGCTGTTTGGGTGTTGCTGAAAACCACAAGCAAGGCTTTCTGGTGAGATGGCTGCACCCCAGAGTTCAGGGGCTGCTTTAGTTTCAGTTTAATGCTCTGTCTAGCCCTGCTTGTCTGTGACCAGTGACATCCAGTGTCATAACTCCACTCCAGGGGAGGACAAGTAAAGGGGCTGTGACTGTGGCCTCTTCAGCTTTCAGAATTCCAGCTGTGCTGAGAGTCAGTTGGTGCCTGTAGTGAACGTGATAGAAAGAGCAGTGAGAACTGGACTGCCAATTTATTTCCTGGATATTTTTCAACACATATAAGATAGAAATATTATTTGCCTCCAGGTTCCCTGGGATAGATATTTGATGCTGGAAGCTTGAGATTTGAAATATATGTGTGTGTATGCACATGTGTGATATATGTACATGTCCTTATGTGTATGTATATATAAAAAATGGCTTTGCTGCAGCTTTTATATAGACATTTCAATTTTTTAAATGACCTGCTCCTTCCACTCTGAGTAGGTGCTTTTAATCTTAGTGTCAGAAAAATCATTGCTGCCTTCCTGCACTCTCTGTGTTTGTTTCCATAGCTATCCTATATAAGTTGCTTCTTTTTTTGTACATAAGCAAATCAAAGGTTAACAGTGAATAGTTGACCCGAGCGTGAGAAAAGGAAGCTGTAGCAGTGGCAGGGTGGTTTCTGAGGTTGTAGGAATAGGAACCTAAATCAATAGCTTTTAGCAGACTTATAAATGTTTCATTTGTATTCCTCGCTTCGGCGCTGACATGGGAATCCAAATAACCCCTTAAATTAGTGTTGTTCTGCGCTGGGTGTAGATGTTGGAAACATCTCCTTCAGATGCACTTCAAAGTGCTGTTCCATAATGGCATTTTCCTTCCTGTTTTGGAGCCTTGCTTCTGCACAGCCTCCAGTCACGAGTGAAATGCGCTTGTCAGCCTCTATCCCAGGCTTGCAGAGTTTGGGCCATGGAAATGGACATTTCCCACCCAACTACCCACATCAGTGTTCTGCCCTCACTCTGAGGCTGAGCAGGACTTGTGGCTGCTTGGGCAAGCTGTTGTTCCTGCATGGAGAAGCGCAGAGACTTTTCCCTGGACTGTGACACAGCCCTGAGGAATGAGCGAGGCCTTGAGAAGACCAACCTCAGTAACTCTTGACAGCGTGTGGGGAAGGAGCAACATGCCCACAATTGTTTGTCTCATTCAAACTCTTTTGGAGGTGCTGGAGAAGCAGGGGCAGGAAGTTCTTGAGCAGAGCCTGAGTCAGGCGACTTATCTGGCCATCTGCCTCCTCCTGAGGTCATCCACCCATGGAGTGTGGGAGGGTTGAGCAGCTCCAGGTCAGTGCCAGGTCAAGGCTGTGACCTCCTGGCAGCCTGGGAGCGCAGCCGCCATTCTCTCAGCATTTTGTGGTTTCCTCCAAGACCCCAGTGCTGGCTGGGGAGAGCTGGGCTCATCTGCAGACCTCGTGTTTACAGGCTGGAGAGACCCTTGAGAAATCCCAGCCTGTGAAGAGCAAGTTTAAAAAAAACCCATCCAACCAACATTAACAAAAAGAACCTATCTAAAAAGCCTTCCCTGACTGTCTTGTGTAAACAATTCAGTGACTGGGAGTGAGGGTTGACCCCATTTTGAATTTTTCAGGTTCATTTTTCAAACCTCGGGACAAGTTCTGTATTAACTTTCTCCTGTAAGAGAGGGCTGTGCCTGTGTATGTGTCTGTCTGCTTTAGTTCCATGGGAAGCAAAAAATGCAGCTGGCTGAAGTATTTTGGAGTAAATGACTTGGATTTTATCATCTAGGTAGTATTAATTTAATTAGTCCAAAAGGGTTTTCTTCTACAGGCAAGGATTGGTATCAGGTAGCACTAATGTGAAATAGTAGCTAATAAAAGCCTTGTGTTTGATTCTGCCTGTCTGGTAAAAAAACATAATTTCTGTCTTTCTCTTGTCTTATTCTGAATAGAATCTGTCCTGAAAAATGTTTATGTCACATGAGGCATCTGGTGAGTTTTATAATCAAAAAGTGCAACAAATCAGCTTAAACCTTTGGCTTCTGCTGGTAATTAAATATTTTGTAAATAAAACCTGTAGCAGTTGCTTTTCCTAAACTTACAGAAATCTACATGAAAATCAGAAGCCAAACTTAATTTCTGCTGAGCCAAGAACAGACCAATGCCCTTTATCCTGGATAGTCTGCTCTCTCTGTGCTGTTTTCTAAGGAAAAATAACTCTTCTGCAGTTTGCCAATACCCTCTGGGGGCTGTTGAAACAATCTACGCCAAGTTTGGGGTTTGATTGCCTCACTTTGTTGCTCCTTTGTTGAAACCAAAGCAGAATTTCCCCCTTCACCCCTCTCTGCTTTCTTGCCCTGCTGAGCCTGAGTTAGATTTTTTGGAGGATGCGAGGGTGCAGGAGGAAAGGATGCAGGAGCAGCCATGGAGCAGGAGCTGCAGGGATGTCACCTGGAGCTCTGAGATCCACTGGCCGTGTACCAGTGTTGGATAACTAACGCATGTGTTCTCCATGCCTTGTATCAGTCAGGATGAGGGAATAATGCTTTCCCTGTTTGTCTCCCTGCAGGCAAGAGCTGTGCCACCATGTCGGTCAGCGTGCACGAGAACCGTAAATCCCGCACCAGCACCGGCTCCATGAACATCCTGCTTTACCACAAGGCCTCCCACCCGGACTGCGTCCTGTCCCACCTGAACACGCTGCGCAAGCACTGCATGTTCACCGATGTCACCCTCTGGGCAGGGAACAGGTCCTTCCCCTGCCACCGTGCAGTGCTGGCTGCCTCCAGCAGGTACTTCGAGGCCATGTTCAGCAACGGCCTCCGGGAGAGCCTGGATGATGAGGTGAACTTCCATGACAGCCTCCACCCGGAGGTGCTGGAGCTGCTGCTGGACTTTGCTTACTCCTCTCGGATCATTATCAACGAGGAGAATGCTGAGTCCCTCCTGGAGGCTGGGGACATGCTGCAGTTCCATGATGTCCGAGATGCTGCAGCTGAGTTCCTGGAGAAGAACCTCTACCCTTCCAACTGCCTGGGCATGATGCTGCTCTCGGATGCTCATCAGTGCCGGCGGCTCTATGAGCTCTCCTGGAGGATGTGCCTGGTCAACTTTGAGACTGTTCACAAGAGTGAGGACTTCAACAACCTTTCCAAGGACACTTTGCTCGACCTCATCTCCAGTGATGAGCTGGAAATCGAGGATGAAGAAAAGGTCTTCAAGGCTGTCATGCAGTGGGTGAAATACGACCTGGATGAGCGGAAGGCTTATCTCCCAGAACTTCTGAGGAATGTTCGTCTGGCTTTGCTTCCTTCAGAATGCCTCAAGGAAGCCTTGGCTTGCGAGGACTTGATCATGGTGGATGAAAGGAACAAGCTTGTCCTGGATGAAGCTATTCAGTGCAAGAAGAAGATCCTCCAGAATGATGGGGTGGTCACCAGCCTCTGTGCCAGGCCTCGCAAAGCTGGGCACACCTTGCTGATCCTGGGAGGACAAACCTTCATGTGTGATAAGATTTACCAAGTGGATCACAAAGCCAAGGAAATTATTCCCAAAGCAGACCTGCCGAGTCCACGGAAGGAATTTAGTGCCTGTGCCATCGGCTGCAAAGTGTACATCACTGGAGGCAGGGGCTCAGAGAACGGGGTCTCCAAAGATGTTTGGGTTTATGACACCGTACATGAGGAATGGTCCAAAGCTGCCCCAATGTTGATCGCTCGGTTTGGGCATGGCTCAGCCGAATTGGAAAACTGCCTCTATGTGGTTGGTGGACACACTGCAGTAGCTGGGGTCTTCCCTGCATCTCCCTCGGTTTCCTTGAAGCAAGTGGAGAAGTACGACCCCATATCCAACAAGTGGATGATGGTGGCTCCTCTGAGGGACGGAGTGAGCAACGCCGCGGTGGTGAGCGCCAGGCTGAAGCTCTTTGTCTTCGGTGGCACCAGCATCCACCGCGACATGGTGTCCAAAGTGCAGTGCTACGACCCAGCCGAGAACCGATGGACCATCAAGGCCGAGTGCCCGCAGCCCTGGCGCTACACGGCAGCCGCCGTCCTGGGCAGCCAGATTTTCATCATGGGAGGGGACACGGAGTTCACGGCAGCCTCCGCCTACCGCTTCGACTGCGAGACCGACCAGTGGACGCGCATCGGGGACATGACGGCCAAGCGAATGTCCTGCCACGCCCTGGCCTCGGGCAACAAACTCTATGTGGTAGGAGGCTACTTTGGCACCCAGAGGTGCAAAACGCTGGACTGCTATGACCCCATGTCGGACACGTGGAACTGTATCACCACGGTGCCTTACTCGCTCATCCCCACGGCTTTTGTCAGCACCTGGAAGCACTTGCCCTCGTGATGAGGGGCAGGGCCTGGGGGCTTGTTTCCAGGAGGTCAATGAAGGTAAGGGTCTCCTCCTCTTAAATTAAAAATTACCATCTTGCCTCAGTTGTATGTCCACAGACCATGCTGAAGCCACAGGTGCTCTTGAAGTAATTTTATGGGAAAATATTCATCCCAATTTAAAAGTGGGATGCAGAGCCAGAAAAGAGCAACCAGCTCTGCAGTGCTCTAGTGTAAGTCTAGATAGTTCCAAGGGTTCTCTTATTTCCAGATGATCCTCACAGTATCTTAAGATATACATATACATAGATGGTTGGGGCATCTCCTTCTGCTCCAAGGTAGCTGGATGTGCCAGCCTCACCCTTCTGTGGTGGTGAGTCCACACCTGCTTTCACCATAGAATACATCCTGTTTTCCATGCAGCTGAGGGAGTTAAGGTTCCTAAAAACACTGTATGTGACTCCTGGGAGATACTAGGGTAAAAGTGCTTTGAAATGTCTCAGTAGTTTGATATTTTTGCTGATTTTTCTGGGTGGTGTATTTAGCACTGTTGAATATGTAGGCAGGTGACCCTTGGAATGCCAGCAAATCCTGGTTCTCTTTTTATGCTCTCTGTTTACATTTCAGTGGGCAGCAGAAGCAGAAGTGCAGAAGCTATGGTGCATTTGATGGTCTTGGTGTTTATTTATCATCCAAACAGTTGCTTGTTAAATCAGAACTTCTGAGACTTCTGTGTCAGACCTGAGTGGGAGGGAAGGGGTTTTGTAACCAGAAGAAGAATGTGTTTATCAGTGTTTTGGGTTGTGTGAGAATAAGAAAGTTGGTGGAAACCCATGATGTTGTGTCTCATTCTGGTGCTCTGATTTTCTCTTGCTCAGAGAAGGTGCTCCTGCAGTGCCCCTGGGACAGGGTTTCTGCTTCCTCCCCTCTCCTCCCCAGTGGGGGGTTTGGTTGCTGTTCTGGTTGTCAGTGTGGCTCCACAGGGCTTTGCATGTCCTCACCAACCTGTGCTGAGACACAGCTGGTCTGGCAAAGCCCAAAAACTCTTCTCATCTTGCATTGTGAAAGCAGATAGTGATACAGGCAGCACTCAGATAGCATCACCTTCCCAGGAAGTCAGTAACTCATCTGCTAGCTCAGTGTGCAGGTTTCTGAGTGCCAGCAGCACACACAGCCCTGCTCTGGTGGTTGCAGCCTGCATCCCAGCCAGCTGAAAGAGCTGGGAATCCCTCACTATGGGTGTGGGATTGACAAGCTTCACTTACAGTTTTATTTGGGAAGTGGGGACTGTGGGGAGGGAAATTCTTCCACAGACTCGTCAAAATCCACTTCACTTAATACAGGGAAGAAGGAATGCTGCCCAAACCCTCTAACACCCTCTCACTTCCCTGCTTTCCACTTGGTGTGGTTGGTGTGCCTGGGAATCGCCCAGCGGGTGAAATTGCTGGCACCTCCCAGTGATCATCTTTCTTGATGCCAGCTGGGAACCAAGGAGGAGTTCCTGGCACCTCAGCCAGGGATTAACCCAACATGACCACCTGCTTTTCTCAGGCGGGAAAAAAACCACCCAGGGCATTACGCTGGCCTTTGTAAAACACCTGGTTTTAACATGGCTTGGACATCCATGAGGGCAGGAGTGGAAAGGGTTAAAATGAGACCTTAAAGTGTTCCCAACACTGTAAGATAATGGCCTTTCCAAATTCTCCTCAGGCGTTGCCTAGCATCTGTCACGGTGGCTCAGTAATCTAATTAACTGTCACTTGGCTATTAAATATTGCAGCAAAGACTGTGAGGACTCCATCATTTTCAGCTCAGGTCAATGGGGCCTCCCTTTAAGAGCCATCCTAGAGCTGACAGTTAATTTTCTCTGGTAGCAGATGTGTCTGAATATTAAAGCTCAACACCAGCCACATGGCTGGGAGTAGGAATAGGGGGTAGTTTGAGATGGGAGTCAATTCCTCAGCTACTAAATAAAAAACAGTCTTCAAAGTCACAGTGATGTTGTTTTCCTCCCCTACCTTTTTTCCTCCCTGCTGTATTTGGGTTGTTCAGACCTAATAAATAGTTTTGTGGGGGTTGCATTGATACTTCTTTCCCCCCTGTAATTGGGAGCCTGACACAAGCACAGAAAACTAGAAACTGCAAATAAAACTGGTGAAAAGTCACTGTGTGAGGGTTTTATGTGCTTTTTTGGCTCTGCCTCCAGTCTTCGATAAAAAGAACTATTTAAAATACATGCAAGCTCTTGCCAGAAAGAATGTCTGTCCACATTATTTTTCTAGAGTGGGTTTTTTTTTTTTCTTTTAGTAAGTTTTATTTCATTTAGTGAGTGAATGTCCCTGATGTGCACATCCCATGTGTCTGCCTTGGCTGTCCTGGCTGTGCAAAAACTGGGGTAACTGGCTGTAGGGTCCTATGGCTATGATCCAGTTCACCCCATTGTCCTATTGCAGGTCTGACCAAGGGATTTTCTGGTTTGCAGCTCCCACCATGGAAGGTCTCTGCTCAAATACCTGATTTGCTCCTTATTCAAGTAGGGATGCCCAGAAGGCAGGTTGGCCAGCACCTGTCCAGTTTCCTATGGAATTGCTTGCTCTCACCTGGAAAAACTCAGGAGCAACTACCCCTCAGAGCAGAGCAAGGTGGGCTGGTGGAAAAAGGCCTGGGCAATCATATGGCAGGAGACAGAACTTTGTTCTCATGGAAAAAACAACCTCCTGCCCATATACTGGTCCCTGAAAACTGAATAGTCTGTCCTTGACAAATGTTGGTCATAAAGCACCCAGCCTGCCTTTCCTGTGAAGCATAAAACTGATCAGCTGGAAATGCTTCCTCCAGGGCATGGCCTTTGCCCTTCCCAGACAGAGCAGGGACACATTTCAGCAGAGGTCCCAGGACTGCTGCCAGGGAGGCTGTGTGACATTAATTTAGTGCTTATTACCCACAGTTAATTCCAGGGATCAAGTGTGATTAGCAGTATGAAATGTGAAAGCCTCATCCCCTCCCACCCGGGGTGGTGGAGCCATAGGGGAGGCAGAACATGACAAATGAGCATGGGGCTAATCAGGACTCTGTGTTGATAAGGACAAGCACAGCCCAGGGAAGGGGGTGGGTGGTTTGTCACAGTGCTGTTCAGAGACAGTTGATGGGGACAATTCAACCCCTCCTCAGAGGTGACTTCAGGCAGCACCAGGAGCAGGTTCTCCAAGCTGCCTGTCTCCACATTAAAGTGGCTTCTCCACACTATCTGTCCTGTGTGACACTGATTGTCACAGGGCAGAGTCACAGATGGGGGTGGGATGGTCACTTCAGATTTCATGGTTCAGCCAGGGAGGGCAAATTGGAAAGAGGAGCCACTGCATCCCTCTGTGCTGCCTCCTGAGCCTCAAATGCTCTCCTGGGGTGGAGATGTTGGAATTTCCATCTCCAAACAAACAGGTCAACCCAAACCCTGTAGGTAGCATCAAGAAGCCAGAAGTTCCCTGCCCAGAGGTTCCTAATCAGGTGCTTTTTGGTTCTTACAGGACACTCCTCACAGTCTTCAATTTAGGGAGCAGAGGTTGGTGGCTGGGCACTGCTCAGGCACTGATTCCTAGGGCATATCAGAATCTCAGAGTTGATTTTGTGGCTTCCACTGGAGCCC
The DNA here is from genome assembly GCF_027887145.1 of Ammospiza caudacuta. Classification (NCBI taxonomy): domain Eukaryota; kingdom Metazoa; phylum Chordata; class Aves; order Passeriformes; family Passerellidae; genus Ammospiza; species Ammospiza caudacuta. Next base: position 21,664,703 of record NC_080602.1, read on the forward strand.
TTGGGTGTGTGCTAAGTTCCTGTGAGAGCTGAGGATGCCACCAGCAGCTGGTGCCTGCCTTTGGGTGGGCACTGAGTGACTGAGGCTGAAGGGTTTTGAGGCTGTTCTGGCACTTGAAATCTGAACTTTGGCCCCAGAGCTCCTGCAAAGATTTAGGCTGCGTGCCAGGCCTTGAGCTGTATTCCAATACCACACTCACCAGGAATTGGGTCAGTTCTATGGCTTCTCCTGGTTATTATATTACAGCTTCGATAACAAGCCTTTTTTTGCAAAGACACATTTACAGCTGCTTGCTGCCCTTCCACATGATTTCACCTTGCAGCATGCATCATTCCCATCTCCATCCAGAGCCCTGCTCACAGAAAGGCACCTTCCCATGCCAAGCCCTGTGTACCTGCAAAGAACAGCCCAAAAAAAGTCAGGATATCTCCTGGCTCCTAGAGGCTGCTGCTCACCTGCATGCTGCTGGGGTGGGTGGTTGCTTGCAACCTGCTGGAATTCCTGGAACAGAGTCACAGCTGGTTTCTCTCCCGGTGGCTCCTAGGGAAACCCATTTGCATGTGTATAATAGGGAGGCCGGATAAACAGGGATTGCAGTTTTTCTGCCTGCTGCTGCTCTTTCCAAGTGGCTGGTTGTCTCTGAAGCCAGTTTATCAGGCAGTGTTGGAAGGGAGTGGCTGGCCTGGGGAGGAAAGTCGATGAAAATCAGGCTTTTCCTAACCCTGGGCAGATGGAAACATGTGCAGTCTGAGCTTGGCCCCAGACTGTATTAATCAACCCCTTGGAAATGTCAGTGATACGGATGTTTTTGGAGGAATCTGTGGAAAAAGAGAAAAAGGGTCTTCTTGTTTTGTCTGTTCCAGTTTTTGGGCCTTCCTCCTTGCCCTAAAAAAAAATAAAAATAAAAAAAAATGAAAGCTTTTCCCTCAATGTTTCATTCCCTTATCACGTCCACTGAAGTTTGCTACATGGCTCTGAGCCCTTCCCAGCTGAAGCGCCTCTCCTATCCTCCACAAGCGTAGGACACCCCAACTCCTGAATAAACCAGCTGCTTTCCACCTCAGGGAGTTGGGGTGAGTGCCGTGTGTGGGCTGAGCTGAGCACCACACCATTTAATGAGCTTTCTCTTTCCTTCCCCAGATGCCAGAATCACATCCATGTCCCCTCTCCTGTGGCTGGAGCCAGCACAGTGACCGAGAGCCTCCTGTCCTCCCGCACAGGACTCCGAGGCAGCTTCCACAACCCTTCCTGGCACCAGGATGGGAGGCACAGCTCCTGCCTGCATCACACCAGGGGTCACCAAGGGCTACCCAGCCCCACCACTGCTCACTGGCCACTGTGCAGGGATGGAGTCCAGAGCACTGCCTTGCCAGGCTGGGCACAGGGATGGCTTGTGGGCTCCCATGGACCAATAGGGCTGGGGAGATGGAGGCTGCGTCCCTCAGCAAACAGGGCTGGATAGCCCTTCTTGTTACTCAGTTTGGGGGGTTAAGAGATGTTAATATGTTTTTCTCTAAGGCAGTGAACTTGCCATTGGCAGTGCTTGCTGCTTGGGTGACTTGGAAGTGTTTGTTAAAGGGAACAAGGTGAGAGCACCTGGCTCTCCCCATCCTCTGGCCATTTCATGGAAGCAATGGCTATTGAAATATTAAAACATAGGAGCTTGGGATGGCTGCCAGCATCACCATGTACTGTGACAAAACAGGACAGATGCCTTTTGGGTTGTACTTTGGGCCTTTTAAATTTTTCCCCCTCCTTTCCTTGCTGCTGTGATTTGGTCAGAAGCCGGGTAGCTCCCCACACACAGCTGCTGGGAAGAGCACAGGGCTCTGTTAGTGTGCCAAGGCAGCAGCACCACTGCTGAGATATTCCCCAGATAAAGCCCACCGCGTGCTCAGAGCCGGTCTGCTGAGCTTCCCTGCGTGTGGGTGAGGCTCTCACTGGCAAAGGAGCAGAAAAGGGGAGCAGTGGGGAGCGCTTGGGAAGGGGCACCTTGGCTCCAGCAAGGAGGGAAAGCAAGAGGATTAGGGTAGCATTGCAGGGTGGGCTGGGGAGGGATCCCCCTCCTTCCTGCTGCTCCCCACAGCCTGGCTTCCCCTTGGAGAGATGTGAGCGTTTCTGACGGCGTGCTGCCTGCCAGCACTTGGGCTGAGGCTGCCCCAGGTTATCCACGCACGCTGGCTGCCAACTGTGTTTGGGATTATGCATCCAAGAGCTGTCAGCCCGAGCCATTCCTCATTTTGCTGTGGAGGAAGGCACGTGGATCTCAGGCTGTCAGTACAGGGATGCAGCTCCTGACTGACCACTGCCAAGGACTGGTCCTGCAGTGCCCCAGCATCCTGCTTCCCTGCTCAGCACTTCTCCAGCTTCTCCAGGCTCTCCTCTCACCCCTGGATGAGGCTGGGCTGCAGCCTGGCCAGCTGAATGATGCAATGCCATGAAAAGCCTTGACACAGCTTCAAACAGCAGAGGTCTTTTCGGAGCAGCAGGTGCCGTCGCTGCCGGGAAGAACACATGTTCCACACTGCCAGTCTGCCATGAGCTGGATGACGTTTATTTACATCTTCTAAGCTTTTTTTTTTTTTTTTCCCTTCAGCTGCTTGTGAACTTTAATAAAAATGATGATCTGGGAAACTGTTTGTGTGTTTTTCACAGGAGTCTTCATTCAGAAGTTGGATTTAGGTCTAATAACAGGGCCGAGGACTAATAACAGGGTTGGCACTCTGTGGGGTGGTTCACAAACAGCCTCCAAAGCAACCAGCCCAGCTGTAATTATTATTGCTTCAGTGCTTGGGAAACTGAGGCACAATGTCAAGTGTCTTGTCCAAGGTTAATGGTAGATCTGGAAATTAAATCCAGGGCTCCTCATGTCCTGAGGACATCATGTGGCTCTCTGTTCTACAGCTGCTCTCACTCAGCTCATCCGTGCCATGGCTTCAGGAGAATTTGCAAGTCTGCAGTGCTAAGAACACCTGCCAAATAGGTTGAGGGGCCCAGTGCAGACACAGCCATACTCCTGCAGGGAAAGCCAGTAATTTCTAAGGAAGACAAGAATTCATGCTTCTGTTTTCCTTATTTACCTTCTCTTGGCTGCTGCAGCTCCCAAGAAAGGGGCCTTGTGACAGGAGAGATGCGCTTTCCAGCTGGAGCTCCTTTCCACGCTCCTCTTCCATGTGCATCTCTCCCCATCCCAGAGGAGCACACAGAGGCACAGGGAGATCCAGCCCTGCTCTGGGAACATTCTGGGAGGGTTTTCCCTCCCTACGAGACCAGCAGCCCCAGCTGTGCTCAGGGCTGGGATTGCTCAGAGCAGCGAATCGGCACCAGGCAAATTTGTATTTGCCTTCTCCTCTTGTAGCAGGGACTGTTGGGCTTGGGAAGCAAAACTTCCTATGGGTGTTATACAGGATCTCAAAGGGATTTGGAGCCTGAATTTCTGAGCTGCAAAGGAGACAGGGATCCTGTCCCCTTGCCTGCAGGAGCTGGGTGGGCAGCAGCATTAGCTGATGTGAGCTGGGTAGATATGAGTGTAAGGCTCCATAGAAAAAGCTCATTAAAGACCCCTTTGGGAAACCAATTCAGGGTAGAAATTACTGTTTGATGAGCAGGAGAGGGGAAAAAGAGGAGGAGGGGGAGGTGAATGAAATCCCCTATAGTTTTGTTGATTCAGGTTTCATATGCGACTCTGGGACTTTAAATAGCAGCTGGGGAGGCTTTGCAATAGGCTTGCTTTGATATGAGCCATGCAGGGACCTGCTCTTTTGTATTTATTCTGGAGCTTGCCTGAGAGACAATTCAAAAGCAATCAGCAGCTGCTGTGACAGCAGCGACCTGTTGCTATGGAATTAGAAGTAATGAGAAATACAAAGGTTTCTTGGTTAGCAGCAACAGAATAAGAGGGGAGCAGGAGATAGAAGTGGATGTAACAGAAAAAAGCTACAGCCAGAGCTGGGCTGGCATTTAAATGGGAGGTGCAGGGGTAGAAATGTAAATGTGATTTGTTTTCCTTTTTAAAAGAGCTTTTTTGCCATCTCAGCAGGTCAGGCTCAGCTTTGTCTGGGAGTGAGCTCTTAGGAAAGAATCCTGTCTGGTGGTGGTGCTGGAGTTGTGTGTTCCCAGGCTCCCGGGAAACAATCCCTCACTCTGTAGCCAGCCCTCGCTGTGGGGTGTCAGGAGCTCAGACATCTTCCCCATGGAGTGCCAGGAGATCCCTGCAGGAGCAGGGGGGCTCATCCCACACCTCCTTTGTTTTGCAGGGCCCAATCCTGCAGCAGAACTGGGGCAGGATGCAGCTCCTTCCTCCCACCCTCTGGCCCTGGCTGGAGCCTGCCCATGAGCTCTCTCTGAGTTCCCAGCTCAGTAACAGGGCACTTCTCACTCCAAAAAATACTTGGGAGGAAAGGGCAGGGAGATGCTTGGAGGTGGAACCAGGCAGGCAGCTGGCATGATCACACCTCCTTCCCCAGGGCCTGAGCATGCTGGATGTCCCTGGATGTAAAAGGCTAATACTTCTGTGTCTTCTTTAAATGAAACTCATAGTGCCTTACTGGGTTTTAAATATGCGTTTTCCCAGCCTGACCCCAGCTGCCCTTGAAATAATACTGCTTTGCAATGAAGCCCTGCAGGGAATTATCATCTGAGCCCACTCCCTTTGTCATGAGAGTCAATTAAAAAGCAGAGTAGCTGGTGATTTAATAGCTCTGGTGTCTGAGGGAGCCCCATCCAGAGGCTGACTCTGGTATTTAAACACATAATTGGAGAAGAGGAGCACTTTTTTCCAGCTATCCAACATGTTTTTAAATTCCTCCATGTCCATACAGAGCACTAACTCCTTGTGTCCATGGCTTGTCATCTCTCCTGCACATTAATCAACACCCCAGCATTGCACATTCTCCTTGCAGTATATCCCACATGGAATTGTTTTCCTGTTTCCCCTGCACCCTTTCCCTTGGGGTAAACCAAATAAGGTTTTAATCTCTGAAGATGGTCCAGGCTCACAAAATGCCATGCATGGAAATGCTGCTCTGTAGGCAGTGTTTGAGTTAAGCTTGCAAGAGCTGGAGAAACCCTTGCCTGCAGCTCCCCACAACCAACAGGGAATTTAGAGGGGGCCCAATCCCTCTTGCTACAGTGCAGAACCGGATCCCTGTGCCCTGCAGGCACAGGCAGCAGTGCTGGGGGCCAAAGGTGGGAGCCAGCAGCAGGCACTCCCAGTGGGAATGAATAGCCAAGGCTGAGCTCATTTATTCTTCCTTCCTCACAGTCTCCCTTTTCTTTGCATTTCACCACCTCCTTATTTAACATCCTGGGCTGTTGTGCAGAGCCATCACCCTGGTTTGCAGCACTGTGACCTACTTTGCCACAACGTCCCGACTTCCTCACTGGAATTGCGAGCTCGGAGCCCACCCAATCCATTCAGTGTTTCTCAGCTGAATAACAGATCCAATTAGGTGGAAAAAGCCTGGCTTTCATGCTGTCAGTGCCTGGACATCTCACTTCCCTCTCCCCAGCACAGGCTGCACCCCTGAGGGCTGTGGCTCACAGACGGGGCGCCCTCTGTGTTTGTGTGTCCCCCACCAAATGAATTTGGGGCAAGGGTTCAAGAAGAGTGATCCTGGCTACTCAACCTGTCCTTTCATTCTTCCTGACAGTCTCTGAGGACTACAGAGCTCAGGAATCAAATAATTTGTGGGTTTTCAGTTCTGTCTCTCCTTGGACGCTCTCCTTTCCCAGCAGAGGAGCCCATGACCAGGCCAGGGTGGCACAACTTGTGCTTGTGAAGAAGCACTTACAGCCAGAATGTGATTTAATGAGAGACAGAAAGACCTGTCTCTCACTCCTGGCATCATACCTATCCCCAGTCCTGTGGGTTTATCCCAAACAAACATTTTAATTCTGCCTTTTTCTGCTGCCATCACTCTTGTTTTCTATCGTAGCAAGCCTCCTTCTCTCTCCAGCCCCAGCAGGCAGCCAGTCCCCAGGATGCTGGCTGCACTCCATCATGGGCATAGCTGGTTGTTAAAAGGGATGAGTAGAAACCAAACAAGGAGAAAAAAGCCTAAGGGCCACCAGGAAAAGCCCTTTTGCTTTCTGCCTTCCATGGCTGGGTGGGATGGACGGCCACCCCCTTGCCCTGAGGCCAGCCCAGCAGCACTGGGGCCTGCTCAGCTCCCCGGCAGGTGCAGGGAGGAGGGTAAACAGCCTTCCCTCCATTTCTGGGTCATGTCTGGAGGAATTACACACGCACACACAAACAGGAGCTGCTTCCCCGTGGCTGCTTCCCAGCACCCAGCAGAGCTCCCGCTGCCCGCGGCCCCTCAGCCCACGCCGCCGCCCCGCCGGGATCGCGGCTGCTCCCGGCCTTCCCACAGGGCTCCACTAATGACTCACCCCTCCTGCTCGGCTCTAATTAGGCTCCTGTCTAATTAGGCTCACTGGGAAGATGTGGCTGGTGAGAAGCAGCCCTTTGGTGAAAGGAGAGGGGAAAGAAAGAGCATCTGGAGACGCCGGAGGGAGAGACGCCAGGCTGTGGGGAGAGGGCAGGGGGGATTGGGAATTGTCAGCTGAGCTGCATCTGTGCAGGGATGGGCCATAAAGGGACTGGAAACAAATGCCCTCTGTACTGGCATACAGAGCAGCTCCAGAGTGCAGGGAGAGTGGGGCTGGGGGAGCCCATCCTGAACTGCACCCTTGGGAACCCTTGGGCATCCTTGGAACAGAGGCAGGAGATCAAAGCTGGGTTTGGGGGAGATTCAAGAGGTGTGAAGGCAGCTTTAGGGGAGACACAAGAACACCCACTGTCTGCCCATCCCTGAGAGAGCTGCGGGTGCTCATATCAGTTGCTAGTGTCAAATATTATTTTCTACTAAATTTTTACATGGTTCAGCCTCCTAAAAATCCTAAAAAAAGGGCATTTACCAGATTTAACATTCCTGTAGCAAATTAACAAGCCCCAGGTGCCTTCAATGGCAAAGGTAAGTCATTACTTTACCATTCACCTTGTATCTGATCACAAGGCATCTCACTCACTCACTGCACTAATTAGGGTTTTGCCTTTCCTTCTCTTAATAAACCCTCCATGAATGAGTGGCCTGTCTGCAAGCCCAGCCCAGCTTGCACCTGTGTCCTCCCAGACCTCCAGTTTCTCTCCCTGAAGGCAGTGCCAGGACTGAACCCAGCAAGGGCAGGGAAGGGGAAATGCAGATAATGCAAATGTTTAGGGTATCACTAAACCATATTTCCAAAGAGACTTTCCTGTGCCTGTCAATGCTCCTTTTAGATGCTCATCCCATTCTAAGGATCCTGTATGATCCCTTTTAGTCAATGTGCCAGTGAAAATCCAACCACATCCAACAAAGCCACAGAGATATTTTGCTCTAAATTTGGGTAAGAAAGCTGGGATGCTCAGAAACCCATCACTCTTTCTTGGGACCATGTAAATTGATTAATCCCTGTGGTCTGGAGAGAATATCCATTTCATTGTCTTAGCTGTAATGGCTCAGAGCATGGAAATTTTGAGCATATGAAACTGTGGAAAGCTGGTTAAGGACAGATTAATATATGGAGGTGTCCTGGAGCAGCAGGGCCCTTTGCTTCCTCCTCTGCCAAAGGCAATGTGTATTGCCTGCCCAGACTTCCCCTGGCCAGTGGAAACAGGGGGGTTTGGAGTGCACTGTGCAGGACCAGGGTGCCTGGTTAGCTCTGCATCCCAGCCTTTCCTAGCAGGAGATTGATTCAGAAAGGATTTGATTTTCTCCATGTGGTTTGTGATCAGTAAACGTGCTGTCCCATCTCCCGTGACCAATGCCTGTTATATCAGAGCAGCGTCTCCCATTCCCAGCAGCTGCAGCAGCTGCTGTTTTACTGCAGCAATGCAAAGGGGTGCTCCAAGGGGTGCTTTTGTCAGGCATCCAGGCTGCAGAGCCAAGAGGGGCCACAGGAAAACGTGCTTTTTAAAAGCCATACCCAGGAGCCGACAGTTTGGGCGAAGGCTTTTATTCAACTTCAGTAAATAGGTGAGCTGGGACGCCTGGGAATGCAAATAAAAGCAGGACTGGAGATAAACGAACTCTTTCATCTCCTGTCTCACACCCAGGGGTTGCCTGTCTTGGAGCAAGTGCTGCGTGACAGGGTGTAGGTTCAGGTACACTGACCTGACTCAGGCTTTCAGAACAGCATGTGCAACACAGCTGAGAGGAGGGGGAAATACCAGGCAGGGAGTGCACTGCTGCCTAACGGGGCTGGCGTGCCCTGACACCTGCTGAGGAACAGCACAACACCCCAAGCAGCTGGCAGCCCAGAGCTTTGATCAATACTTGATACTTGGGGCTGTCTTGTGCCTGCTCAGCAGCTTTTTGTGGGTCCCTTCCAACTCCGGTTATTCTGATTCTATGAATACATTTCTGAGTCTCCTCAAGCAGTCCTTTCTCCTTCCCAGTCAAACTTGGTGCTTTTTGTGGGTCCCTTCCAACTCAGGTTATTTTGATTCTCCACAAGTGATATTTTCCCCTTCCCAACCATACCCCTGAAGACAAGTGGAGTAACAAATGGAAATGAAGCAATTCCTCTGCCTCAAAATCAATACATGGGGGTGAAGGGTGCAGGTCTGCTGCTTTTCCTGCCTGGGGAGAGGATGCTGGAGTTCCTCCTGTGCTGGACTGGCAGGACAGGGCCAGCAGTGATCACTTCTATGATCCAGCAGAAAATGGTTGTGAGGAAACCCCAGCCATTGAGATCCTCCATGACTCCTCATTGTCATGGTTCTGTACTTCTGGCACCCTCTCCTGCCTGGACCCATGCCTGCAGGCACTGGGAACACCATGTACCTTATCATGGAATCACAGAATACTTTGGGTTGGAAGGGAACTTAAAGATCATTTTTCCACCACCCCTGCCACAGGCAAGGAATTTTCCACTAGACCAGCTTGCTCCAAGCCATGTCTGACCTGGCCTTGAACACTTCCAGGGATGGGGCATCCACAGCTTCTCTGGGCACCTGTTCCAGTGCCTCACCACCCTCACAGGGAAGACTTTTCTTCCTTACAACACCTCCCCAGGGGAGAGCTGGATGCATTTCTGATGGGTCTCTTCTTACAGGAGACAAGGGAACACTAAACCACACAGCATCCTGGGCCCTGTCCTGTCATGAGATGCAGCATCACTGATTCTCTAAACCAAAAGAACCAAAACCGTCTCTGTCTAAGATTTATTAAAGACACTGAGCTGTGTGTTAGGGGCTTACAGGAACTCTGTGCCACTTCCCCTTCTTGTACAAGGATGAAAAGCCCTGTGTGTGGGGAGGAGGAAAACCCAAGGAATATCACAGAGCCATCAGGCCTTCAGTAAAATCCAAATCTTGTAAGGCAAGGAAAATAAAGAGTCCAGTGGGTTTAAACTGGAATGGGGAGGATAAAGGCAACACAAACATTTGATTACAGGTGGAGATTAAGGCTCTTCATTCAGCCTTGGTGCAAAAAAGTCATCAGCAAAAATACCAGAGGTGTGGGAATAAATCAGGCAGAAAACTCAAGACTTAAAATCAAATTTATTTAGAGGAAGAATGACTTTACAAGAGGTTGATACTGATAACTAAAAAGGAAGATAAATAAAAGCTTGTTACAAAACGTTGTTGGTTCTGGCAAGTTACAGAAAAACTGAAGAATTTTACAGTCAACAATCTGCTCACTTTTTACATAATTACAAATTAACATACAGCAATTAGGTTTCACCCTCTTGTTTAAAAATCCTTTTTTCCCAACTTTTTTTCTTTACGGTTCAACATGAAAACGCAAAGCTTTTTTTTTTTTTTTTCCTTTTTTTTTTAATAAGAAACAAACCAAAAACAGAGGTATATCAGGTTATTACAATACACCTCAATGTTCTGGGAATTACTCAAGTGCATTCCATATTAGTACAAAATAAACACCAGGCTAAACTTTAACCATAGGCGAACTGAACTGGACAGAGATTTTTATTTCATTTTTTTCTTGAGGCAGTGTTTAATATTGATAAAGAAAACAGTAGCATTACTTTACAGCATGGAAAGGATGGATACCTATCGACAGCTTAAATACATACAAAGCTCATAGCTGTATGCAAAGCAGTGAGTGTTATCCTGTTCCCCCCTCCCCCCTAGCAATGGAAGCTGAACTATATTTGGGCAAAGCATCAGTGTCAGTGAAATGCATGTGGAAGGAAAGGGCTCGGAGCCCTGGAAATGCAGGTGTGAAGGGAGGTGGTGTTACACTTCTCATGACTGAAGAGCACAAGGTGTAGGAGATTTGGCCAGTTCAGCTCGCCTATATTTAAAAATTAGCTGTATCACCAATGAAGAATTGCGGATTGCTGCCCCTTCTGACAAATGAGGCAAGAGTTATGAGCAGCAGGGGAGGTTTTTTATTTAAAGGGGTGCCCTAAATCATGATAAATTCCCAAACCTGGCCAGCAGGCACAATAATTTCCAGAGTTCTGGTTAACAAGGAATGTTTTGTGGGATTTTAGCAGATACTCTCCTGTGTCCCTTGCCCAGTCCTCCCTTGCTCCATGCCATAGATATCCTAGACAGCTTCCTTGGGATTTGGCACCTGAAGAACCTGTTCTGACTAGGTGGCATGTGGAAGGACTGGAATGGGTGTTTCAGCAACAGCTGTGATGTCTCCTAGTGACTCAAGGGAAGGTGCAAAGGTGATTGGACTCTCTGGATGCAAACCCACACAAGCTGATGGCATCACTGTGCTGCCACACCTCCAGAGGGAAGGAAGAGTCCACCCTCAGTGGGGATGACAGCTCCTGTCCCAGGGAGGTGAACAGTGGCCAGTAAACACCTTGGTGCATGGAAAGGGCCTCACTTATTTGGATGCATCCCCTCACATCTCCTTCACTCTGAGTTCCTCCAAGGAAAAGGAGATGGAGGGAAAACCACTGGGGGGCTGCTTCCCTACCTGCCCTGGGGAAGGTGATGGTGAAGCTCTCCTGGGGGATGTACCTGAGCCAACAGAAGCCAGTTCTCTTGTCCTGCCACTTAACCTATCTGCAGTGGGACTCTAGATTAGACAGAATCACACCCCCTTTGGTCTAAAAATAATACAAAAAGCTTGGCCCTTCCTCCCCTCTGGGGGAAAAGCCAAACCACACCAGGAACACGCCTACTTGAAGATCTGATTTTGCTGGGGATACAGAGGGGGAAGCAATGGCAAAACTGATTGTCTTCGAATAACCATAATTAAAGGGGGCAAGACCAGTTCCATTAAAGTGCTTTATAGCATCAAACTGACATCAAGTTATTTATTGAGATGATCACTTCATTTAAAGGAATCTAAGGCCAAGCCCACCCAGCCCCATGGAGTCTCCCACCCTTTGCTACAGCTACTCTCTGCTGCTGGGTGTTCTGGCACGCCCAGCTAATGCTGGCCACTCCTGTACCTGCCTGAGCACACACTCTCACTTTCCCTGGACACTGAAACCCCTCCTGTTGGGCAGTGGCAAAGACCAGGCCAAGAAAAGCCCAAGAAAACCAAATCTGATTTCTGCCCTCCAAAAAACATCAGCACAAACAGCTCCAAGAGCCCTCACAGGATCCTCTTCTCCTCCAACAACACAGGCTTCAAACATATGTTTTTGAACCTACTCTGAGTCCCAGGAACCTCATGCAAAACAGGATGGTTTGGGTGCTCCAAATGGGATCTAGGGACTGGCAGCAGGTTGGGCTGTAGAAATAACATGCTTTCAACAACTGCAGGATGGATGCCAGGCATGGAACTGGAGCAAATGCAATTTTAAGGCCAGGAAGAAGAAAGGTTTTGGTGCTGTCAAGCTGGGACAATACTCTAGCAGACAATGCTAGACAACCTTCAGGGATCAGAGCAGCAATCTGACTCTGGGAATTTATACCAAGGCTTTCCAAAGAAAACCTGAGATGGGAAAAATAAAAGGCTAAAGAGATAAAAACAAGCCCTTACCTTCCTAAAGGTGAAAGAAGGAGGAAGCAGTGTGGGAAGAGAGGCTTCATTCCAAAAAAAGTGAATCATAGAGTAACAGCCATCCTCCAGGGACAAAGGTCTGTCCACCAGAATTTAAGACACAAACAGCTTTGTACACAGGATTTCTGGTCAGTGTGTTTCTGACTCACAACTGTGGTTTCTGTCAAGGAACCACAGGGACCTTGGGAGATCACTTAGCCAATAGTATTGGCACTTCAGGCACTGAATGCTCTTTTTCATTTGCACAGGTCAGGAGAGATGGTGAAGCCAGGCAGAGTCAACCCTGCTGCCCTGGGTCACTCATGTGCCTTTTGGTGCCCTTCTCAGAGCCATGGGACACGGCTGTGCTGTGAATACAGCATGTGCTGGGACTGGGGAAAAGACAGTGGGGTAAACTGAGAAGTTCATAGTGGCAAAGGCTGTTCCACACTGAGGGACCTCAGAGGTACCAGTGCCCTGATTTCTGCTCACACAGCAGCACATGAGCTCTGGTTTCCAGATATTTCATCTCAGCCCATTCGTGTTTGCAGATGTATGAACAGCAGGGCAGAAGTTACTTTCTGAAGTTGGTGGTTTTCTTATGAAAAAGGTAACACCACACCACCAGCATGTGCCTCCTTCAGCACCCTTGGGTCCAGGAGAGCAACTACACTGCAAGGCACTCTATGCTTTGCTTTTTTCTTTGCCTTCAAAGGGAATGAGAAAACCTAACCAAAACGTTTACACATGGAAACTGACTGACAGGAGAAGCCTTGTTTGAAATCATTGTTGTCTTTTTCCGGACTTTTTATGGCCTGAAGATGCTCTGCCTTGAAGAAAGCTCTCAGCTGAAAATTGTGTGACTTTGGGGACTTTGGGCATGGAATGAGCTGCAATGCAGCACTGCCCAGCCCCATGGTTTGTAGGAAACAGGGAGATGAGAATGTTTGGTTTACCAATGTTTTGGTAAGAAAACAGAACAGATAAAAAAAAAAATAAAGGGGGGGAAAGAGAAAAAAAAAAACCCTCAAACTATTCCCCAAACAAAAGCAAAAAGAAATAAAAAAATAAAACCAAGTAAACTTTTTAAAAAAACTCTTTCAGATAAAATGAAAGATAAATATTTTTGCAAGCCCTGCTTGCAATTAAGAACAAGCACCAAATAATAGTTAAAAAAAAAACCAAACAAAATAAAAATAAATCTCAACCCTTTTTCCTTTCTATTTTTTTTCTCTTTTTCTTTTGAGTTTTAATAGTGTAGAGAGCTTCCAAAGCAAGCAGGGTTCCTGCACCAAGACAGCCCAGCCCAAGCATCCACCTCACCATCAATGCTGCTGATACTCATCAGCACTAACTCTGAAAATTGCTGTGGGTCACCAGCTCATGACAAGCCTGAGAGCAAACTGAAATCAAACAATAGTACAAGAAGAGAAATTATTTTTCATTTCAAAGAAAAAAAAAATCAAACTAGTAGGAAAGGAAATGTACATGACAGCTTCAAACTCTTGAGCAAAACCTTGACTTATTCTGAAGCTGGTAACCATTTACAAATCCACTTGGGTAATTCTCCTGACAGGGTTTGGAAGAAAGGTGATTTTTGAGAAAAGAATATCTTGTTGCATTTCTCCTCCCCCACTGAACACATGCCTATATTCCACAACTCTGCAGACACCCCACAGCTGGCACAGCAAGAGCTGCCCTTGGACCTTCCTGTTCTGCACAGACCCTCCACCCCAGAGGCCATGGGGACACACCACGCCGGCCTCCAGACCTGTCCCACAGGGGGTTTGTCCATCAGAACCTTCTTCTCCCCAGAAATGGCTCCCAAGTGCCCGGTACTGCACAGCCACAGGGACAGGAGCCACCTCCCTGGAGCCTGCCCTGTCTCACTGACCTGCCCAGACACTGCTGCGCTCACTCTGCCTCAGAAACCAGCAGGGCAAGTGGCAAAATCCAGACAAACAGAAGCCCAACAGCAGCACAAAAAGCAGGCTAAGAAAAACACAAAGAACTGAACAAAGATCCATAAAAGCAGATTTTTAGCCACCCCCCCCCCTCAGTCATTATCCTTGTATGGGGATGTCAAATGCAACTGGAGAGCTCTATTCTGGTAAAAACATAATTTTTACTTCGGGGATGGGAGGGAGTGAGCTGGAGCTCAAAGAGATTGTGTAAAAAAATGTTGCTTACTGTTGTTTCCATTTGAACAGCCTGTTCTGGCTCCCTGGGATTGCCTTACCAGCCTACCAAAATTCTCTTTTCTGTGCCATTTTAAATCTACCCAATAATGTTCTGCTGGACTCTAGAAACAGTTTGACATTTGATTCCTCTGTACCACAGAAATAATTCAGAATTATTTAAAATTTTAATTTTTATCCTCTGAGTTGTTGCTTCTGAATGCTGTTACTGCTTCCTGGTGTAATGCACCCTTCTGAAACCAAACATCCCCTGTCCCATCAGCACAAAAGGGGTGTGCAGGTCACTGTGTTACAGCAAGAGCAGTAAGGGCAAGATATTTAATATCTACACACTCCCTGAAAGTCCTCAGGTATCATCCATCCCCATGGGTGGACCTTGGCTCTAGGGACTGCAAGCATATCCCAGTGGATACATAGATACATAGATGTACATATACAGGATATCTATATATGCCAGTGTGTATGCACCATTTGTAGAGTCCTAATCTTTTGCTAAATGATTGGTTTTGGTTCTTTTCCCCAGAAAAGGGGAATTTGAAGGCACAGACCCCTTAAGGCTATGTTCTCTCATTCTTTAGCAGTAAGTAGAGACAGACAACATCTATCCCAATCCGTTTGACCCCAGGTTTGCACAGGGAGATGCACAGCCTCTGCAGGGAGAATTCACCTAGAACCACAGGAGAGAGGCCCTTATCCACCACTTAGCAGACTTCAGAACTTTTTTTTTGTTTAAAACCTCCAGATGCTCGTCCAGCGCAGGCACCAGCCACGGGCTGTGTCACAGGCAGGGAGATGTCCATGGTGCCAGTGCCACCACTGGAACAGTCCATGCTCAGCAGAAGATCTCCTCACCCTCTGCAGGTGCTTCTGACGAGTGAGAATCTGTAAAAACAGCATGTGGGAATCACTATGGGAACACAGGGACACAGCAGGCAGAGTGGGGCTCTGTGTGCACAGAAACCCTAGTCTCTGCCAAATCCACCAGGCCCCTTAAAAGATGTTCAGGTCCCTGATGAGCTACCATAAAATTACACCTTGTAATGGGTGAGATTTCCTGTGCAGAAGCTGGAAAACATCAGTGAGCTAGCATGAATGAAAGCGGTCATCCGAGGGCAAGTGATCAAATTTCATGTGGGTCAGAGGTTTGAGGTGCAGCTCTGAGTCCTAAGGGGATGCAAAACTATCAGACCAAAAAAAAAAAACCAAAACCCTGTATGTTTTTGTTTCAGATCAAGAGACAAAACAGACCAGCTTGAGGGGAGAGGCCAGCACAAGGCTTGTGGGTATCATTTCCAAACTGCCACAGAGCTAAAGCAGACATCAATGCCTCAGGAGCTGCAACAGCCAGGAGCTCCCAGCAGCAGCTCCTTCTGAAAGCACTGACACTGAAGCAGAGTATTTTCTCCTTGAAGCAGATAATCCAGCCCATGGAGGCTGCTCAGGATGGGATGGGAAGGGAAGAAACAATGAGAAGAATGTGTGTCCCTCTGACAACCCCAGGGGCTGCAGAACAGGCAGAAACACCCACAGAAGATCACTTCAGGCTCAGAAATCCACTCAGCAGAGCTGCTCTTCCCCATCCCTGTGTCACCATCCTCATTTCAAGCAATATTTTGTGGCTTCCACAAAAGTTCACTGGCTGCAGGAAAACAGCCAGCTTACCAACCCTGAACAAACACCTGTGAGCTCCCCTGACACTCACCAGACTGCTGGGAGCGATGTCCCCTGCCCTTCTTCTTCTTTTCCTTCTTCTCCTTTGGTTTGGCTAAACTGAAGAGGCGAGTAGGCATCTGGGTCTGCTCCTCAGCTGCCTTGTTAGTCTGGTTTGTTGTGCTAAGCAAATGGAAAGTGCTTTTCTCTTTGTGTGTCCTTGAAAGACTGTTCCTTTTGGGGGAGACAGACAGTTCTGCATCAAAGTGCCCTTGTTTAGGAAGGGAAGGGTTCTTCTGCATGGAGGACTCATCAATGCTGGACTGGGAAGAGACTCTGGCAAGTTTCTCATGTAGATTTGAAACCTAGGAAGGAAAAGTGTTTCATGAAAGAGGATAGAAAAGGGGTGTTCAAGACCACTCACAGGGGTGAACATCCAGCCCATTCACCAGGTAAAATAACATCCCCATCCAGGCAAAGTAAAGAGAGAAAAGCTCTCTCTGTTCAAGATGAAAATATGAGGCACGAAAAGAGTAACACTCCACTATCTTTTGCTCCTACATGCACTCTGCTATGTATCAACAAGCCAAGGGCAAATATTCTCTAAGATCTCAATAGCAAGACTCACCCTGCATGGTTTGCACACACAGATGGTGGCAGGAGGCCAAGGAGCAGCGTGCCTCTCTGGGAAGGGAACGCCAGCACACGGCACAGCAGCCCCATGTGTCAAAGGAAGCCTTCCCAAGCAAAAGATGAAAGCAAAAGCATTTTTCCTGATTTTTTTCCCCTAACGGCTGTCTCAGGATGTAATTGAGCTTGCACATTCAAAGGGAAGATCAAAACAAGCCCAACAAAGCTTGACTGAACACTCTATTAATAGCTCTGCAATGTCAGTCAGATACCTGCTTTGAGAAGGTGCTTCCTTCTCCTAAATCTCTCAGGCCTTGCAGGCATTTTACCTCTCAGCTTCTCCCACAGCACCCATGCCCCTTGTCTGCAAGTGCTTGGAGCTGGAACAGCTTCACTGGCTGCTTGGAAAACTTCTGGCTTGATCAGGAGCCAGGTGGGTGGGAGCAGGACCTGCTTTGGTGATGAGCTTTTCAGAGCTCACTGCTCAGCTCCACAATTAGGCCATTCAGGCATCGAAAATCATTCCCATTCTGCAATCCAACATTTATAAACTAACTCTGCTACAGGTCTAAGCAAATTACAGTCAGAATTAGTGACTTACAAACAAACAAATGATCAACAGGCTTAAGGATTAAATTCAGTCCATGTTTTGCCAGTGGTGCTGGCTCTCCTCTGCACAGTTGTAAAGGAATAAACCTTAGCTTGCTGAAAATGCCCAGACCAGGATCTGTGTGTGAGTTTTTCTTTGTGCTTGTGAACAGTCAGTCACCAGAAGCCTCTTCCAGCAGAGCTGGGGACCTTTGCTCACTGAGCCACAACTGGATTGCAGGTGCTTGGTCTTTCAGGACAGGGGCAATGCCATCTCTTTGCTGGATATTGAGAACACTTTTGGGGATGGATGTCAGCATGTGAACTTGCCCTGCAGTTATCAGCTTCACAAGTGGTTTTTGTGACAGCTGGAGGCTGCAGGTGACCCACAACACTCAAGAGTGTTTCTGTGAAGGACTGACTGCTCCCCAGAGCTCAGCGCCTGGGTGAAGGCCAACATCAGGCAGTGTCAACGCCCTGGGACTGCCTGCCACCTCCTGTCTGCCATCCCCCAATACACAGACAGGGAAGTGGGCAGAGCTCACTGGCCAGGCACCCCCAATACACCATGAAGCACCAATAGTGGCAATGCCTCAGCAGCTCCAGAGGTGCAAAACCAACAGCACTGCACATCGCATGCAAGGGGAAGAGCCAGTTTTAAACGCCAATTTTAAACACTGCTGGACTAAACCTCCCCAAACTAGCCTTCCTTCACATCTCAACCCATGCATTCCTCAAAGCCATGCTCTTCCTATGCTAAGGCTCCATCATTCACAGCCTAAATGGCGAACAAGATATCAAAAAAATAGGAGGATCCAAAAAATACTACCCACAACCACTGCATGCCTCACCATCAGCAACCTGCCTCTAATAGGAACACCATTTCTAGCAGGATTCTACTCAAAAGACCTGGCAGCTGTGAGGCGCATGCAGTTCACCCAGGAGCTGGCTGGAGCTCCCTGTTCCTAGCTTCCCAAGGAGCCTGGCTGTCGGCATCATTTACCTGGTTGTGGTCAGGCTCCTGCCGCATCTGAGCAAATCTCTCCACGTCCTGCTTCAGCTGCACCTTCTCCCTCTCCAGCTGCTTCTGGGCGGCGCGCAGCCTCTCCAGGTCGAGCTGGTAGGCCGCCTTCTTCACCTGCAGCTCCTCCCGCTCGCGCTCCAGCTCCTGCCTCTGCCTCTGCAGCTGCTCCTCGCGCTGCGCCAGCTCGGCCTCGCGCTCCGCCAGCTCCTTCTCACGCACTTCCCACTCCTTCTCCCTCCTCCTCCTCTCCTCCTGGTGCTGCGTCTGCTGCTTCTTCAGGTTGGCCAGCTCCTGGCGCTGCTTCTCCAGGCTGCGCTGCTTCTCCTGCTCCAGCAGCGAGGTGGGCCGGGAGGAGCCTCGGCTCAGAGCCCTCTCGCTCAGAGCCAGCTTCTGGTCCTCGATGTAGGTGTCCTGCTGCAGCACCACGCCCTGGCAGAGGGGACAGAGATCGCTGCAGCATCCTCTCCCATCCCTGAAAACCCCAGGGTGCGGTAGTGAAGCCCTTCTGATCCCAGCCCAGCACTGCTGCCTGGTTACCAGAGCATGCTAATGAAGCAGAGTAGAAATTTTCCAGGGTAGAAATCCATTTTGATTTAGGTGAAATGTACATTTTTGAGTTGAGTCTGTGGTTAGAAAACATAGCTATTTAGCCTGACTGCAGAACCTAGGCTCAGAGAAACTGCTTCAGTGAAGAACAGAGATAAGGTGAGGGAGACAGAAGGTGATAGAGAGAGACAGAGGCTGTTGTGAGAGCAGGTCAACCTGACCTAGGAATTCTTTCTGATAAAGAAGAACTAGCGGCAAATGTCACGCGAAATTCATAAAAATGAATATGTATGAACCTATTGTGAAATTGTATGCATATGTATTTGAGAGGGGGATAAAAAGAGACCTGAAGTCCCCAGAAGGATGCATGTCATTTTAGGGGAATGATTCCCACATGCGTCCAGTGCTGTGATAAACATATTGGCTGTACAACTTTCACAAGAGTTGTGGAGTTTTGATTATCTCTGCAAAACACTGGCAAAGCAACTTCCTCAGCAGCTTCCTAAATTCAGGCCAGCACTGGTTCCCTTGGGCAGCAGCTCATTCCCTGAGCCTGCAAGCTGGCTGTGGGGTGTCCAGCCATGCAGGGCTGTGACACAAGGGGCAAAGCACAACAAGCAGCTCAGGCAAGCAGTGTGTGGGAGCAGGATGAAGGGCTAAGCCTACCTGCAAAGCAGTGAGCAGCTTATGGAGGCTGGTGATGGTTTGGAGGACCTGCTGCAAGAAAACAGAAGCCCTGCTGTTAGATCTCACTGGGTGCTGGGTATGTGGACAGCACCTTCTCTTGCTCTGTGTCCCACCAGTGGGTCTGACAAGCTGCACAGCCATCCCTCTGCACCCTGCTTTTCCTCACTCTTCCCTTGCAATGAGTGCATCAGTCCCCAGTACACTAACAGATCCCTTGAACATCTCCCAGAAGTTCCTTCCTCCCTTCCCTAGCTGTCACTGCAGCAGAAGGAACATTGAGCTCATGGGAAGTCCTGGTTTGCCTCTGCAAACCATTTCTCACAACATCAGCTTGCTCAAGAACAAGCTGAGTAATTGAGATGAAGCCCAGAAGTTCACTTAAAAATTTCAGGAAAAAAAAAAATCAATCTTTAAATAGATGTGGACTATTTGTACCCTTCTCCCTCAGCTGACCCACACAAGACCCACTGCCACCAGGCAGAAAAGCTGCACTACAGCAGGCAACACAAGTGCAGAAGGTGTGTTCTTGGAGGCTTTCTGAAAATACAGAAATGCAAACACCTCATGAATGGTGTGTTCCTGAATACAGAGCAAGCAACTCTGGAGTTATGCTCTATCCCTAAATTTAGCCTAGCTAAAAATTTCTCTGAATCTCTCATAACCTACAATTAATTTAAAGAAGAAAAAAGAGCACTTCAGTATTTGCAGTAGTGGAGTGATAGCCACTATTAAGAACTGCTTCTCATTTTGTCATTAATGCTAATTGGGAGTTATGAATGTGTATCAAAGGGAGAATAGAAACCTAATTGCCCCAATTCACTGCACCTGCAACATAAAATTAAACTCTCTCTGTCTGCAGATGCACAATAAATACAGCCCTGTGCATCCTGGTGGTAATTAACCCTTGCTGCTTATAATCAGCACATATCATCTTGCTGGCAAGCAGATGACAATCAGTGAATTCTCTGTCTAAACATCCAAGGTTAAACAAATAAATGACACAGTGGGTTCAGCTTAATGTATTTAAACGTCTAGATGTGCTTCAGCAAATTAAATGTGTTTTCTTCTACATTATCACCTATTGAGACAAATTCTCTAGTCACTTAAATGAAGGGAACAGCTGAGCAATGGAATCAATTCTTACCTCGTTATCCCTTTTCAGCATGAACATCAAATTAGCATTTCCACCCTATGACAAGATCACAAATTTAATATGAGGACAATGAAAAATCATAGCAAATGTCTTCTGAAGCTGAACTAATGACACATCCATTAAACACTCCCCTCCACCTTCCATTTTGGGAGAATTCATGCATGTTTTTAGGCCATTTGGAATCATTTAGAATAAAATGTTAATTAGGTATTATTTTGCAGTTATGTGATGGATCGATCCCCAGAAAGAAAAGGTGCAAGGTTGTAGCTGACCTTAGAATTTCAATAACAATGCAGAATTGTTATTTATATATATATAAACAAATTTAATGCAGACAGATGGTAGCTAACCTGTGCCATTAAGGAGTACAACTGATTTGCAGTGGTTTTCAAGTCAGCGGTTTTGGGTGCATATTTTACATTTTATTTTATTTTTAACTTATTAGGATGTATCTAATTGTCACGAAATTTTCAGGCATTTTTTTAAGGCTAGAGCTGTCACTCCTGAAATCTGAACTCAGGGGTGGCAGACACACAAATTAAGGCATACCTTCTTTAAAATGCTGTCTGACTCTGTTCTCCGGAGGTCCTGAGCATCATCGCCTTCATCTTTCGCTCCACCTAAAGGAAGAAGCCAGCACTGACATCAGTTATTCAACATTTTAAGGCAGAGATGAACTTGCTAAAGTCTGAGGAATTTAATACAGGAAACTCACGTGTTCCACAAAAGCGGACACAGAGCTCTTGACATTTTAACTAAATGAATTTGAGCCCTAAATATACGGAACACGTCAGCACTACCAGCAAAAGTGGATATGAATTTAGATTAGGGTTGACTTTGGTTTCAGAGACCGTGCTGATAAATTCAGCTATTAGCTGGTGCTCTGTCTAGCCCCTGCACTGATGTCTACTACCACAGAATACTTGCTGAGAAGACATGAGGCAGCATAAGAGCAGATGGAGGATGATAACAGAATCATATCAGGGTATATTATTGCAGGTATAGTTTCAATGCCTCTCTTGTGCAAGTTAATTTACATCTGGGTCAGATACTGCTGTGCAACACCCTGTGTAATTCTATGCTAACAATTTATCATTAACCTTAGCTACCAGATACCTGGATCTTCAAAGGGACACTGGGCTTCTCTTTCTAACTTCCCCCTGGATGGCTCATATCAGTGTTCCTGAGCAAGACTGAGCTGACCTGTGGGGACAGGAGGGCTCTGACCCTCCCCCTGTGCTGCCCTTCTCCTCAAAAGGAGTCACACAGACCTTCCATCCTCTAGCTCTTGCCAAGACTATTGTACTCCCTTTGCCAGCTGAGATGCACCCCATGGGGAAAACCCACACCTGCAGTGGCACCTTTCCTTCTGCCACTCATAAAGACTTTACATAAACCTGAATCTGCAGCAGCGTGAAGGACACCGCAGCTGTGTAAAGGCCCTCTCCTCCCCCCACCCCCGAGGCTGGCTCTGCTGTTAGAGGCTGACCCTCCAGCCCTCCTAACAGACCTGCTCTCCTGCGCCACGTCCTGGGACCTTCCACCTCTCTGCAGGAGGAAACTCCTCCCTTCTGCTTTGCTGGAGGGGAGAACGAAGGGGAGTCAGGTTATAAGCCTTGCCCGAGGTTTCACAAGTTGTGAACAGAAGAACTGGAGAGAATGCCAGGTTTCATACCTCCTGGGCAGAACAAATAGGCCCTGCATTCTTTTCCCAAAATCTCCCAAGACCCTACAACTACTGAATTAGAATCAGAGGGTATTTCTACAGAAAACTTAAGATTTTGGGCAACAGCCTGAGGTTGTCCCATTCATTGTTGGAACAGAGAGAGGCACAGCCCTCAACAAACCCCTCCAGTGTGAGTATATTTGTCATCATGATGACAAGGCCTTTGGAGCTCTCCAGGAGAGCTGGGAAAGCCTCTACATAGTTCTCATGTCTGACTGTCTGGAGCTAACACTGCTCCTTTAATGCAGGAGGTCAGACGAGGTCCAACGATGCCAGCGCTGAGACAGACACTAGCACAGCAAAACTGGTTGTATTGGGAGTGTGAGTAAGACCACAGAGAAAGGAATTTGAGGACAGGGAAGTTTCTGATGACTAGAGCAAAGAAAGAGGGCATTGGGAACCAGCCAAGTATGCAGCTGAAATAAGTAGTCACGCATTTCTTTGGGAGAGACTTAATTGGAGGAATAATACATGCAGATGTAGGTGGAACATAAATGCAGAGAGAGCAGAGACAGGGAGAAGGTGTTTGATTCAGCAATATCCACATCCATTTGTAAATGCAACAGCATCAGGCTCCTGCTGGGAAGAAAAGTGAAGAACAAAGAGCAGACCTGTAGATATAACAATAATAACATGAAGAAACTAATTTATTGAGAAGCCAAATGCTTTCATGTGGCACGTAAGTAAAATAGCAAGTATTACTTGGAGAGAGCACAGAGAGGAGTGAAGAGTTCAGATGTTTAACTCTTGTATAGCCACAGGTTCTCAGCCACCATCAATCCACCTGTACATAAGCTTTCTTTCCTAATCTGTGATTTAATCTGTCACCTATTGTTGGAGAGGAGTTGTGAAACCCAAACCACCAGCTGAAGTCCTTCTGAAGCAAGAGGATACGATGACGTGTGTTATTAACAAACTCTGATGAGCACACACAGAACTACTCACCCTTGGAGGCGTTCATCTGATGACTGTCAAATCCTCCAAAAGTTTCTGCCCTTCTAGGGAGTGAGATGGGGCCAACTCCTCCCTCCTGATCCATGGCAGTGCTGCTGACCTGCTGTCCAAGGGCAGTGCCCAGGCTCCTGCTCACCAGGTGTTGCAGCACTTCAACTGATAAAAAGCAGCAATGTCTTTGTTAAAGCCCACCTCAGGTTTCTGAGCTATTTTCATCCCTGCCTGAGCTCAGGTCAGAAATTATTTGGTGTACAAAGAATCTAGGTTTCTGTGACAATGATGTGAACAGTACACATTGCCCCTGCAAAAACTCTGTCTGACCACTAACTCCAACTCTTGGAGCTCTGCAAAAACCTTACACCTCCCTCTCTTCCTTCAGGCAACTTCAATGTTCTCTGACAACAGCATTTAATAATTTTAGCCTCTCCAAAGATCATACTGGAAAGTAGCCTGAGTTTCCACCTACCCTTGCCTTTGTCAACAGAACTGCTTGTCCCTTGCAGGCATCACAAGCTCCTGCTGGAACCCAACCCCACCCTCACATCTTGCTGAGACTGAAGAATAGCAAAAGCCTGGATGGTTGAAATTTCAGCCAAGGATAAATCCCATGCTGTTCCTGACCCCAAAGCAGGTTCAATGCATGGTTTTCTTTGTGCTGACTTTCCTGCCCTCTTTCAACACCATTGCAACACCTCCTTCCTTTCCTGATCCCCACGATCTGTCCCTGAGACAATACCAGGAGGAGCAGTTTCTCCTTATCTTGTTATTCTGACAAAGAGAAGATGTTCCCTGCAAAACTGGTGCTTGAGAAATGATGCCTTCACTGGTAGTAACCAATTATAGTTGGTTACTATAATTTACATGCCACGTGACTGGCTCACCTTCATTTATTGCTGATTTCATGATTTCCTCTCCTTTTGGAGCCTCTTCTGTGCTGGCTCTGAAGAGCTGCCTGGAGCCTTGTGTCTCCTCCTGCACAGAACAGTCTGCCATGTCCTGGAAGATCTTCGTCTTCTCCTCCAGCAAGAGCAGGATCTGTTTATCCTTCTGCTGAAGTTGTTCTGTGGGGGTGAACAGAAAACAGGGATGAAGACAAAATAAAAGCTTTGGCAAGGAAACCTGAGCTATTCCTGAGATATTGGCCCCATCTAGTGGAGCATGACAATATGTGCTGGGCTTGGCAGCCTGACAGTGCCCTGGGCAATCTGGCACAGCAGGCTCGGAAAATAAATAATGCAAGGAAGGCAATCTGCAAACCAGGACTGCAGTTATTTGCTGGATTCAGGATTGAAAAAAGTCACACTTCGACCACAAAACCCAATCCAAGAAACTCCCATACATTTTTCCACAGTGGCCTCCCAGCTCTGTTCCAGGCAGATTTTACCTTTCAGTCCTCTCACTTTCGCATCGGACAATTTCTTTTCAACCTCAGACTCACAAGGGACTCCTTCATCTTCATCTCTATCCCTGGACAGGAGACACGGCTCAATTACTACAGGAACACACACAGTGCACCCCCTGCCCTACAAGAACAGCTGAGTGCCTTACATGGTGTGCATTGTGTCCTGAATGATCTGTATCCAGCCGTTGCGCTCTTCCTTGGAGCTGGCATGGACTTCCACCATCTCAGGATCCTTCCCAACCATGCTGATCAGGAACAAACCCTTCTCTTCATGAGCCACTTCTCGTACAATCAGCTTCTTCAGAGAGATCACAGTGGATCTCTGGTCCTTCAGATGGAAAGAAATGGGTGAGGAAGGGGACCAGAGCTAGCTCCCAGATTCAAATTAGCGTTGAAAAGGTCTCAATAAACCACAGTGCTACATCTCTCAGGTTTGCAAACATTTTCTGAACATACTGGCTAATAAAAAGCCAAAATAATTTCAATGGGGTCAAACAAAAGGGATGGGCTTGCTTTCCTCCAAGAAATATGGAGGAAAAGCAATTTTACCTCATTCCATTTCAAGAAAGAATTAATTTTAAATTGACTTTGTGGTTTTGTAAACTGTACCATATTTTGCTCTGATCTCATTTTCTACTGACCACACTCTTCCTGTCATCAATATCACAGCTCCTTACACTTGGTGCAGCTTGCTAGCCTGCTTCACACACAGTGTCTTCACCATCTCTCTCCAGGATAAAGTCTTGTTTCCAAATCCCACAAAACCTCTGCTATTCTCAGACGCTCACAGCTGACTGCTGTGTCAGAACCTGTGTGTGAGGTGGTGTTCACTGTGTGCTAGGTCTCTGTGTCATCAGCCTGCTGGGTTACAGTGTCCCCAGGCTGCTGTGTCATCTGCACAGGAGCCAGCCCCTTTGTGCATTGTACCACACACTGCAGCTGGGGTGATCTGGTTCACCAGCAGGACTTGATGCAAATCAGCTTCCCCTGTGTAGGGCACTGAGCCCGTGCAGAGGGTTGGTGGAACTGGAATAACAAATTATCAGCTTTCAAAATGCTCAAAGAGTGGAAAGGTCACAGGGTTTAGCCAGTCTAGACCATGCCTGGAAGGTACAGCCCAGCAGACTCCATCAGGCACCAGGTTTTCTTTAGCAGGTCAATGTGCCCAGCCCTTTTTTGGGGCCTGCCCTCAAACCTAATGTTTTTGCTCCTGCACATTACAAATATATTTCTCGTTTATGTTCAAGCTGTTCTGTTGAATTTACTGCCCTGGCATTTCACCTCACTGCCCCCTGAAGCAGCTCACAGTGCATTTGAACATCTCCTCCAGCTGAGGTCCATTTTTACAAAGTTTGCATTATCCCCTCACTCCCTCCCAGCCCAGTCACTGCTCCAGTGTGCACAAACTGCAAAGCACAAGTGTTTCCAGTGACAGGCAGGTTTTCAAGGCCAATTATCAGCTGTGCCAAGGCACAGCAGGAAGGGGAGGGGGGGCATGAGGACATGTTTTCCCATCAAAAAGAATGGAGTCTGCTCAGCAAACAAAAATGTTCTGAGCAAGAAAATTAAGTTGTTTAGCAGGCAGTTGCTGGCTTTGCTGCACAACACCACATCACGGGTCTCTCACATAGAAAAGTAAGGAGGAAAAAAGGGCTGAAGCCTTACCAGTGAGGCAAAGACATACTTCTGGTCCTTCTCCTGAAGGAACACGAGCATGTCAGAGAGGAGAACAGCCTGGACTTCTGCAAAAGAAGAAACACACCACTGCAGTATAACCACACAACTCACCCCAGAAAAGATTTCTTGCAATAACACCAGTGCTGGACAGGAGCAGGGCTGGTTCTGCAAATCCTGAAAGCAAGATCAACCTCCTAGCTGGCAGGAGGAGCAAAGGCAGTTCCTGGAGATGCCAGATCAGGTTAGCTCTGAACCAGCTTTGCATGGAGCAGGACACATCAGCACCAGGGCATCCTGCAGGATTTGCTCTCACCCATGGGAGCAGGGGTGCTCCTCTCCAGCCACATGCTCACTACCAGTTAAGACATGGGCACAACAGTGAAAGCCAGAAACATTTATTCAATAGAAGCTCTGTTTTCTCAAACAATCAATATTTCAGCCCTCAAGCAAAATATCTGCACGGGAAGTTTTGGATTTTATGGTTCTCTTGATGAGTGGTTTGCAGGGTGTAAATTATCGTGCAATAACAACATTTGTCAGCTGCAGTTTCTTTCCCAGGAAATACTGACTTCAGGAGCCACCAGTAATTCTGCTGTCAGACAAACACAGCTCTGAGGGGAGCCTGCATGAGACACAGGACCTGGCTTTCTTTCACGGGAGAAGGAAACACAACCTCAAGCCAACAGAGGATTTTAAATCAGCCTTTTCCCAGAGTACACGTAGAGCCTTCCAAGTCTCCTAATAACATATCATAAAGCTGCACAGCAACTACCCAGTGTAATGCCCCACCCAGACCCCTCAGTACAAAGAGGTTTTGTGTAATGTACTTGGGAAATCGTGTGACAGAGAGGAAGCAAACCAGAAACTTAAATCATCCCATGGGTAAATCCTTCCAGTCTGTTTTGGGAAGACAGAATCCATTCCAGATAAAAGAACCACTAAATTTTAAGCAAAGTTGCAAAATGAAATCCAGGCTCTGGGAGGTTTGCAGAAGGTGGCATTTGACTGCCTTTTTCTCTGTTCCATGCACTTTGCAAGAGTGGAAATGCTAAAACCCTTAAACAAAAGTCCCTCCTATAATTTTCAGTGCTCCATTTCAAATACCACAAAATAACCTGAATATAAGAATGATCTACTTTCTCCCTGGGTCTGCAGCCTTCCTGCAGGACCTACCTTCCCTGGGAGTCTGCACTACAGACCTGTTTGTGCATTTCTATGATTAAGAAATGCAAATGGAGCCTGTGCTAATCATGATTTCACAACAGCAGCAGAACTTGCTTCATTCACCATCTGAAGGCAGTAGCAGTCTCGGGTGCCTAGAAATCATCTCTAAACTTCCTGCTTCCAAAACCTCAAAATAAATCATACCCCATACGGAATTCCACGTTTTCATCACCTCCCTGCACAGCACGGCATCAGGCTCCCAGGCCCCATTCATGCCCACAGACCATAATTTAATCAGCTTATGCTGCAGGGAGGAAGGGAAGCCCAGACTTCCTGCCAGGCCTGAGGCACAGCCCTGTCTGCTCTTACTGCTACCGTGGTCCCAGCTAAAAGTTTCCTTGGGAGGTTTAGCTTTTAACTCACTGGAGGACTTCAGTGCACAGCACCTTAAAAATACTACTTCCACGTGATAACAAACAAAAAGCAACTCAAGAAAACACTGACCCAACAAGAGGCAGCTGCAGGAACATCAGAGCCTCTCCTGAGTTTGAGAAAACAGCTTAAGAGGTTCAAGAGCAACAAATCCCTGGGACATCTCCCTAGATCCCAGTGCAGCTGGGAAGGTACTGCTACAGAAGGTACTGCCACAGCCCTCAGAGGGAATGAAAGGCCCAGAAAGTTGAGGCTGGGTTCCAGATTTAGCCAGCACAGCTCCTGGAACTGTGGCACAGGCATGGAGATCTGACTCCATGCTCTGGGCAACTGCAGCCCCATCATGTCCTCCTGGCCCAGAGTATCCCACAGCAAGTCAGTGACACACTGAGGTGTCACTGCCACCCGCGCCCTCAGCAGGCATGCAGTCACCAGGAGGAAAAGCAGCTCTCTATCACCCCAGAACACACACGAGGAACTGGAAATGCAATGGGGAGTGAGAGTACAGCAGGGGAAAGCTGGTGTCACAATCTATCAAAGCAGAAGAATAAATCAAGTGTGGAGGCACCAATCTAAGGATTAATCTTACATCCAGAGAGGGTGAGCTGCATCCTTCCTCAGCAGAAGGCAGGAGAGTCCTACCTTTTAACCGGCCAGCTGAGTTCTTTAGTGAAACAGGCCCATCTCGGATGAGTTTCCGATGCGTCAAGTCCTCTCTTGCAAACATCTGGCCACTCTTCATCCTCATGATGGACTTGCTGTCCGTCCGGTTGTAAATCTCCCCAAGGCGCATTTTCTTTTCATATTTGCTGACTTTGCTGTTGACTGCAGCAATCACATCTTTAACAAGATTTAACGACTGAGTCAAGTCTTCATGTTCCACTTCATTTTCTTTAAAAAAGAAACAGAAACATCTTGATTTGACTTTGTGTAGTCTAACTTCCCACTTTTACTTCCTTCCTTCTTCTTCTCCCAAGTTCCCACATTATAACTTTTAATACTTAAATTTGCTGCACAACAAATTTTTCCCCCTTAAAGAGAGCTTCACAAAACCCTTTACATATACATGGTTGAGACTGGAGAATATTCCAATACACTTTGCATATAAGACAGTAGAGATGAAATGCACAAATTAACTACATATTTTAGCTAATACCTAAAAAAGCAAGCTAGGAGACTTTGGAGTCTAGGCATGTTGCTCCATAATTAGCTACAGACAGACTTTTAACAACTAAATCAAGGTACCTAAACAACTAATCCTAAGTGGAAGTATTGAATTCAGTTATCTCTTTGCAGTGATGTGAGACAAAAAGGACTGGATTAGCTGGTAAAAAAATCTGCTTCAGCCATAAAGGATTAAAACTTCACAATGGACAAACAAATATGCACTTAGAATAGAGGAGCTGGTCCCTACCTTTGGTGTACTGCAGTATCCTTTGCAAAAGGACTGGGTACTTTGTGATTCTCTGTGTTACCAACAAGATGCATTCAGGAATCCCAAGGCGCCTCACCAGGGAGCTGCTCATTTTTTTCTAAGGAACAAAGAAGAAAATTTCAGTTCTGCAGCAAAACATTCCCCCAGAGTGCAGAAAGGACACATCTTTTCCATTGGGTACATCTGTCCTTCCAGGTCCTACCTTGATAAATGCCTGAAAGCGCTTCTCCTTGTAAAGATCTTTGAAGTAATTGACAGCCTCGTTGTGGTGCCCGCAGAATTTGCCGTACGTTTTCTTCATCCGCTCAGCGTTCTCCCCAGAGAACTGCAAAGAAAGGGACACACAGCTCCAGCCTGCGCTGAACTCCTGGGGTGACACCCCAGCAGTGCCTGCCAGGCTCTCAGAAGAGCTTGACGAAATCAAATTAGGCCAAAGCATGCTCGACCATGCAAGCAGATCTCTAGAGAGTAAAGAGCTGATTTGGGGACTTCATTGAGTCACTACAGCAAAATTTGCAACTCTACTCCCATGGCTTAAAAGCCAACCACAAAAAGAGTCAAAACAGACAAAAAGAAGATAGAAACCGTGGATAAAGAAAAGTAATATGATCCATTCTGAGTTAAACACCAGGTCAGTAATGCAGCCAAGAAACACACTGGGCATATTTAGCTGTGAGCTCCTGCCTACACTCCAGTCTGTGGTCAAACTGTTTTGTGCCTGTCAGTGAATGCTTCTCTTTCCCACAAAATGAAGTAAATTAATTTTCAACAGTGGACCTTCCTCTGAAAGAGCAAAAAGTGCTTCAAAAAGCTGAGGCGGAATTTGTATGTGTTAAGAGTAAAGGTGCCATCAGCTGTGCTTATCTGACAGGCATAAACAGGAGGAAAAGAAAAGCACCTGGCTTCCAGCTGTGCTCTCAGAACTGCAAACATTTTCCAGCACTTACTTGATTCACTAGGATGTCACCTATCCTCCTGATAACGAAGTTCTTTTCACTTTTGTCTGCCAGTGACTCCTTCTTCCTTTCCAGAATCCGCTGGAAAAACTGACTGTGGATGTGCAGCAAGTTTTCCAGGCAGGGAAAGAGCTTGTCCACTGCTTGCTGATCAAACTGCAGTTCCTTCATCATGGCTGCACTGTACACATCGTTCATGATCTTCAGGGTGCGGACGTGGTGCATTTCTGTCTGCATTAACTCTGCATGGGATGAGGACAAGAGTTCATGGGTAAGAGCACAAGGAAAAGCTGCCATTAGAAAGCTTTTCCATAACTGGGCTTCTCTAAGTGGTTTCAAAAAAATTTCATGTCAGGAATTGTAACATCAGTCAAGAGTTTTATGTGTGAGAGAAACAGGGGAAAAGAGGTGTCCCACAACAGAGAGCTTTGGATGTTGCTGCTGGGGTCTCAACCTTCAGCCCTGGTATCTTCTCCTTCCTAACACCTCACTGCCAGCCTCCACACATCCCCCTTCTGCCATACAGGATGGCTCCTGAATCCCTCAGGAAAAGACTTCGTAGCTAGCTGCTTGTGGTGGAACCCAGTTTGAAAGTCATCAGCAGACAAATGAGGAGAGGCAATTTCTGGGGTTTTTGATGGCTTCTGGATATGTGAAATGCAGAAAGACACCTTTCACAGAATAATTACATTCCTAGGAGCTTCAAGAATTAAAGTTTGGCTTTGAGGAAACCAAAGCAGTGTTCCTATCAAGGAGCTGTTTACAGTGAGTAAAAAGTGAAGATGTCTCACCATAAATCACATCTTGCCGTTTCACAACATCCTTGTGTTGCTGCTGTAGGAACTTGCTGTCCACTGCTTGGCTCCAGGACTCTGCCTCCAGCTGCTTGGAATCTAATTCCAGGTCTCCCATGAGCTGTCCTTCATTCATGTCTGCACCTTCACAAAGCAATAGAAGTGCCATTAAGATGTGGGTAATTTGTCTCATTTGAGATTCCTGTCTAATTATTTAGGCTTACGCTTTGTCAGTCACACCACAGATATCACATACATTCTCCTTTACTGACACAAATGATCACATACCACATAAAGACTAGTTATGAAAAAGACTTTTAAAGGTTATTTCCTAGTTTCCTGTTCACCATTTTCACATGGACCAAATTCTAGCTCAGATAATGTATTCCTAATTTGCCATGAAACGACATTTCAGTTAAATAAAAAACCACAACAGAAGAGGAAATGTTTGTCCCTGAGCTAAATTCCAAGTAACTCAACTGTAACTGAAACCTTCTAAATGTTTTTCCATAATTTAATGAGCTAAAGAAATTACTATGTGGGGCTTTGTTTTAGTTTATCATACTAATATTCTGAGATTAAAATAAATGCACTTTAATTGTCCATTATAAAAGAAGACAATTGCTGAAAATGGATTTTCTATTTCTGGAAAGCAGCACTGAGACCTTCCTTCTCCTATAAATGCCATGGAGATCTCTTACCTTCATCAACCAGTGACTCCATGGACTCATTAACCCGGCTGATTTTATGTAAAGAGTCTGTTGACTGCGACAGGAATTTCCAAGTGTGTATTAAGCTGTCATCATTCCCAACTCTGCAGAAAAACAGAACACACAATATTGTTTATAACAGAAACTCAGCCAAATGTACTTTCAGATAAGCAGAATAAATGCCTTTAAAATATGAATTGAAAAACAAAGCCAGCACTGCACGGTTATGTACAGAAATGTGCTTTTATGTGTTGTTTACTAACTACCCATTGGAGCTTGAGAAGCTGTAAGTGCTACAGTTGTGAGTGACGGTGCTTTCCATAAAGAACCACTCCTGAGCTTTTATAGTTTGGACAACTCCATTCCAGTCACGTCCCATCCTCATTGCCCTTGGAGCAAACAGTGCGAAAAAACACCACACCAAAGGCTCTACAAGAATCCTTATCACTAGCCCTGGGAAAGATCAGAAAAGGACTGAAGTTAAATTCCCTATGAATAGCCAGGACATCCAAACTGCCCAGAATAAGCCCTGCCTCACATGTAGAACTGCTCAATATGCAAGTATGGTAGGAACCATAAATTAGATTTTTTTCTATTTTTTTTGTAATGAATTATGTATAATGCAGTCTAAAAACAGGAAGACTGAAGCTCTGTGCCTTCACTCTCTTGTTATGGACACAAAAATTAATATCATACCTGAGCTGCAAATGTGTGCTTACACAGCATCTGGCCCAAGGTAAGGGAATTCCTTCCTAGGAGCCCAGAGCATCCCTGGGAAGTGGCCTTGAATCTACCAGGCCAACTCAGCTGTGCCTCTGAACTCCTGCCATGACTAAACTAACTCACAAAAGACTATGCAGAAGACAACTGATGGTATCATATAGAACATGGCTTTTTCTCTGTTTGTGATCCCGTTTGCACCTTTAACGCAAGTCACAGCACGTGAACTTATTTTTAGTGAAACTGAAATTACGTCTTTACATCAGCAGCATCAGATAACACACACACACAGAGTCAGGTGTGCAGGGAGGAGCCTTACCCTGCAATGTTCTGTATGGAGACACTTTTGGAGAGCGCAGAGGGCTGCTGTGATCTCCTGTTGCTGAAGCTGGAGGTGACGGAGCTCTCGTCGGGCGCGAGGATCGCGGAGCGCGGGCGCTCCTTGGGCTGCGAGCCTGCAATGGAAGGGAGGGACAACAGTCAGCCTGTGCAAACACCTTAACCACTGCTCACTGGCATGGGGATGACTTAAAAGGATCCACACTCTGAAATTCACTCCCTTTTCTTTCTAGAATCACCCCCAGGGCGTGTCAGCAGTTAGGAAGAGCCATAGGAAGGGAAGACCACTGACCCCTGAGCAGAACTCACCGCACTGTGCTTCATTACCCAGGTGGGATCTGCAACTCCAGAAACTGAATTTAACTGTTTTGATAATTAACCCTAGTCACAATCCACCCTGTTGCCTTTTTATTTCCCTGGGCACATAGTCATATAACCTTTGACCTTGATGTCAAACTCTTTGAGATGGGTTTCTCTTACCAATAGGTACCACAGAGAAATGATAATCCTGATTTCATTATACCATCACATACCTTAAAGAATCTGTTTATATTAATTCCAGATTTTTCCTTCTTCAGATGCATTTCTGCTATCTGGAGCAACACCTCT
The DNA here is from genome assembly GCF_027887145.1 of Ammospiza caudacuta. Classification (NCBI taxonomy): domain Eukaryota; kingdom Metazoa; phylum Chordata; class Aves; order Passeriformes; family Passerellidae; genus Ammospiza; species Ammospiza caudacuta. Next base: position 21,698,054 of record NC_080602.1, read on the forward strand.
GAACTTCATTATAAGTATCACAGTGATTACAACTGTATTATATAGTGTGGCTCCATACAAGCTATCATTTATCTTATCAAAGTTATCAAATCGTGGCCCTACAAAACCAGTCTGGGCCATTTCACACCTATTCTTCAGCCTTGGTGACAGTGGGTCACTCTGCAGTGCAGTGCTTATCTCAGCAAAGTCAGGAACAGTTTGTCAGTATTCCTCCTACTCAAAATTAAACTTTCTCTTTTGCCTATCTCAAAGCCCAAGACTATTTAAACAAAAGATAATTGTGTTTTAAATCCTTTCCACTTAATACTCATAGTTGGATTCTTTCCCATGTCAGACACCCATGGACACAGGCTGCATCTTCCAACTTTTGTGGCCTTAACAGGTATAGGCATTCTGCAAGCTATGACACGTGACTTTTCTAAATCTAAGATGATTTTACATTTCCTTAGAGCTACACAGACACTGCAGAAGGGGATGAATTCTGTACAACTTCTGTACAACTTCTGAAATCTCAAATATTGCTTAGCATGCACAGAGGATGCTCTCATCCCTGCTCTGCTAAAACCTTATTTTTCATAATGTCAAGTATCAGTTGTCAGAACAGTTAAGAACAGCAGACACAGACCACTCCCAAAGCAGAGGGAAAGAAATTGTCTTACTTTTGTTTCTCATGGTTACTGTTGGTAATGAAGAGGTATCATGTGCCTGCAGCATCCCTCTCTGTGGCTGAAAGAAAAATAAAATTCACTTTAATTTCTTCATCCCTTCTCCCAGAAGGTTGTGCCATATAACTAAAACAAAAAAAAAGCTAATTTTTTTCCTGAAGTCTCTCAGTGTACGTGTATTTTTAAATATATTTTTATTTTCTCTGAATGACGTGGGCAAAATAACAGATGGACAAATGTGCAGCAATATGAAAATGTGAAAGTGATGACAATACTGAAGTGAACTGAAATCATAATTGCACAAACATTGCTCAGCTTGGAGAAGCGGGTTCCTTGCATTTGGGGCAAGCAATGAAATCTGTGTTGCTCATATAAACAGTATATTTAACAGTTTTCATTATGTGAAAGCTTCAGCACTGGGGCTGAAGTTCTTTACAACAAACTGGAAACTTTGTGACATGTGGCAGAAAGTGTTTTTTATATACATATATATATATATATATATATATATATATATATATATATATTCAGTAGAGTAGGTGAAATCCCTTACCTTCATTTTGACCTTTGCACAAGAAGCAAAATTCTCCTTACAGCCTTTATGAACAATTGCATTACAGTCTGTCAAAAAAAACCAAACAAACAAAAAAAAACCCCAATTAATTAAACAAAACCCCACAGAAAATAGGTCAGTTTTTGCTGTTTGTAATCTGAAGTGTTAACTTACACAACTGAGAATTGTAACTTTTAGGCATCATTGTGGTTTGCATGACTAGCTGAGAGAGAGCTGCTTTCCAGGAAAATTAGCCTTTTGTTAATAACATTTCGTCAGAGAATTTAACAGGAAGTTCTGTTTAAGAATCAATGCAAGGTTGAATTGTCAGGGGTCTTAGATTAAAGAAGAAAAAATGCCTGATGGCATTATCCCTCTGAAAGTAAGGTGGAAAGCAGAAGCAGGAGACAGAAACAGAAACCAATTGTAGGGCCAGTATTTCTCTAAAAAGACAAATGCTGTTCTCATCAAGACAAGGACTATGAGATCAGTAAGACAGGAGGAGGATGGAGAAATTAATTTACATAAATTTATAGAAATTAATTTACATTTAGACACCATGGATAAATCTATGGCACAGAGCCCAAGTGCTGCTGTACTGCAGGGTTACCAGAAAAGGTAACAGGAACAGCATCTGTCAGGAATCCTTGAGGCTGGGACTTCCTGCTGTAAACTGAAATTCTGGTTCAAAAGCATATTCACCAATGCAAAGACCATGATGCTTGGTATTTGCTGTATGTATGCCAGAGCAAAAGCTGAGTGGCTTGGATTTTTGATTTGTTTTTTTGTTTTTTTGAATACCCTGAATCTGCTCATGACTTCTGCCAGCAGATATCTGGGAATCAATTTTTTAAAGATTATTAAAACTCCCTTTTTTTTCCAATAAGAATTGAGAAATGGGTTTCAGGCTTTAACTCTTCTGGCAGATGAAAGATCACAGCTCAAGAGGAGATTCAGTAGCTTAGAAAAAAATATTTCCACTTATTCATGACAACACTAACATAGATAATGAGCTGTATTTTACAAATAAGTGTGAAGTTCTGAATTATTTCTTTAAGTAGAAAAAACGAAAAAATTCTATGTCCAGAATGACAAAATATGCTCACACTTGTAGCATCTCTTACATTTGGGATGACTCAACAAATGCCAGTAATTCTGACATTTTGACAGATATGAGTGTAAGGTCATTGGGCGCTGCTATTCTGACAATGTCTCACATTTTCCTGTGCACAAGAAGACAGAACAAAGCAACCTGAAAACTCTTGCAAAAACCCACAAGTGATGTAAACTTGACGACCAAACAAGAAAGAGGAACAGAACCTGCTCCTCTGGTGCATGAACAGAGGCAGTGAGACAATTCAGAATCATGAAATTCACACTCAAGCCTTGAAAGCCTGAAGACAGCTCTTTAGTGTGCACCATTTGGCAAAAAAAAAAGGATTTTTCATGTTATTTCATGTTAAAAAATCTGGTTGTAGGGACTTTATTCCTCCAATTCAACTCTTCAGCAAGAAAGAAGTTCCTCTAACTCCTTTGTGTCACTAGTATTAATAACTACAACCCCTAAGACCTTATTTTCTGCATCACTGATCAAAAAAAAAAAGTAAAAAAGACAAGGCAGAATGTTACTAAAAATCAGGGTCTTTTGCTTGCCCATTTGTTCCAGAGAATGCACATTTGTTCCAGAGCAGTGGTGGTAGCACCAGCCTACATCAGCACAGGAGGATCAGAGCCTCTGCTGCTGCTCATCCATCATTTCCAAAGCATCTGAGGCTGATTTTTAGATGCAATGAGAGAAGGAACCACTCACTGATGTGAGCTCTCAACATAGGCATTCACCATTTTTTTATGACATTAATTTCCTGGCCAATGCAGAAAACATTAAACAATTTTGCATCGTGCCTTGAAAACAAGGAAAGAACATCTGTGCTAAAACATGCAACACTGGTGGGTTATTTTATCTCATTAGCATATAGAGCATTAAACTGGGATGTATTTGGTGTTCTACGTGGCTTCAGAAGCTGTTAACAAAGTCAAGAGGGGAAAGGGAGAGGATGCATTTGAGAGTTTGTAATTGTTGATGTTTTACATTTCCCATCAGGCTGACACAGAGCGTGTCTCAGACAAACAACTCTGCAGAAATCTCTTCCAGGAAACTCAGAAGTGCCATTTGGGATTCAGCTGGCTGTTCCTCCTCCTGCTCACATCCACCAGCAGCAACGGAAGGCTCCAGCCTGGGAGCAGCTCCCGCACTCGCTTTGACTCATTTCTAAACTAGTGGAGTAAAAAACTACTAATACTGAGGAGAGGAAAGCGTTTTCCACTGAGCTGTAGTGGGGAAAAAAATGGGTTTTGTCTGCATGTTCTACAGCTTTGGGTTGCTGCATGAAGCAGCATTGTGGTCTTGAACACACAAAAACCACTGACCTTATCGAGCTGCAGGCAGGGGAAACCGTCTGATAAGAAATGAGAACAAAATCCCTAATCTATGAGAAACCCTCAGTGAGGTTCCCACCCTGCCTGTCCTGCGCTGCACGTCCTTCATGTGCACACAGGTACCTGTCATTTGACCTGTGATGCAATTTCTTGTTCAAAGGGAGCAGAGGGTCAGCATTTCCTTTTTGTACCATGTGGTTCCCACTGTGGGCACACCGAAGCAGTATTTCAGAGAACTAAAGCAATACACCACACACAGGAGGGACTTTTTTTTCCCCCACTGCACACAGAAGCCATGATCAAAGCCTTCTGTCCCTGTCCTTTGTCCATCTTATCAAAGGACCTCAGCTCCAAGCCACTACATGCAGCTGAAATAACCAAAGTTCTCCTGACTGATAGAGCCCAACAAGGGGTAGAAAACCCCATGGCCTGTGTGATGGCCAAGCTCAGGCTTAGGAAAGAGGTTTTTAGGACACCTCCATGCAGCCACGACTCATTTCAGTCCAGTTTCCACAAGGCAACACGCCGCTCCATGAATCATTATCTCCAAAGCCTCCCTCCCACCTCACATACTCAAGCAAAAGGAAAATAAAGTGTAAGGTTTGCATTTTCCATGCCAGATTCAATGAAGAATAAAAGGAAGGGGGGGAACTCCCCTGACTTACTTGCACAGTAGTATGAATCCTTGTTGAAAGGCTTCATACAGTGGTAACAGGTTGCTTGGGCTACAACAGAGGTTGCAGTGAAGAGATGTCCATTCAACAGCTTCTTGTCTTTTTCCTTCTCCTTGGAATCTTTGTCCTTCTCTTTAGTCTTCTCTTTATCTTTCTCTTTTTCCTGCCAAGACAGAGTGACCCAGAGCCTCGTCACTGGCAGAGGTCTGTCCCCCAGTTACAGATTGCTCAGTGTTTGCCTTTGGCACGGCGAGGGTATTGATCGAGGGGCACCTGAACAATGGCCATGTGTCTGCACAGCTCTCCCTGAAAAAAGCCCCTGGGGAAGTGGATTTACATACCACTGACTCACACAGGTGTCTCACCACTGCACACGACACCGAGTCTGTTCTGAAGGCACTTAGTTCCTTCTACCTTTGTTTTATACTTGCTTGGCTTAATGACTTTACCCCTCTTCAGCACTTTAAATAAATTGTGTTAAATACAAATACCATGTGCAGTGTGTATCGGACTTTCAACACAGCTCATTTTTAAGGCCAAGCCATAAGGCTCGTGATTTTCAACTGCATTTCTAATGGAGAACACAAGCTCTTCCTCAGTGCCTCTACAGCCTTACTGCCAAAATATTTCCACCTCTGTTTTCCTTCCAACCAGCAACTTTTTCAACAGTTACATGCAACCCCAAGTAACTCTGTGAAGCTTTTTGGCAAAATGGATCTTCTACAAACTCTCGACCTATGGCACCAAACAAATGCTGGGGAACAACAGCAACACCGTAAAAGAGCCTCTCATCTTCCACAGGCCACGACTCAACCTCTAGGCTACTCAGCTTTGGAAAGATGACAAGCACAGACAGCTTCTCCAACTTTTAGCAGAGTTTTTGCTTCTTTTCTGTCTCTACCTTAGAAAGAAAATACTAAATACTAAAAATCTGAAACATTTTCCCCTGCAGCCTTTCATGGATTTGGAATTCTTCCAAACAAATTTTAAAGGAAACTCCACAGAAAAATGCTGAATTTGAATTACAACAACTCCTTGTCTTTCCAAGTACCAACTTACAAAATGTTTATGATACGAATCAACTCCAGGTCTGTACTTTTGACTGTTGCTGCAGATTTCCTGGCATCTGAAGGAGAATCTTTACCAGAAACTGGTAAAGGCTTCTGTCAGCTTATCATTGCATTTTGTTATTCATTTTGTTATCTTTGCACTTTGTTATTTGTTACTGTCCCAGCCTGAATATCAGGGAGCTGCACAGCTGCCCACGTGAGCAACTGCCATGAAGTGGCCTAAAGAGGGATGGAGCTCTGCAGGCACTGCAGGGAAACTGTTGAGCCCTGGATGACACACTCACACCATGAGAAACAGCCTAAGGACTCCTCTCCCAACACATCCCAGGCAAAATGCCAGTGCCTGAGTCTCTCTCTGCAAAGTGTCAAACAGAAAGTCTATTTACTGGCCCCAAACACTGTTTTGTTCTGCAAATAAGCAAAACTAGGAGTATTACCATATGGAATAATCCTGTCTGAAGCAGAAAAGCTGCCAGAAAAGCAGTCTCCATTGCGTCACATCTCCGCCTCCTCTGAGCCATCAGCTTGGCTCACACCACCCCACAGGAACCTCCACAGCCCCACTTTCCACCCACTGACCTGACCATCTTTAACCATATCCAGCCTGGGAGGATTCAGGAACTAAAACTCTGCAGTTTTGGTCTGGGCTGATGGTACCAAGTTGATGCCTGGAGTTTTCCTCTACTTCCAAGCCTTGTGAAGTTCCAGGAGAAAAGACCACTATAAGCTCAAGCCAAATCTTTTGACTCTCATGCTGAAAGGAGATTTCCCATCCTATACTTTAAATCTACCTGAAGTTCACTGCAAAACCTAGCAATTCTGAAGTCTAATTTTAATTACATATAAAGCCTCAGGAAAAACAGGAAATTGGTGCACCACTTTCAAAAAGGAAACAGCAAACTCCACACAAGGGCTGCCAGCCACTCCTCTTAAGGACAAAGTCTCACAATGAGATTTTTTTCAGCTTTTTCTTTTTTCCTGCCGCAGTTACTGGAACTTTATTTAAAGAAGGACTGTAGGAACAAGACTATATTTGTGCTGTTGGAGCTGCCAGTGAGATTTGGAGCCCGGCTTCGTGGCTGAAGCGATGTGCCAGAGCAGCCACCGCGGCAGACGATCCCACTCCCCAGGAACCACGCAGCTCTTACCTCCCAGTGCTTCAGGCCCACCAGCTTCACTGTTATCTGAGGTACTTCTGAGAATCTATTCCACTTTATGGACATCCTTGCCCTGGGCAGGAGCTGCTCCCCAGCAGGAGCTGCTCCCCGCTAGCCCATGGCGATGCCGCAGGCTGCGGCAGGGCCGGGGACAGGAGCAGTTGTGCAAAAAGGAGGAGGGGCAGGACCATTGCTGACTTCCTTAAAGATGATTTTAGCTATTTTGCTGTTGCTTTCATCTTGCCCTACCTTAGCTTCCACTGCTAAAAAAATATAAAACTAAAAACCACACCCATACAGGTAGAAAAGGATGTGATTAATGTTTTACGAGTCAATATAAGACCACCTTTTTAAAGGTAGAGGGGAGTAAATCAAACACTCTGTGATGTTTGGGCTACAGAAAAAGTGAATTTTCACGTACCTCAGTGTTGCTATGTAGTACTTCAGCAAACAAAGCGCTGCAGAAGTTGCCCAGACAGAGAGGTTTTGTGTGTTTGAGCTCCTCCTGCTCTGCAGGTCACGTATATTCCCTGGTATATTCCCTGTCTCCTAATCCTTTCAAACAGTTGCAACTCCTACCATACACCCTGAAATGCTGCTGCTGGCACAGCACTGCCTTATTACTGTGTAAGGCAACGAAAACTAGAAATTACTCATGCTAATTGTTGTAATTTCTCATAAAGCCTTGACCAAAATAAAAAAAAAAAAAAAAAAAAAAAAAAAATTAAAAAAAAAAAAAAAAAAAAAAAAGAAGAGGGTTTTTTCCTGAACTGACAAAGACAGAGAAGGTTTAAGACTTTAAAATGTGAATCAGGGCACTCTGCTAAAGGCAAGAGATTCACTGATAACCCAAAACAACATGCCAGGCAAGGGTAAATTCATGTCAACTTCTATCAGTATCCCCTCCAGTTAGTGCTCTAAATACCCCTTTATTTTTAACTTTTTTTTTACATAACTCTCTTTATTTTCCAAAAGACTCAGATGTGCTTTATTTTACTCAATTTCATCTGAGAAAACTGCATTTCTGAAGGTCAGGAGATAAGTTAAACCAAGCTGGAAAGACATTGAAGCCTCCCTCCCTCCTGACAGCCCAGAAACCAACTTCCCATGTCAAACTTCTCCTTTCAAGGTTTCTTTTGTTGCTTCTGTTTTTAACTTTTATAGGTTTTTCTCATTTATAATGTTTCTGAGAAATCAGTGTTCCAACTAATTTTTTGGTCAAATTATTTAAATGTACTGGTGGAGCCTTAAAAATGTACAAAATGCAAATATTCCACCACGAGCAGACAAGAAATTGTAACTTGAATGATATTTTGTCTTTTATTTAATAAAAGTATGAGAGTTGATATGAGCTGCAATTTTTGTAGTGTCTGTTAGGGCTGGGATTTTGGAGCAACTCTTTATCAACATTTTCAGATATAATAATGAAATTAGTGAAATCAAACTGCACTGAGTAAGTGTCTAAAAGCACTGCAGTTACATTTTCTGTCCCAAGCAGATCTCTTACTTCTCTATCCAGTTTTGCTTTAGAGATTACTCACATCAGGTGCAAGAACCAGTTAATGAACTTCCATTCCCACTCACAGTCTGTGCAAAATGCTCCTGGACTTCCCACTGGTGTTTGCACAGAGGTTTCTATGTAAATAGGTTGACTTTTTCAACACTGCACTTTGCAGCAGAGAAGAGCATTGTCCTAAAGCTGCTCAGAAGCAGCTCCGAGCCACTTGTGGCTATCTTGAAAGACAGATCCATAACAACAATTTGTGTGTCATCACACCTCTCAAGGGCCTTTCAACAGTATTTACCAACATATTAACTACGCATCACCTAACAAGATAGCAAAGTGCTCTGAGCTTCTGTCAGACAGATGAATCGAGGTGAGATTCAAGCAAAAAAATCCAACCAAACAAAAAAAAATCTCCAAACATATATTAATCTTCAAGGGACAATCTAAAGCAACAACAGCCCCTTTGTGTGAATGATTTAGCACTAATGTAATTATTTCTGTAATCAATACTGTTCCCAAGAAATTCAGCTGTAATCAATACTGTTCCCAGGAAATTCAGGGCTTACCTTTCAGCAAATTAAATTTCAGGGTTTCAAGGATGGAAAAAAGGGAAAAATATAAATATTGGCCATCACTAAAATCATTGTTTGAGCAACTCCTCCTGTACAGTGCAGAGGAACTTTGTGGCAAAAGTAAAAAAATTATGAGAAGGCAAAACAGCCTTCAGCAGCCAGTCCCTTCTTACAGCTCCTGGTCTTGTTTTATTAAAGGTTCTCAGGTTCTGAAAAAATTAGACTCATTAATCTCTACAAAGCCTAACTCATGCCAGGGCAAAATTTATTCTCTCTGGGGAAATAAGTGAAAACATAGAATCATAAAGGGTGGAAGAGACCTTTAAGATCATCCAGTCCAACTGCTGACCCGGCATTGTCACTGTAACCCAGATCTAGGACCCATCACTTGGCCTTATTGAGCCTTACTAAGTTGTCCTTGGGCTCAGTTTTGGGGTGCTAAGATTTCCCATGGAGCCAGTTCCTATCACCCCACAGACACTCCCGCCCTTTAAAGAAAACTAAAAGGAAGGGAGGAAGTAAGTAAAAAAAAAGAAATTCAGGCAGAGACTTAAACACAGAACCCATCTCTGCTGCCTGTGAGCATTCCACAAATCACAAGTAGCACTTACTTTGCTCTTCTTGCTGCTGGACATTTTATTCCTGAGGTAGCTGAAGGTGCGGCTGACTTTTGTTACACCTTTACCAGCAGAGACACTGCTGCTCTCTTCAGATATGCTAAAATAAAAAAAAAAAAAAAAAAAAGATAAAAGTTGTTTTGGTTTTTTTTCTCCTTCCCAAAGCATCTATTAAATGGAGAGATTATTTTTAGAGAACAAATGCATTTATTAGCCAATGCAGTCTAGGTGCTTCATGGTGTTTTACCAGAGAAGGAAAAGTAAAGACAAAATGCCAATCCACTAATTTTGAGATAAATGTCAAGGAATCCTCATATCTGTTTTGAAGCAGGCCATGCCATAGCACCCTCTGCTGCTCCCCTGTCAAATAACCAGGAATCATTAATGCTGTAAAGAACCAATTCCTTCCAGAGAAAGGCAAGGCATCTAATGAACTCTAAAAAGGCAGTGAATGCCTTTAACAGAAACCACACTGTCTGCAAAGCCTCCCCTGAGAAATGAGAATACCAATATTAAGTAATAACCACAATGGTTATGTATATTAATTTAGGAATTTTTAGGATCACAGATGATTTTTGCCAGCCTTTGCATGCACAAGCTTATGACTTCAGCTCTGATAGAAGAATAAGGAAACTATTATTGCATTAAAGGACATAGTCTGTCAATATTAAGTACAACACAAACCAAAAGCAGAACACAAATATTAATTAAATCAAGGAGGAGAAGACAGCAGAGAGCAGAGGTGAAGAGCCTCCTAGTCACAAAATAAAGCCAAAGCTGTGAGTGGCACAGAAACCAGATACCCAGTGCCACAAACATCCTTCCTCCAGGAAAGCACCTTGAAAGCCACCACCAAGATTATCTCCTCTGTGCAACTGGCAAGGATGAAAAGTAACACACAAAAACAAGATCATTCTGGCCTTTGTTACAGAGTGACAGAGAGAAATAGCCACAGGCAAAAAGAACTACTTTTAGTGTAACATAAACCTCAGGGTAAACCAATACTCTGCAATAATGCATAATCAACAAACAAATTTTTAATGCATAATGTGATGTTATGAATACACAGAACCTTGTTCAGAGATGAGACTTAGACTTTCATATTCTGTGATCTAAAACATTCTTCAGCCTCTAGAGACACAGGACTGATTTTCACAACCTCTGCTTTCAGCTGAAGTGCCTTGGTGCCAGGAAGGCTCTGGGGTGCCCAGGGCAGAGCCCAGTGCAGGAGTGGCCTCAGCAGAGGCAGGGTGTCCCCAGGATACTGCAATACTGGACTGCAGAAACTGCAGTACTGTACTATATATACTGCAATACTGTACTGTAAATACTGCAATACTGTACTTATATACTGCAATACTGCACTGTATATACTGCAATATTGTACTGTACATACTGCAATACTGTAGTGTATATACTGCAATACTGTACTGTATATAATGTAATACTGCACTGTATATACTGCAATATTGTACTCTATATACTGCAATACTGTACTGTATATAATGCAATACTGCACTGTATACACTGCAACACTGTAAATACTGCAATACTGCACTGTATATACTGCAATACTGTACTGTATATACTGCAACACTGTAAATACTGCAATACTGTAGTGTATATACTGCAATACTGCACTGTACATACTGCAATACTGTAGTGTAAATACTGCAATACTGCACTGTACATACTGCAATACTGCACTGTATATACTGCAATATTGTACTTTATATACTGTAATACTGTAATGTATATACTGCAATGCTGCACTGTATATACTGCAATACTGTAAATACTGCAATACTGCACTGTATATACTGCAATACTGCACTGCTTATTCTGCAATACTGTACTGTATATACTGCAATACTGCACTGTATATACTGTGTACATACTGCAATACTGCACTTTATATACTGCAATACTGCATTGTATATACTGTGCATATTCTGCAATACTGTACCTCTGCACAGAGGAGCCCATGGAGCCGCCCAACGACTGCGTACCTGCAAAAGATGGGAGGGGAGGGGGGTACAGGTTAGACTGCAACCTTAGCTCACTGATTCCAAAAAACATGGTTTGCATATTGGGATGGTTCAAGAGGAAAGGGAAATGTTTTCCAGAAATGAGTGTTTAGAACAGAATTCACGCGCTCAGGATAAAGCTTGTTCCCTGTATCTTTAGCTGCTCTCAAATTAGATGCTGAGGTGAAAGCCTGTTTAGTATTTTTATCACTCTTCAGCTATTAAGTAAAGACCATGCAACTGTTAAACTTGCTGGTAAATCAGGGTGGCTGAAACAGAACTGCCAATTCAATGACAATAGGTATAAATGAGAATCATTCTGACACAATGCTTTTATTTATACTCCACTAGAAAGGATCCATTGTACAGCACATCCGGGTTTCATGTATGAAACTATTCTCCTTGATAAAACTGCAGTTCGTTTTCCCATCAAAATCCTGAGGCACTTCATAAAGAGTAAGGGAAACAAGAGAAGCCTTATTCTGTTTTCCACGAAACGTTACCAGCCTGGGGCTTCGTCACGAAACACTGCTTGAGGAAAGGCTCAATTTCAACATGAAGCTGAAGCCCTGCCAGAGGCACCAACTCTCTCTGCCCAAGAAACCTGCTTGCACAACGCATTTGGAGCAGATCTGGGAGCTGACAACATCTACCAGAACCATTGAAGAACACTGAAAAATCAGGATGAAATGATCCAGGACACAGGGCTCTCTCTGAAATAACTGGGCTTGCCAGGACTCAAAAAAACCTTCATTCAAGCACTGTTTGCAGCCCTAGCTGAAGCTCAAGAAGCAGCATGACTGTCACCTTACAAGGCTCCTGCATATATACTGCAAGAAAAACATTATTTTGGCTCAAATTCCCTTAATGCTAAGCGTGAATGCAAAAGAGCTACTTGCCATTAGAGGCCAAGATGGTCCTTTATCCAAAAAGCAGTAAAAGCATTAGGAAAAACTGTACATGCCATACTAGGCTTTAAATACAGATTTTCTAACCACTGATTCAAGTGCCAACAGAGTCTGAAACAAAAATATAATTTCTTCATATTGAGAAACTAAAATACAGGCATACCCTGTTACCTAAGCCCTGCTTGGAGAGCTGTGTTAATATTTCCCTTGCAAAATCTTTCACCTCATTAATGATTTATCCCAAATACACCAAAGTTAGTAAAACTGTAATATGTATGAAATGAAGTCTACTATTCCACTTCCAATAGTGATATTATATTTTTATAATATAAAAATATAATATAAAATATAAGTGCCTACTAGGATCACATAAGTAATTTACAGACTCCCAAATCCTTGGTTAAAGCTCCAGTAACTCTGGTTCCCATTTCACTTCTAGCTTGCTTTTAAACTGGGTTAGACGTCCTTACTCTTTCCTTTTTTTTTTAGAAGATTCATCAGTTTGACTGTATTTAAGTATTCCCCAAATCTTTTTGTTTCTTTGCAGTTAATATCAGAAATGTGAACAAACACTGAATGAAGAGCTGCAATAATTTGATATTTGTGACTGCTTTTCACTACCTTGAGAAAATACACTGCATGAGAACTACAGTTATGTATCATTCATCTTTTACTTCAATAGTTGTTTCATCTTAAAAATGGGATATTCTCAGTGCAGGGAGGCAAAATGGATCCAGTAAAGAATTAAGGTCTGTTTATGATTTCATATTTTAGATTATAATATAACATCCCATGATCAACACTGCTGCAAGCTGTAAACCCCAGAGAGATAAGCATAGAAAAAGACACATCTTCTCACCTTCTGGTTTGTTTCTGAAGAAGAACAGAGGAAGGAAAGCTTATTTTCATAACCTTTTTGTTCCCTGTCATGACCAGGAACAAAACTGAAATCTGATTTCAGAACTCACAAAAAAAATTAAGTTTTTGTTTCAAAAGCTGTAACTCCTATCGATGTCCAATGAACCTGGGCTAGCAGCCAAAATTTGCTGTATTTATCTGAATACCTTTTAAGCACCACCCACAAAAATTAATTCACATTGCAGTTGGATTTGAAATAATTCATCAAGATCCATTCTGCAGAAAGCAGTGACTGGACTATGATGTTGAAACCAGCTTGCAATGCCTTAATGCTGTCAATAATTAAACTTTTGTGGCTCAAGAAATCCAAAGGCTTCATAATAATTGTCCAGCCATCTGAAATCGATGCCTTAAATATATCACCAGACAAACTTCAACTAATTCTCCACTTTCTTAAGGAAAAGCAGGAATGGAAAGGTTGAGGAGTGGTATGAGAAATGAACCCTAAAGATGTGAAAAAACAAGCTGGTCTGAGATTACTCCATGAAAAATGCCCATTGCCAAGGCAGTCTCAGAAAGAGCTGTGGCTAAATCAACCTTGTTAAAGTCACCACAGTATCCTCAAATATGTAAAGAAAACAATATCATTGTTTGAGACAATATCTGACATTATCTTAAATGATCATTGTTAACAGGGGCACTGTTGAGGGAGAGAAGAAAAATACTGGCTACTACAAATATCCTCTAAAACTGTCATACCCTAACATGAATATCAAGTATTGGATGCTTAAAAGAAAAAAAAATAAAATAACCCAAATGCTTAAAAAAACAAAACTCACCAAACAAACAAACTCCACCAGAAAGTTTACCTAAGGATATTTTTTACTGTGAGGCATCATATGAATGCAGAGCTGTGTCTTTGCAGTTCACTTTGTGGGGACCATGAATTGTCAGTTTTGTTAAAAGCAGAAGAAAAGGACAGAAAAACAAGGAAGGAGCTTAAATATGGAAGTGGTAATATCACACCTGAGCACAGGACTTTGCTGAAGGAAAGGACAAACCCACATTGAAGACAGGAATGGAAAGGAGGAGAATTCAAGTATGTACAACGTGGATGGTGTGGAGATTGTTTTAAATTCAGGAAGCAATCAAAATCTACTGGACTGGAAAGCAATCTCCCCCATCCCAGTAAGGACACAAGGAATGTGTCTGGTTTATTTCAACAGTCTAATAAAACATGCTTAAGAAATAGGAAGCATTTTGAATAATCTTTGGTAAGCCTATTTTAAAAAACAAGACAAGTCTACTTTAATTCAATCTTCTGCCTTCGTTGGGCAGCTTTTAGCAATGGAGTTTGCAGGAGGAAAAAAAAGCTGAGAGAAAACCCTCACCTGTTTCCCACTGAACTATTTTGATAACAATATCAGGACCTAGATATGAACACCTTGAGGATTTAAGGTCTTTGACTGCAATTTGTGCTTTCTGCATAGTCGGGGAACTGTACAGTTGCTGTGAAGATTTTCAGAATTTAATAATCAGGGCTCCTGTCCACTTCTCTCTCACTGAGCAATGCACTCACTGTCACCTATGGAGGGCAAGAATGTACCTCTTCTGCTAACTCCATGCCCTGCAACAAGCTCAAGGCAAATATTTTGGTTTTAGTAAAATGGTAAAGATCATTTTGGTGCTCAGAGTGACAGGTGATGATATCTGCCACATGGATACAGACTAAAACTAACCAGATAAGATGTGACGGTGGTGATGTAGAAGATTCTTTGGCTAATAACCCTTTAAATTCTGCCATTAGTTAGTATTCAGATCCAGGACTAAGATAATGCTGTTAGACATCATGCAATGGAAAGGGGAGTTCAATGTTTGCAAGATGAAATTCCAGTGTCTGAAGCAGAAAACCAGATTTCTCTATGTTTCCACCCATTATGGCTGCATTGCACAGAAAAGGATTACTTACTATCCAACTCCTCCTCCTCATCACTGGAAGAAGAGCCAATAGAAAAGAGAGTTTTAGACTTAGGAATGAGTGGAGAGATGCTGAAGGAGAAGGAGATTCGTCTCGATGGTCGAGTCCGGCCCTGGGCTGAGAAGTGGGTTAACAGCAGACATTAGAGCATGCTTGAAAATGCATTGAATAATAAAAAGGAGAGGAAAGCAGCCAAAGCAAACTAAAAGCAAAGCAAAGGAAAAGTCTGCAAAGCAGCTGGCTCCAGAAAGGCACAAGAAACAAAGAACTGAGAATTCCAGAGGGTGCAGGTTTCAGAGGGCACAGGTCTCACTGCATGCACAGCTCAAGGCTCCAGTCTTTCCCTATTTTTGCTGACTTTTTTTTACAGGACCTCTTAGTGAAGAATTATAGGCAGTTATCTTTCCAAACAGAATACCAACAACAAAATGGATCTCTGGACAAAGGGCATCAGCTTCAGTGAAAGAACTGCCATGGAGTCAAACTAGAACAACTCAAGATATCTGTTTGAAGGTGCTTTCTGCAGTTAAATGATACAACAAAGCTACCAAATATTAGCAAGGACAATTTATCTGAAGTGTTGACTTTATCTACCTGGGGAGGTTCTTGCCACTTCTATGTCTAAAAACTAAAAATCAACAATGTTGACAATGTCATGCCCTTCAAAATTTCCAGCATTAAAAAGAAGACACTTAAACTTCCTTTCTCTTCTTCCACAATAAAACAGAAAAAACAAGCATCTCTTCTGCCTTATTTTAAAATTTAGGAGCCTTTTTTTTAAAGAAACTGCCTAAACATGAGAAAAGCCCCACTACATCCTCTTCTGCCCTTGCCTGGATAATGCCTACCAAACATAGTGCCCAACTCAGCAATTAGTCTGCTAATATGGGATATCAAATATCCCATAATTTATTTTTAAGAGCAACCCTTGCATAGCAGCAGCTTCCCAACAACTCTTTGTAAGTGCATGGCCTCTGAAAAGAGAATTAAGAGCCAGATAGCCATTCTTCATTAAAACTGGATTCCCAAAGGCCCTACTTCCCAAACCTTCTCTTCATACAAGCACAGGTGGGAACCTCTGAGCTGCGAGCTGGTAGCTGGACACCCACTGCTGGTACATCTGAGTGTCCTCAGGAAAGGTGCCTGGCACAGGGCTGAGGAACCCCTGCCCCTGGGACAGGTCTGACCCAAGGGTTCTACTAAAGCACCTACATTAAACATCTTCAGCAGAGGTATTCAGGAACTTTTGAGTCATGCCATGGACACATCAATTCACTTGCAGAACAGGGAAAACAGGCTAAAGACTTTATCAGTACTACTCTTCCAAGAGAAAGACAAAGCAATTATTTCTCTCTTTGAATAAAACATGGCCTTTCAGCCAGTACAAGGAGGGTTTTTTGCATGGCTGGTATCATACATCAAAAGTGAATTCAGAATACAAAAAACACTGTCCAAGGAATAACCAATGCTAGGAAAGCAAATGCTCCATAACACTTCCTCCAGCCATTAGTCACAAATGCCAATTGTCTACAGGCAATTTGACTAAAATGGGCACAGTAAAGGCATTTAAATGGAAGAATCCTTAGGAAGATCCATGCATTAGTTTTGTTTAGACTGCCTTTTGAAGGAGTTGTTCTAGTATTCCAGACCTGAAGAACACAATTAGGCAATATGACTTTTTCTTCTGTAGTCTACTGTCTATTTAGACTAAAAGTCAAGATGAACAATAATACTTTACTGTAAATTGAACCACCTTTGCCAGCACAGTTCAACTTCCATTTCAGTGGTTTTATTTATAGCAATTCCTGGCTTTATAACAGTGCTCCACACTGGAAATTTGCTATTCCAACGCTAAAAGCATTCTTCCGAGCACTCCAGCCAACAGCTCTTGTGACCTCCCTCTATAAAATGCTGAAGGATTAACATTGTGAATGGCCACATCAGCTCTTGGAACATCTGACACATCAGATGCAGTGTGGGCTAGGAACTTGGTCTTGGAAATTGCTCCTGCCTCAGCACAAGTGACAATAAACAGTAAAATAATAGAAAACCCTCCATATGTTTATTAATCTGGATTTAGTTTTTGAAGTTCTCGACCACAGCATCTTGCTTTCTTCCCATTCAGACACATTTGGAGGGATCACAGGGTCTTTTTTTTTTTTTTTTTAAACACCTACCACAAAATTATGCAAGTGGAATAAAGAACTGAGTTTGTCCTAGAATTCACTTCCATACAATTCTTGCAAAACTCTCGAGTGTCCTGCTGGAAAAACATGAACATCAAACCCAGGTGACACAAGGGAGCTTATACACCAAGACCTCCTTGTAAGAGGCACCAAACTGTCCTATGGTCACAATTCAAACATCACTGTTCCTCTTTCAAAGCTATAAAATAAAAGCAGAATAATAGAATGGTTTGGGTTGGAAGGGACCTTAAAACTCATCCAGTTACAGCCCTCTGCCATGGGCAGGAACACCTTCCTCTAGAGCAGGTATCAAGCCTTATCCAACCTGGCCTTGAACACTTCCAGGAATGGGGCAATCACAACTTTTCTGGATGATTTACTGAAGTTTCTGTAGTCAGGAAGGTGTCAGGACTGGGAAAAAAAAATCCATGAGCTAAATTTTCCACGTTATTCCTTTTGGATGCTCTGATTTTCAAAAACCACCTTCCTATAAAAATGTCACAAATTAATGACTGAGCAAATAAAGCTCAGAGGAACGTTAGTCATGTTTTCATTGAGTGTCCCAAACCCACAGACATCTGCCTCAAAGCACCAGACTAACCCTGCTGCTTTGCCCACAGCCCCTCTGGAGAGGTTACTACATCTCCTCTTTTGCTTCTCTCTCCAGGGACCAGGGTGGCCAGGCTGGCTCTAGAAGGAGATGGGATAATCAAGGCTCCATGGCATTTTTAACACAAGGTCACAGGACATTTCCCTCATTTCTGGGGAGCCAGCCAAGTTTTTGGGTGTTTGGTCAGAGGCTGGGTGCAATGCCAAGAAATTGGTTGCCTCAGAAAACAACAATGAAGACCTTCAGCCCAAGAAAGGAAGAGGCAGTGCCATCACACAGAGCAGCATCTGGTCTCTCCACAGGACAGAGCTGCCCTGGTTTGGTTACTGCTGCTGGGGGACACATCTGTCAGGCCACATCCTTATTAATCATGGAATTATCATGGTGAAGAATGAAAAACCATCTCCTACAAAGCACAATCCCTTTGAGCTTCCTCCAGCGAGCCTCCTCCATGAATAAAACACTTTTCTTAGAGCATCCTGTTGTCCTTTGCAAGGGAGAATCACGTTAATAAAGAGGAAAGATCAGACACCATCACTAATTGACACGAGCTAAAATGACAATAGGATTTCTGGTTGGCAATTAATAAAATGAAAACATGTGTAATACATCCAAAGCACATCCAGCTGCAGCCTTCTGAATGACTTTTTCAGCTGAAAGAATCAATTCAGCTAAGTTGCAAAATTAAGTGCTTGTTATTGCTTCAATTAAGCTAAAATGGAAAATTTTATAGAATCATCTTTTATTATTTTCTCCAGGAATGAGATTCAATAAATTACACCCAACTGCTCCAAAATATTTAACTCAGAATGAATAGCAACAAACTCCTCCAAGGAGATCTAGACATGGATTCTCAAATTTCCATGTATCAGCTTTAAAAAAAATCTAGATGCAGGGAAGAAAGATCTCAAGTAGAATTTACCTGACATCAAAGGTAGAAACTCTGAAAGGTGAAAGGATGCAAAATGAGATCCTTTTTTTTTAGTTAACAAACTCAATAAATCATAGTTTCCATTGCAATAGTCTAATTTAGAAAGAAAAAAATAACCCACACAAAGGAAACCTAACAGAAAGATAATAGCAGGAATACACTGGGAAGAACAAAACTAAACTGAATGAATTCTGCCTATCCACCCACAATTCCATGCAGCAGTGAAACATGTACTTCATGTAATAAAGCAAGCAGGAGCGGGCAGGAGCACATTTTGTCTTGGGAAGAAAGCAAGATATACCAAATTATAGAGATGACAGAGTGGATAAGGGAAAACTGGAATACTCACTGTCGAGCACTGGTTTGCTAATTGACATTAGAGACATGGATTTGGTCAGTGGAGATGAAGCAGCAGAAGTGCAGAAGTTAAATCCTTGTGGCTGTGATGTCTGATGCACCTGCAGAACAGGACAGAACCACGCTGAGTATGTCAGGACTGACAGAACCATCCCAGCTTCAGAGCCCAGCTCAGGGCTCATGTTTACTGCAACTCTCACTTTGAAACAGTGAAACAGTACTCAGGTGAAATGCAACATTTTGTTTTGCCTCTTAAGTGTCAGACAACTAATTATGCAACACAGAGACTATGTGTGCTTGATTTTCTTGCAAGGCATTAAAAATCAGATACTGTTAAAACTCTCTGATAGCCATGGAAATTGCTGTTGTGACTCCAGTTCCTCAGCAAAACTAGGCTGTGGCTCAATATGACAAAAAAAAACCCCTGATGCTTAGCAGTTTGTTCCCCAAAAATGCCATTCCTCTAAGCAAGAGAAGACACAAGTGTTGTGTTGCTGCAATGAAGTAGAAAATTTAAAATAGCTGGAGGTTCCTCCATGTTAAAGATGAAAGATTTTTAACATTATGTATATGTACATGTAAGGTGAAAGCCTTTGCAAGACTGTCACTTGGGAAAATGACTTCCAAAATGTTGATGCAGCATTTCCCAACAGTAGCTGGACAGCTTTACCTGGTGGTTGTAGTCTCTGATTTCTCCTTGCTCGAGCTCCTCAGTGAGCAGCACCAGGGACTGATTGCTGGCAAGGGGACTCCTCCTGAGGTCTTTGGAGCTCAGGGAAGAAGCCTCCAGGTTTGTAGAGGGCTTCTTGTTCTCACCAGAGTCTCCAGTAAGGCCTTCTAGGCTGTAACTAAAGAGAAAGCACAGAGGTCAGGTGCTGCCAAACTCTCAGGGACCAGCGTCTTTCAGCACAGAGCACCTGCAAACATAAAACACAGAGCAGGCACTGAAGTGTGCAGACACAGGCAGGTGTTACTCCTCAGCACGTTCTTTATTCTTCAGAGCAAACAGCAACATCTTTGTGCTGCTAATGAGACATAAAGGTTTGTTCATTGCTTGAACAACCACTGAAACTCCTGGTCATTTGCCTTTCCTACTGGATTCTTTACTCTTTTTGAGTGGTGCACAGGAAAATCCAGAAACACCGCTTCTAAAGATTTTTGGCATTTCCACGTATTCTCTTTGATAGGTTTTTATTAGGCTCTCCCTTGGAATAAAGCCACCCAAATCAAACTACCAGGTGCTGCCTGTCCTGGACCAACACCACTCCCAGCAGCCACATCAGCTGCTGTAACTCTCATCTCTGCAGCCACATCCTCTGAATCTATTTTAAATCCTGACACTGCACAGTTTTGGCACTGATAATGTCATTTACTCTGCCAAAGGTGGCTTCTCTTTTACCCATGCTGTGGTTTTGTTTTTAAGTTCAATAAATGTTGTTTCCATCACCCAATCAATTTTATTTTATCATCTATTGAGGGAGCTAGGTCTTGCTCAGCAGAGCTGGGCAATAACTCAAAGCTAAATAAATTACTAAACTTTTGCTTGAAGAACTGTTAGAAATAAAACATCTGGCCAAACTCTGTAGAGACAGATGCTGATAGACAAGTGACACTCTCTTCCCACCTATACAAAACACATCCTGTCTCACATGGGACTATTTAATCTGATAAATCTTGCTCTAATATTCTGCTTCCGACTCTTTTGCTCCTCGTGCCCAAACAAACCCACTGCAATGCCAGTGTGGGTTCACTGGGTGAAGCTTTGCAGATTTTCCTCCCATGACAGCAGCACAGATCCATGGCCAATGTTGGATTTGACACTCACTAAGTGCCAGCCCTACCCTGGATTTATAACCCAGCCTGAGGCTAATCATGATGTCTGTGGTGAACAAGCTGCCATGAAACACATGAAAAAGAAAACATACTACAGGCTGTACAGATGATTTAAACAACCAAAGGAGCTTTAAATTCAGGTAGACTTGCATAGCAGTGATTAATGTTCTGCAGTCCCTTAGAAGCATTACAAGGCTCATAAATATGCACCTTGAAAGCAAAAACTGCAATAAACCATGAATAAGAAGATTCAGTAATTTAAAAAAACCATTTTTCGTGGTAATTAATGAGAAAAAAGACTGGTTGAAGCATTTATAATTTAATCTGCCTTAGGAAGATTGTGACTCATCAATGTGTATCAACAGCAGGCATTTAAAAGTTTATTCTAAAACACCTGTAGGTAGAAATCAGTGCAATTTCTACTAATTATTTAGGATGGAAGAATATCTATTTTTTACATTCCAAGGTGGCAATAATGATGCTACACAGTAGAGAAAAAAAAATCATGTACTTGTGACAAAACTAGCTAAAACCTGTAAATGTTAGCCCATAAAAGTTATCAGTGATACTGGTTTGTAATTTGCTGATTGGCATATATACACCAAACATAATTAACTGTCCATGAAGGGCAGATTTCCTTCTCAATATGTACTCTTCAGAAGAAGAGTTTTAATAGCTCTACCCACCTAGCAAAAACTGCTAGAGAAAAGCTATAAAGCCATAAAATCTGGGGGACTGGCTTCCAAACAATATTGGGTAAAGAAGTGACCTGCAAACACCAATTTCAGCACTGGGACTTTCTACAGAAGATCAAACTTTAAGAGCCTTGGAAATTTTCATCTGTGGTGTTCAGTTTTTTTCAGGGAAGGTTTTACATGATTTAGTCTCCTTGAAGAAAAGCTTAGATCTTTCAATTTACAGAGAGCAAGTCTGTGTGAACTTAAACCCTTTATGAGACTGATCTGGTACAGAGAGAAGTGCTGAATCATATTAAATCTTGCTTTGATTCTTTGCTGCTGTCACCATTATCATTCTGATCACTGCTGCGGAAAAAACCCCACGGCTCGAAGTCACCACGGAGCAGAGCAGCTCAACCCAACAGTGCAGCCTCTTCACTGCCAGAGGCCAGGGGAAAGCAGCCACCACCTCCACCTGCAGCCCAGCCCTGAGGCTCCACTCCCACGAGTAATTGCTGAAAAAGCAGACCAAGCAAACAAACACGTGCGCGCTTCAGCCAGAGCAGCAGTGCAGGATGCACGAGAAGCTGACGACAGGGGTGTTTGCAGAGCTCCTGTGCTGCTGCACGTTTATTCATACCATACCTTCTACAAGCAAAGTCAGGACCCATGGCAAGGTACTGTACGCCTGAGGGACACCAGCTCAAACTAGGAACAGCAAAAGAGGCAAAGAAAGGAAAAGGGCAGTGATTATCGGATTGTTATGGAACATGGGGATTGCTAAAAGACTCTCACTCTCACATACCTCAAAAAAAAAAAAAAACCCAACAAACTCAGAAATAATGCAGTAGCACAGGTCTGGTTGAACAAACTCACCACAGTGCCCCAAATGCCTGAGGTTACCACTGAACAGGGAGCAGGACAGCTCACACTTCCCCCAAACTCACCCCATCAGTTACTATACACTGCAGTGGGAAAAGTGCTCCTTGTGGGGAGGGAGGTTTTTGGGAAAAACAAGGCTAAAACATACCAAAGCCAATCTGCAAGTAATCACACACAACCACTGTGTTAGTAATTATTAGTATTTTCCTGGGAGCTCGCATTCTCAAATCAGAAAAAGAATCCCTTACAGATATTTCACAGTGTAAGTCCCCTCCATAGAAATACTAATAACCTCAGGCTAGGCTTGGATAAATAAGGAGAAAGACACATTCTTAAATGCTGCAGTCTTTCACAGTCAGTGAAAGAGGCTGGAAGAAAAAACAGGCTAATCTTACTGTTAACTTGGGATTAAATCAAGAGTGCTACTAACTAAAAAACCTTTCGGCTCCCATTCCCCAAAAGAATCCCAAAGTTGCATCATGAAAGACATAAGAAATGCAAATGCAGAATGTAAATATTTTGGCTCTTATTTTAGACTGCTTTTGTTATTTTTTATCTGTTAGCTCATGGCCCAATTGTAGGTTTTGCAGAAACAGAGAAATCCATCTTCTTGTCAGCTATGACATTTGCATGATCTCTAAATCCTGAAAACGCTGCTCAGGAAGCATTCACTGTCTGAAGGGAATTTTGCATAAGCACAAGCCCTGCTCCCAGGTCCTGGTCTGAGATCCATGCAAGGAGGGGACATGGCCAGAACATGCTTTGCTCCATGACAGGAGCCTGTGAAAAGGGCAGAACAAATTTAAGCATTCCTGGACAAGGAACTGTGAGTGCCAGAAGCCTCTGAGGGCACAGATGAAGATTTGAACCCACTGAATGCATCGTGTCATGCCATCTCATGTTATATAGGGGTTTCCACACACACTGCAACACTGGAAACATTCTGGAAGGGTTTGATAATTGGAAACATTCTGGATGGGTGTTCAATGGCAGAGTTCAGATAATTGCTGCCTGTTTTATAAAGGATATTAACTGGGTGAGGACACACCCAAAAGGTGTGCTTCACCTGGAGCTCTCAGCATAGTACTATAAACATTCTTCATGAAAACATTCCTTCCCATAACATGCCAATATTTCCAAGTACTTCATCATCCTCACCCACTCCAACCACAATGGCAGATGTTTAACTATTGGTGGGGGATGGCAGGGACTAAAATACTTGTGTAAAATCATAGAGGAACCAAGTTCAGGCCACAGGAAATCCACCTCCATCACACACAACCTGCACTCTCAGGCCTGGGTTCAGCCTCCCAGAGGGTCACTCAGACCTGCTCAGGGGCAGCAGAGAAAGCATCCCAAAGGAAGGTGTCACACATGATTCCCCAGGCCATCTGCTCGTGGCCACAAGAGCTCTGAGCTTGGGGGACCCTTTGAGATATCCTTATGTCACCTTGCTTTTCAAAGCCACTCATTTTTGTGTGGCCCCTTTTCAATCAAAGGAAAGAAGATTCTCTTCATTAATCATGTCATGTTTACACTATAAAAGATGCTTTTATTCCTGACCACTGCTGTGTTATAGAGATGATCCCAAACACTAAAACTGCAGGGGAGGGAAGAAGAGGAGCCCTACATATGTAGGAGGAAGCCTGAAAGTGCTGAGATCTCAGAGAAGGAAGGAAGGGGATCTGTTGGCAAAGGCTGTGGAAAGCACTCTTGCAGAACCACAGTACTGTGGGGGAGCCACCCACAGCCTGTTGGCAACACCCTAAAATCCTAAAAACATCAATGCAGAGCATGCAAAAAAACCCTTTACAGAAGACAGCTTGGGGAGGAGGAGAAGGAGCTTTTATCTACACCAGCCTTGTGGGAGAGCATGAACAGCTGGAATCAGTTTCAGGCTCCTGCTCCACAAGCGGGCTTAGAGAGGATGATTCCAAAATGGTTTAGAGACCAGAAAAAGTGAGAAAGTGTTTATGAAAGGATTATCACACATTTCAGATATGACCAGGTATTCTAGATGTTTTCTTTATTCTATATGTAAGCTCAGTGTTTCAGATATTTTGACTCTAAATAATAACACAGCTCCTACAGAGGAGCCTTAATAGAACACTGATAAAAATAGGAACATTTGCATGAGCTGAGAAGTCAAGCACTGCACTGCTTCCTGCAGTGGTGCAAATGAAGAGGCTTCTTGGAAGTAAAAAAGCATGTTCTTCCTTGTGCCTTTTTTAAAAAAAAAATCTTTTCTAAGAATGTTCTTTTGAACTGTACAGTGCTGCTGAGTTTCATTGATGCTGATGCATGGTGAGGCACGGTGATTTTTTTGGTCACAACACCATTCTTTTCACAAGTGGGAATGTGGCAGCTTGTGTACACACACAGCACCCCATCCATATTTCAGCTGAAGTGAAATCCCAAGCTAACCTGGCACAGGAGGGGAAGTAACAGGCTATGGGAGGTGATACAAGCTTGAACCACTGAAGGACAGAAGTTCAACTTCTCTTTTTTCTTTAGCCTAAAATGTCTATGTGTGGACAGTCCACATCTGCTGTGTCAAAAATTAAGTACCCTTTTTTATATACTAATAGCCAATGCAAAGGTAACATGAGTGGAACTGTGTATCTGTGGGATGGATGAGAAACTGAAAGTTTTTTAGAGAGGAAAAACACATGGAAGCAAAGAGAAAAACACATCTTATTTTCTATATTTTAGGAAGATGGTTATAAAAACCATCAAAAGAGCAAAATTAAAGCCATTTAATTGAACCAGCTGCAGATCTGCAGTGTTCCCCAAGTCTGAGATTGTGTCTGACCCATCCCTTCTCCCAGCTGCCCCTCCTGCAAGTCTTGCCAGGAGTCTCTGATGTGCTTTAAATCCAAATCACACACATGCTCCCAGGTAAACCACTGTCTTGATCAACTCCAAATCTTACACATGGCAAAGGCCAACAAAATAATATCTGAGATTTCTCTTCATTATTAACATAATGTTCTGGAGAAAACAGCTCAGGCATGGGCTCTGTGGGGCCCATGGGTCAGACTGGAGAGAGAAAGCAGCCAGGGGGGATGCACAGCTCCAATGCCAACACTTCCAGAGGTACTACAGGTTTACTAACATGAGAAGATGGAGTTAGTAGACATTCAAACACAAAACAGTTAGTCACATTAGTTGGCTTTGTACCTTCTCCTATGAATGGGAGGCTTCTTTATACCATCCCCCAGAATTCGCATTGAACTGAAAATGAATCATGGAGAATGGTCAGCAGCTTGAATGAAAAAAAACTTAACAAATGGCAGCTAAAGGAATAATATCCTCAACACACAGACAGAAGGAATGGACATACAGGGAAAACACAAAATGGAATATGAAAGGAAGTAATGAGTCTGTGTTTCTCCTCTCTTCTACAAATAAATCTGGGCTTTGGTTGGTTTTATTTTGTACAGAAAGAAGGCTGCACAGGTATTGACCATGTTGCAACTTTGCTGCTGCCAAAGCCAAGTCAGTTTAAAGTTTAGATAAGGCCAAACACTTTGACAGAAGCTGTTAGCAATAGTGATTAACAGCAGCTCCAGTTCTGCAGTGCTTAATCCATCAGTGAAACATGAGGGTGTTCCTTTGCCCAGCCTGGACATTTAACACACACTGCAGTTTTGTTGAAAGACAGGCATTTCAAATTTGCTATGAATGTCAGGAATTAACTGAAGGATGAACATCCTTTTGTGCAGCCTTGTTGGTTTTCTTTGTATTTTTAATAGCAAAATGCAGACATGAGGATTATCTGTGAAGTGCATTTGAGGAGGGATGGGAAGCGAAGGGGAACTGAGCATCTTTTTACATTTTTGGGTTTTTTTTCATTATCTTTTCCGTGAACAAACTTTTACACTCTTTTTACATCCCTTTTACAAACAGAAAACACATAACAGTGGGAAAATATCACATTTTACAAGAAGTTGATTTTTTTTTTCTGTAGGCTTTTTGGGTCCTCTATCTAAACTTGACTTAGCTATCTTTGTCATCAAGGTCTGGACTATTTTTGGTGTGGACAGGGGCTGCAAATCATTGCTGGGGCAGGAAGCATCTCTCAGAGCTCAGCTGATGGTGCACTCTGTCACCCCATTCCTCCTCCTGGCTGCACAGCCCAGTTCTGATCCCTGGGCTGGTTCTGGTGGCAATTACACTTTATTTGGCTATTTTTCTCCTCATTTAGTGAGGGCAAGCTGCTCGCCTACAGAGCAGAGAAGTGCCATGGGTGCCCAGAGGAGGGGAGGGAGCACAGAGGGTGGTGGGAGCAGCACAGAGCCTGCCCATCAGCAGGACAAACCTCAGCCAAGGCTTGTGCTCAGTGCTACTCCACTTCAAAGGTTTGCAAAAGTCAAGTTGCAATAAGGACTTTTCCCCTTCTACTGGAAAAGCATCTACTGCATGTGAAATAAATGAATAAGCAAACACTCAGAATTCAACTGATTTGAGTGAAAGTCACTTGTTAGCACTTCCCTTCCTCAGTATTTGTTGTTTCTCACTAAGCAACGAGAGAGTCTCAACATCACAACAGCCACATATGAAAAGAACAAAGAAAAGAACAAAACAACACAGCAAATAATCCAAATTCCTTTCTAAAAGAAGCATAAAAACAAACATGAATCTAATCAGTACCACAGACCCACCCAGCTTTTCTTTTTTAATTACCCTACATGACAGCTATCCTTATGTAGCTGCAGCTGAATGTGAGAACATATGAGAAGAATTACTGTTCCTTTAACTCAGATTTTCTTACACTTACAGTGAATGTATTTTCCCATATCAGAAACAGCCTCCAAAGTGGGATGCAGGAGAATTTAACCCCATCTGTTCAGTGTTAGCAGTGATTGCCAGCTATGCAGTTTATTACCCCCAGAAATCCTTATGCATCAGGCCCTACACTTAAAAATAAATCTCCCCAAATGAGTTTATGAGCTTATGGACTCATTCTGTCATAAACAGGCAGGTATGCTGACTCTTTTGCTGCTTTTAAAAATTGATGGGGATTTCTTAACTTATTTAAATACTACCTGGGAACCAGGAATGAAGCCCAAAAAGGGTGACAGTGTTAAACAACAACAACAAAAATCTTTCACTGTATGTTACTTAGAAAATCCTGAATGGTTTTCAACATTGACTTTAAAACCTGAAGGTGATATTAATTAATTATTATCCTTTAGTGATACCAACAGCTGCTGTGTGTAAAGGATGCATACATTCCTGATGGGAGGCTGCTGCCTCTCCCTGGATTATCCAAAGGGGTCAGAATTTTCAGGAACCCATTGTGAGTGCTGAGTTTTAATTTAATGCCATCCAGCCCCACATGCAATGGCTCTGTTTCTGTTAACAGCAGAATGTTTGCCATGACACAACAGGCAGCCAGAGAGTGGCACTGCCCTGCACACCTGGGGCTGCAGCCTCTGTGAGCTGTAGGGAGGATACGGCACCCTGACCTTGCTAAAGCAACTGACTGCTCTGAGAGCATTAAAGCACATTAAAAACACTGGCCAAACCTCCACTGGGCTCAGAATACACAGGGTTTGGCCCCAAGCACCCCACAGCCCAAAAGATGAACAGTGCAGGGCATTGCATAGAACCTCACAACAATTACTACTTTTTGGTGTGCATCTTCCTTTATTTCATCTCCTTCCCCACTGAAATGGGAGACTGAGCAACTTTTCTTCCCAGAGTCACTTGGCACCAGCATGGACACACTCACATGGCTCGTACATCTCTCCCCTTTGCACCTTCTGAAAGAACAGAAGGGAAAACTTCTCCTTCAAATCTTCCTGAACAACACCAGGGACAGCAGAGATGAGTTGGGTGGAACTTACTGTACATGAGGGACTGAGGGGGGAACCAATTCTGTGAAACAGAGAGGACCCATCTCACCATTATGAAGAGCTTTTACAGAATTTTTTTAAACCCTGGTGCCTGTGTTATCCCTTAATACAATCAGAGCAACAATGTTCATGTTTATTCTGTGGTCAGTGAGATTTAACACTCCAATAATTCCTTTGTACAGAAAGGGGTGGTGACAGTTCTAATGGAAGACCTGTCCCGAGGTAATTCCATTTACTCTGGAAAGCTCAAGCATACTGTAGGTATTAAGTACTTTAATCCTCAAAGTTAATTTAAGTAAAACCAAACAAACATACATTAGGAGATTGTCTTAACCTCTTCAAACTGAAAAAGAAATAATCAAAAGTGACGCGATAAACTCTTCAGTTTTATCACGCCAGCTTTAAATCTCAGATAAATATGCATGAGTGGGTGCAGAGCAAATCAAAGCAGCTCCTCACTCACCTCCTCTGATTGATTTCTGCCTCGTTGGTGGCATTCTTGCCGGGCCCCCAGCTGTGCCGGCGGAAAGGGGACAGCGGCCGCATGGAGCCGCGCAGGACGGACGAGGGCGTGGGCACGTCCGTGATGCTGTCCAGCTCCTCTTCCTTCTCTCCTCCCTCTGAGGACACCATGTTGGTGCAGCTGCCATCCAGGCTGTGCCTGTCCTTGGGCTGGGCGAAGCTCCCCACGGCTGGGAAGGGGAGGGACGTGTCGCTGCCCAGGGATGAGTTCCTCTCCAGGGACACGGTGTCGTCTGCAGAGGAGCTGGAGCTGGTGACATCGCAGGCAGACTGCTCCTCTTCAGGCTGCTGGGGTGAGAAAAATTCAAAGTAATTTAAAGTAGAATCATGGACTGGTTTGGGCTGGAAGATCCATAAAGATGACCTCTAAAGATCAGGTAGTCCAACACCCCTGCTGTGGGCAGGGACATCATTCACCAGATCAGGTAGTTCAGAGACCCATCCAGCCTGGTCCTGAACACTTCCAATGAAGTGAATACATTTAACATTTTAAGTGAATACAAATATTTTGTATTTCACACAAGCTGAGAGATTTCTCAGTTGGTGGCAAATTAACTATCATAGAACTGAGACTTTTTGCTCTGGTTTCAAAAGAGGTTGAAATGCTCTTCAGGGTGATCTCTTCCACCCTGGCTGCCATTCCCCAGCTCAGATCCTCTGCCTGCCTTCCTCTCCCCAGTTTGATATTTCATCCTGCACAGCAAATCCTGTTCCTCTCCCCATTTCTGGCTAAACCTGTTATCAATCAAGGTGCCATAAAAATGCCAAAGGTTTACTGAGAGCAAGTAATGGGGAAGGGGGTTATCACAACTCCTGATGACAAATTCCAGCCTCTCCTGTGGGACTGGGATGGGCTTGTAGAGCTCAAGGGCAACACACTGTTCCATTGCACCATGCCACACAAAAAGGAGAATTACTCAGCTGCAGAAAACAGACCAAAAAAAAAAAGCTTAATTCCCCATCCCCAACTACTTTCCATTAAACAGAAAGTTAATACCAGGGTTTGCAGCATTTTTCAAATCCAACTGTCACTGAAAAATATTGTTCTACAGGAACAGCTGCCCTGTATTAGAGATTTTGAGTCATGCTGTAATTTTGGGGTTTAGTTTGCTCCAAGAACATATGCAGAAGCCAAACTGGCTCTCTCTGGCCAAAGGCCACATGCTGACCATACAGCCCCAGAAGATATCTCGTTCCCTGTGGCCACTACAAAAAACACAAGCACCTCTCTGACATCACCTCCAGTCTGAAATGGTGTTTGCCCTGAGGGACTGACATGGGAAGTTTCAATTTATGCTGCTGCAGAGCTCTGTATCATTTAAAATAATAACAGGCAGAGAGCTCTGTCAGGCCATACACCACAGGGCAGTCAGCAAAACCCTGGTGGTTAATTGTGCTCACACAGTGGGCTCAGGGAGCTGAGTGCCCCAGGGGCTGCAGGCTGTCAGCAAGCATTTGGCAGAAGAAAACTGGATGCAAAATCTGTTCTTGGAAAGGAAAGATGGGCATCAGACCACGTGGAAAGAAGGATGAGCAGGAGTTGTGTTAAACAGTCCAGAGACTTTTGTTTTTCTGTGCTTTATTTGGGGGCACACACCAAAAGCTATCAGCTTTTTATTTGACTGAACAAAAAGAAACTGAGATATTCAAAATATCTTCTAATTGAATATTTCACTATTCAGAGAGAAGCCCTGTTTCCAGCTTAGCTATTTTTTATTTTTGGTTCAGTTTAACAGGTACACAAGAATGTTCCGGAGATGGTTTAACTAAATGCTGTCACACTGCTTCCCCTCTCACATCCATCAAAGGGAAACAGAGAAAAAAAAAAAAAACAAAACAGCATCCACAGCACAACACCAAAATACAAGAACCTTTTAAACACAAAGCATTAAAAAACACACTAAAAATACATTCCTCCAAAAACATTCACTTCACCTTAAGGTATGTCAAATACTAACAATGAATTTCAGAAAACTGTGTTCTGTAAACTAGTGAACCATGGATTTGATACATTTGAATAGGAAGCTGAGGCTTAAAGAAAAGAGAGCTGAAATGGAAGCCCTGAGAAGTTTCTGATGATGTTCAGCAGTATTCAAGACCATCTGATATTTGTGTGAGTCACGATGAGAGCTTACTGAATTGCTTAAACACAGACAAATCAAGCAGTCATTATGTGGGTAACACTCCTACAGTGGAGGAAACAGTCTGCCACTTTTCTAAGACAGAAAAATACTGTCAGACATTAGATCAGACTGGATGGGGCTCTGGAGCAACCTGGTCTAGTGGAAGGTGTCCCTGTCCATGGCACAGGGGTGGAACAAGATGAGCTTTAAGGTCCCTTCCAACCCAAACCATTCTGTGATTTGGGACTGGGGCAGAAGAGCAGGAGAGGAGAGGACTGACTTCACCCCATCAGCTGTGTGAAGCATGGGAGAGTTTGGAAACTTTCAATCTGGATGCGAATCTAAAAACAATAGTGCAGAACACCAAATTAACTAGAGAGGAATTAGAGTAAAAAGAGGAATTTTTATTTCCCAGATGCGAATACTGCTGCACAACAAAACCCACTTCCCTAACAAGGAAGATTTAGGGCTTTTATCAGAAAATGCAGCTCAAAGAGATGTCTGAAAAAAGGGAAATACATTTGATCCATTTTAACTTTCCATTTTAACTTTTACCTTGAGCATTTGACTGACGACAGAACACAATGCACAATTCCCTTGAACTCGTGGCCCATGCTTATTCTTCTAAAAATATTCTGCCGTCATTTCAATGATTTTTTTTTTAAACAAAGGAAAACAGTTAATATGAAAGACGACTCTGTCTGAAAAATGCCAAGTGTGGCTGACACATCTAAAACATCTATATTGTAGTCACCACTGCAAAAAAATTGGCTATCTGGCCAGTAAATATGCATTGTTCTTTAATCCTATTTGAGTAAGAAAATACCATGTTTGCAGAACAGAATGTGTTCTTTTCTTATAGAAAAAAAGAAACATTACAGAAATACTAATTTTCTTCAAGTTAGGCATGCTGGATTGCACCTCAATGAATTAAGGACTTAACTGTGGCCAAAAAGAGCCTTTACAGACATTTGCTAATAGGCATTTTCTTTGCCCTCAGTATTTGCTGAGAAGCTTCTAAGAAAAAATAAGATAAGGTGTAAAAGTGAGTATTCTGAGAAAGGACATGTGTACTTCTCCATGCATAACAGAAATCACTGGGATGGTGGGTGTATAAGATAACTTTTTCAACTAAATTCCTCCACTGTAGGAGGTCTTGATAAGGGGAATTCAAATATTCTTTCAATAATTTCCAGGATCACAACATGCAAAGTGCTGAGACACAAACTTTCTCTGTCCCCTGAGCTTCAAAGACATTAAAGGTGTAAGGGTATTTTAAAAATTAAGATGAAAAAATTGAACCATGTAATCCTGAAGTTTATTTGGAATACCATTCCACTAAAGGAGTCAGTGTCTTTAGTTGGCTTGATATATAATTGAGTAGAGTAATTAAAACTAAGTTTCCCTAAAATTAACCTCAACAGTGGCCTTGTACAAAGTATTTATCATAACTTTTATGATTTGGAGTGGATGTGAAAGCCTTTCACTTAAAAGTTTTATTCCTTTGGGTTTATTTCTTTTTTTTCACAGCTGTTGGGGCTTTTTTTTGCTTTTTTTTTTTTAAGAGATACAACAACTCTGCAAAAATAAATGCAAAACTTTTATGTATTTGAGTGTTTTCTCAGAGCAAACCAAAACAAAGGCAGAAATTAAACAACATTCAAGACTCTGAGTTGCAACCCCTTCCTTTGACAACGATCTGTGGGTCCCTGACTCCCTTCATCTGAATCATTTCCCAAGAGGCACATTAAAAAGCTTCCCAGTAAGGCTGGACTTTGGTGGCTGGTTGAAAGTTAAAGATGAGCAAAGCACATGGGCTCCACCCCAGGATGTTGCCAGATGATTGTGAGAAATGACCTTATGCAGCATTAATCATTCCAGAGGAGGATGCTGCAAAGCCTGCCCAGATGGCTGTCTGGGACAGAGAGGGAAAAGCAGGATGATGAGGACATGGGAATGAAGTGCTGACGCAAAAAAAAAATAAAATAAACATTTTGCTGAAGCCATAGACTTGGAAGCAACTTCTGAATCTCAGTGATAGCCTGTATATTCTGAAAAAAGGGCAGGTTTTAGTGTTAAAGCTCCCTGAAGCTGACAGCTCATGTTCCACAGCTCAGCACATGTCCTCAAGAGAAAAAGAAACGCAACAAGCACAGGAGAAGGGAAGGAGATGGGAGAGCAGCACACACCAAACACCAGGAACAGGGTAAGGCACCTGCACATTTTGTGACCCCACAGACCCCAATTCTTCATGGGTTTGGGACAGAACCAGGGCTTTCAGTCTATGCATTTCAAGTGGAAGCAGCCCAAAGACCTTGCACAGACAGCAACTTGTTCTCCTTACATTTATTTTAATGCATTAAGCAGTTAGCAAAGGAGTTATTTCTACAATAAAAAAAAACCAAAACATCCAGAAAAAACAACTCCAGTAGACAAAAGTTCAACTCTTGCTCCACAGAAAGGGGAAACAAGAACAGAACTAGTAATAACAATAATCACCATGACACTGAAAGGTTTGAGATCCTCTTTTTGTTCATAAGCATACTCTGTCTCTTCCCAATTTGATACAGAAACTATTTCATAGGTTTATAAATAATCAACTACAGCCATGACAAGCATCTTACACTATTTTTTCAGACAAGAGATTATAGCTGCCATTTATTTTGGTGGTCATTAAAAATATCTATAATTTGCATTTCCACCACTTGTATTCAGTACTGTAATACCAAAAAAGATTTAATTAAGGAACAAGCTTGCCATACTAAATTAGTTTTTCTGGTCCTTTAGAAATACCTTCAACTGTAGAAAAAATACTCAGATAAATCCTGAGAAAGGAGACAAGGAATCAAATTGGTCAGGAAAATGAAGACAAAGCAACTGAGGTTGAGATTAGCTTTGAATAACTTCCTAAACACATCTCAGGGACCTTTTGAAGCCATTTGAAGACAAAGTCTGCAACCCACTGCATAATGAGAAAAATGCAAAGGCTACCAAATTAGGGAATTCCCTTTCTACAAAGACAAGAACTCCTGCCTTTGCCCTCTCTCCACTGGCAATTGAAGACCTGCTTTCCCCACCACCTTCTCCCTTCCCTATGGCATCCCTGCTACACTGCACTACCTACTCTGGTTATATTTTAGTCTTTCTTTCTCCTATTTGAAGGAGGAAACTTTCCACATAAGAAAGTGGAAAAGTTAGAATTCTGTATAATACAAACTTTGCTGTGTTCCCACTGCACTCTTCTCCCACACTTTCCCATACAAGCATTAAATCAGGCTCAAATGGCAGCTGCCTGTCACAGCCTGGGACACTCTACACAGGGGAACTGAAGACAGCCTGCTCTGCCAAACAGCCTTGTCCCCTGACAGCCCAGGGCCCCAGATCCTTCTGACAGCAGGATGGGAAAGGGCGAGGCTGGTGAGCTCTGTGCCCTACCACGTGCATGGAGGATGACTTTACTGTTCATTTATAGCTCATGAGATCACTCAGCCTGGGCTGTGGTGTTTCCCATCCTGCTGGAAAATATTCACCAGCATCTGATTTGATTTCAGCAAACAGAACTCTGTTTCAATCCATACATTTCTCAGAAAGCCAGTGTGAAAGCTACTCTGAGAGTTATGTTTTTCAGAACAGGAGTTGCATCTCCCCAAACCTGTGAGCTGCAGCTGAACCAAAGAGTGGGATTTCATGGAGACCACAGTGATGGCTGCTCTAAAGAAGGGTCACATCCCTTTTGATTCTACATCACTTTAGTCTTTCTGGTTGCTTTTTCATCATCTGCTTATGCCAAGAAGAGTACGAATTACCAGCAAGAGCAAAAACCTAACGACCCCCTGAACAAATTCAGGCTGCTCTGACGTAGATGCAAAAGAGTGATGCCAAAGGGAGGCACATCCTCTGCTCAGCTCTGCCTCTCAGGTCTCTCCCACTCCTCCTCATCAACACAAAGGGTACAGGGATGACTAAGGTTAGCAATGACTTCTGTTGTTGATTTTAAGCAAACTTGAAAACACTTTCATTCTACTTGCACGTAAACAGGCATTAGAGGTATGTCGCCTAGGCAACAAAACTATTCCCTGGAATTGGCCTGAAGTATTTAGAATGAGTGTTTCCTTCCTATGACACTGAATTTACAGAAAAACACTGGTTCCTCTGAGAATTACAGCATATAAATCTGAAGGTATCAGCACAGAGGTCATGGTTTACTGGAGAAAAGCTCTTTGTTACATGAGTTAAAGATGGATTTCATATCGTCTGTGCAATCCCTAATGACCTTGCAAGAAAATCCACCTTTTCAACTCTTTCTCTGGTGCCTGATTTACTTTTGGACAGACAAAATTACTTCCATTTTTTTAACCACTGGGGGCTGCACAGCTTTTGGAATTCTGCTGCAAGTAAATACATCCCTCATGCTGCTGCACCCAAGGAGGAGACCGGATCCTTCCCATCTATTCGGTTCCAGGATAATCACTTCCAGCTTTCCAACTCGCCAGAGAAACCAAGATGCTCTGTGTGCGCTGCATGGGTTTATCAGGGGCTTTTTTAACCATATCCCAACCAGGCTTTCTTACCTTCCCAAAGACAAGGTCTTCCATCCCATCACCAGGCAAGGGGAAGAGGTCAGACTCACTCCCAGACTCTCTTTTGAGAGCACCCTGTGACGAGGCACAGACGCTGCTCAGCCCATCCTCCAAGAAGTTCTCACATTCTGCAGGAGCAAAGCACAAAGAGTCATAACCTGAGGCTTTCTGCAGCATCCACACATTTATTTTGGTGGTCATTAAAAATATCTATAACTTGCATTTTACCCCTGGATTCTGTACTGGTAAAGCCATCAGACTACATTCTCTCAGGGAATTCCAGGATTTAAAACACACAGCTTTACGAATAAAGCTTTATACATCTGCTCACCTCTCAAAACTGCCTGTGAATTCTCAAATTATTTATTCCAGAGTTTAAAACTCCTTTTTAAGTGCATCATTGAAGTACATGGTGCAAACTGTACCATGTACCAAGCTGCATGAAACAGCTGAAAATATTTGTAGCTTGAGGTGCTGATAAATATGCTACATATGAGGTATCCCATAACAGTGCATGTGGAATGTTTCCTAGAGATTTCAACAAATGCAACATTAGATTCATATTGAATAAATATAAAAATATAACTTGTCAATATTTACCTTCTTTCTCAAAGAATCAATACCCTCTAAATGCCAAAGTGCTTTTAATACATATTTTGGACAATTATTTAATTTCTTGTATACTTCTTACTGAAAAAGCAGCAAGTGTGAATTCCACGACAAGCGTTACTTTTTCAAGATTCAAAAATTAAGTGATTTTTTAAAAAACCTCTCAGCTTTTGTAACTCCTGACATTGAAATATAAGCATGTTGCATCTCTTTTTTTCTCAAGTGCTTCCAGCTGTTTGCACTGGGTTAATCAGAAGTACAGAACTAGACTGCAGCCCTTGAAAAAGCCCTCTTTCCAAAACCTTTAACAGACAAGTATTTGCTTAAGAGATGCCTGCACATATTTTATTTGTTCACCCTTCAGGAAAAAGTATAAATTATAATTTTGGCAAAAATTGAACACAAATTTCCCAGTTCAAAATATTTTCTAATTATTAGTTTGTTCCTTTTTATTTATTTGTTTTTTAAAGAAAGGTGTTACTTTGCACCTCCTCTAACTAAACATATCCAAAATGTGCTCAGCTGTCTGGAGAGGAGCCAGGGCAATAAAATATTAGTTCACTCGTAAATTATACCTCACTAACTCCAACCTTGGTGACATCAAGCTTAAACATCACTGAAAGGACGACAGGTTTGGTAGCTTAAGGTCACTTCTTTGCCTTCCCCATCCTTAATCTGTGCCTGACAGCAGCTATGGAACACTTTGGCCACATCCCACGTGATGGCAGTGACTCCACTTCTGGAGAAAACAGAATTATTTTGATAGTGGTGGGGCTGACCCCATTTGGGGCAGGGGGAGCTGAAGCCAGTCAGAAACCCCATTACCCCACAGAGGAATTTCCACACTGTGGAGAGTTGGAAAAGCACTTATTGGATGCTGCAGCTGCTCCTGTTCCCCTTTCAGTAAACCTGGAAAATCTGAACTGCTTTTCCATCACCGAGGGGGAGAAGGGAGGGGAGAGGAGAAGGGGGGAATGAAGGGAAAGAAGAGACGGAGCGGCTGTGGGGACGTGGGCCAGGCGCTGTTCATCCAGCTGGCAGCCAGCACAGCATGTCCACAGCCCAGACTGAAAAACAAAGGGGCTCCAGCCACGTTCCACTGGAAAATCAGTGGGGACAGCTCAGATGTGCATGGATACCTCAGCCTGAGGATAAAGCATGAGAGGCAGAAAAGCTCCTTAGGAGGAGAAGATGAAGCAGAGAGGAAGAAGGATGAGGAGCAGGGTGATGGGGACCCCTCCACACTCCTCAGCTCATTTGTGCTGAGAAACTCATTCCCAAACCCTTTCTTCCCTTTACTTTTGGTTGGAGGTGTGCATATTTTCTCCGTTTTCTCCCTCCCCTTTTCTCAGTTTGCTGGGTTTGTTTTCAATTGCACAGATGCTGCACAAAGCCAGGCTCTGTGTCTCACACCCCTGGCAACACTTCTGTGCATAATATAAAGACAAAGAAAATACAGAGAAAAAAGCTCTAGGAAGAACATTTCCAAGCAATATCTTCTGTACATTTTCCAAACACTTGTGTCCTCCAAGCCAGGGCTAAGCCCTTCAATTCCATGCTGATAACTATGTATGTGCTACACTCCTCTGCACACCTAACTTCAAAACCACAGAAAATGAAAAGCTCCAATTTCTGGAGTTACCTTCTAAGATCTGAGGTCTCTGTCCTTTCAAGTCATTTCAGCAGATTAAAAAGGTCTAATTCCTTATCAAGTATTGCATTTTTAAGTTAGCCATATTGACAGCTTGTGGTTTCATTGTTGTTAAGTATGCCAGATTTTTCTTGCCCTCTCTATGCTGCCCAGCACCACAGAGCAGCAGGAGGATGCCTGTGCAGTAACAATGTTATTTCTAGAAAGGGAAGAACCTGCATAACCTGAGATCGTTCTGCTGCTCAGTCCATCTGGAGAGCACATTTACTTAAAAAACTATCTCTTCATGTCTGTGTTACAGGCATGTATTACTATAACTATCAATATAAAATTGTATATACAGCTATCTAATTACATAGTTAATATTATGTTTCTATAGTGTAATAGTGCATTAGATAATTAATAGGTGTGCAACTGATAGTGATCCATAGGAATATGTGATTATATATTTAGCAAGTCAAATGAGTCCATGTAAAAACACTCCTGAAACAGCTATTGCTGTTAATGATTTTTCTAAATAAGGTCGCTATTTCTGTATTTTTGTTTTTAATAAAAAAGTACTTATTTAACTTTGAGTGAGCTAGAACTTCTATTTAGGATAAACCCCTCAGGTCATTAACCCACACTATCCCTTCTTAGCCTACAGTCTGACAGACCGAGTTTAAATTTCACACTGACACTCAGTCATTTTCTTTCAAGTCTCAGATAAATTGAAGGAGATTTGGGTGAGACCACTGCTCATAAGGACAGCAGGGCAAGAAGCCTCCTGTCCATGAGCAGCCTGAGCAAAGTCCCTATTCAGGGCCCTGATCAATTACTCTATTTGTTTCGAACACGCACAATCCAGTGAAAGGAAATGCTTTTTTTCTTATCTTGGACACCAACCCTTCTTTGAAGCTTGCCCAGACTAGATTTTGTGTCCCAGTGGAAGAGCCAGAAAGCACCAGCCAGCACGCAGGGCTGGGATGGGAGCTTGGCACAGCTGGTGGGCAGGGTGTGGGAACCATGGCTCTGAACAGCCTTCCTGCTTCCTGAGCCTGGAATCATGGCAACTTTCAGAGCAGGAGGGGGGAAAAACTAAAAATCTCAAGCCACTCATTTGGGTTTAAATATGGATTTAGGAGCTCAAATTTCTGGCTTTTTTCTTTTATGAAATTATCCTTTTAGCTAGAAACCATGTCTGTGCGCTGCTTGCAACATCTTTCAAGTTTATTTAGAAAAAGGAAAGGAGGGGGAAAAATCAAAATACTGAAACATTGAAATGCAGAGTTATTTGAGATGGTGACACACTACACAGCTCCCTGCTAGTCAAGTGCTGCAGCCATGTGCTAACAATGACTCACAGCACAGTCATTACACAGTTTATTTAATTTATGTGTTTTCCCCATCCAGGCCAGGATGTCAAAAACAGGGAGAAAAGGGAGGATAGAAAATGTGAGGAAGACAGGGAGAAAAGGAAGGATAGAAAAGGTGAGGAGCACAGGGAGAAAAGGAGGGATAGAAAAGGTGAGGAGGACAGGGAGGAAAGGAGGATAGAAAAGGCGAGGAGGACGGGGAGAAAAGGAGGAATAGAAAAGCTGGGCAGGACAGGGAGGAAAGGAGGGATAGAAAAGGTGAGGAGGAGGACAGGGAGGAAAGGAGGGATTGAAAAGGTGAGGAGGAGGACAGGGAGAAAAGGAGGATAGATAATGTGAGGAGGACAGGGAGAAAAGGAGGACAGAAAAAGTGAGGAGGATGGGGAGAAAAGGAGGAATAGAAAAGCTGGGCAGGACAGGGAGGAAAGGAGGAATAGAAAAGGTGAGGAGGAGGACAGGAAGGACAGAAAAGGTGGGGAGGGGGGCTGCTGGTGTGGCTCACCTGGAGAATCTCGCGTGCGCTTGCGCTCCAGCAGGGAGGGGTCAGGACACGGCTCCAGCGGACACCAGCTCCCACGGTTTATCTGCAAAACACATCACAGCACATCAGAGAAAGGCCATCTCACCAGCACCCCTGTTAGTTTCTTCTCCAATATCCCCTCTGCATCAACCAGCAGATTCAGAGTTATGGCTTAATTTTTTCCCAATAATAAAAATGTCAAAAGTAACATACGATTTTATTTCTGCATCGCTAAACAAACCATTAGAATAGGCCAAAACCCTTTATTTCTCTATGGAAAGTTTGATTTGAAGGTGGCTCCTGCTCAAGGAAGGAGATCAGAGGGAGGATGAGTCAGTGTTTAAGCTGCTAGGAGAGGACTGGATAACCTTGGCCTCAAGTCCCACCTCCACTTGTAGCGGGACTGCAGGGATATACTCTTCTGATTTAAGCCTCAGTTCACTACCAACAGAATAGGAATTCCTTACCACCCATACTGCTGTACAGATAATTAGCTCAGAGATAGCAAAGTGCTCTGGTGATGTGGAATAGAGGGCTTGGGAAGTGCCCAAGTCATGGTGAGAACCAGAAGCACTTTGGGCCAGCATTAACTGAAATGACGACGATAGAAACACCCATTTTAACACTAAGACATATCACATGGTTTATTTCAACATCAGCCCTTATCACCTCACCCCGTCCTTCACCCTCTCCATGACTCCCAGTCTTTCAGCAAGGATGACTGATCTGTTCTCAGCCTCCTCCTCCCTCTGCCTGTGCTTTCATCTTCCTCACTCGGGTTGTGCTGTCCAACATTTTGACTCAGAAGTCTGCTGGACTATCCACAATCCTTGGCTCACCCAACATTCACTTCCCATCACTTTTGTCTAGAGCTGGCAGACTCTGGAAGTCCCTTTACTCTCTCTGCCATTTCTTTGAGCCAAATGCCTTTCCTTACTGTCAACTGCATGCAAATCTCACCTGTCCCACACCACAAAAACCCAGAAGTTACTTCCCCTACTGACCTGTCTCAACACACAGGATCTCACGTGTTAAGCTGCAGCTAAAAGAAAGCTACTGAAATGGATGACTTAGCCTGATTTTATATGACAAGTATTTCTCCTATCCTCTCTCTGGCTTTCCTTTTATCTCCTGAAATAATTTCCTTTCCTACCTTTCAAATAACAAAGTTTTAACATTTCCTTTTAGCCTCTGACCTATGTTCAAATCTCCTCCATGACCCTGTTCTATTTTTGCAGCCCGTTGCTGAATTCCCATCCCCTCAACGTTCTCCTTCCTCCTATGCTATGAAACACACTGGTTTTGCCTTCTTATTATTTATTTTCTAAAATAAATTAAAACCAAGCCTCTCCTACCCCTGACCTGACGTGCTGCTTTGACTAATGACCCACGTCCTTGTTTCCTCTCTCACTGAGATCATGGAATGTGTTGCTGCAGCCCTTGGCTGGCTCCTCCCCGCCCTGGCTGCGTCCCCTGCCCGTCACCCGAGGGGCTCCTGCCAGCACCTCCTGCTCTCCACACCACACAGGCAACCCTGCACTCCCCCAGACCTGGCAGCTCCTTGCTACAGCACATTTTTCTTCCTCGGGCTTTGTCCTCCTCCATACTTGTGCGATGACAAAACGGGGTTGGGAGGGCCTGTGACAGGTCAGCTAGTCCCTGCCTGCTGCTGCACCAAGTTAGGCTCAATTACCATCTCAGAGGTCCTAATCCAACTCTGTGCCCTTAAAATCCTCCAGTGGAGAGGATGCCATGACCTTCCCCAGTCAGCAGCTCCTGCTGACAGAGACAAGGAAGAAACAGAAGCTCTGAGAGGGGAAAAATGAGCAGGAGTTTCCCAGGAGAGGTGAAGGAGATGTTGAGCTCTACCAGAGTCAGGTCTCGGGGTGACCTCAGTGCATGTCCCACCTGGAAGTACCTGCCATCTCCATGGAATTTTGCAGGCTATTTTCCTTAGGGATGATGTACACTTTGTAGCTCTTACTCCCTGACTCCATTATACAGATATTCACCCAAGACCCCATCACACCCCTTTATGTTCACACATCTAAGATCCCAGTGTTCCCTGCACCTCTGCTCCACTGTGTATCCATTTTCTCCCTTTTACATACAATACATCCATATTAAATGAGAGGCAGTGAGGAAAAGAGAAGTAATCTTAAATCT
Source organism: Ammospiza caudacuta (assembly GCF_027887145.1). Classification (NCBI taxonomy): domain Eukaryota; kingdom Metazoa; phylum Chordata; class Aves; order Passeriformes; family Passerellidae; genus Ammospiza; species Ammospiza caudacuta. The sequence goes on from NC_080602.1 coordinate 21,739,939, forward strand.
GAAAAAGGATTTGTAAGCAAAACTTCAGAACAATGTGTTTTTTGCTTTCCAAAGTAACACAAGGATGTTGCATTTTAACTGTTGCATGGACAGTGGGTCATGTTCTGATTCTTTCAATAGAAGACACTCCCTGTTCTCAGCAAGGCTGTGCGGCATCTAACCTTAGCATCTAAACTTAACCACAGAATTTATTATTTTTTAGTCTTAAAAGAGCTGCAAAGTCAATAAATAACACTTGATGACTGTAAAGTCAATAAATACCATGCTGTTATTCTTTTCTCTCCAGACAAAGCAGAATAAATTTGCACCACACTTTCCTATACCTTATTATATCTAGAAGTTGAGGCTGAACACACACAGAAGGACAAATGCAAATGTGCTCAAGTCCACACAAATGAAGGAATGACCTGTTTCAGATACAAAATCAAATTCTGTCTCCTCCTGACTGACTTGTACCTCCTTCCTTCCTCCTTAAGAAGAGTCTGACCCTTCTTAATTATAAACAAATCACCATCAAAATCAAAGGAACCGCTCCTGATTTATACTGGTATCCACTACTGGAAATGAATAATTAAACATCTCATTCAGTAATTAGCAGTAAGAAAGCAAAATAGGAAGAGGTTCAAGTTGTCTGTTGAATAAGCCATATTAGGCTGAATTAACATTATATATTTTCCTTTAATAGAACCAATTGAGTCATTCACTGAAAATGCATTATAGACATTGGCATTTTTTCAAAAAAGATTTGAGCATTTTTCCAATTTCCCAGCCAGTTCTCTCCTCAGCCCTGTGGCTTTGCCAAGTATTGAAAACGTCTGCTTTTCTCTATTAAAAAAAGTAATGAGAGAGTAACAATGAGGTTTAAGGTGCTGCTTCAGATATCCTTGATTATGTACAAAATAAAACATTAGAAATTAAATATTTATCTCAGTAGCCCAAATTGAGGAAAAATAATAATCACCATCAAAACAAAAACAAAGGAAACCACTACTATATACAAGTATTCCCTGGGCCAAAAACGAGCCCAGACAGGCTTTGAGGGAGTTTCACTGCTTGCTCTCAGGGAACTGGGTGGTCCATAGATCCTCAAAACACAAACCCCACTATCCACAGCCCAACACTGAGTACTGGGATCCCTCCTCAACACCTGAATTCTGCTTGTATTTACTCAGGACTACTGACTACAGGTACAGACACTGAGAGCTGGAGGGGAAATTGTCTTTATAAAAGCATCTAAACATCAGGAGCTGGGGAATGTACCAGTATGGAGAAATTTCAAATGAGGCTGTCTTGGGATTGTGCAGACACGTGTGCATTGCATGTGAGAAAATTCCTCCCTTTTCCCCCCATTTTCTTGTTTTGCTGAGAGAAGCCTAAGGACAGAACCACAGGCTGGTGGCCACAGAAGATGATAAAAGCCCCACACTTGCTTGCTTGCCCACACTGATTATAACTCATTGATTCCAGGCATCCCAAGTCTTTGCAGCAGGAGCAGAGGGTGCAGTGCTGTTCCAGTGGCAGAGGGAATATGAAACAGCCTCTGGGAACAGAGTTTCAATACACAGCCCTTGAAGAAATGCCAGGAGAAAACAGCAATTTTTCCATACAGAAGCCTGAATGTGTTTATCTGCAGCTCAGACACAGAATGAATCATGGAAGCACATCCCCAGGCACCAAAAACTGAATCCTGCAGGATTTTCTGTTTGCCGGTGAAACTCCAGCAGGCTAAATGTTCAAAGATGCCTTTAGGACACCAGCTGGAGCTGCGAGCAGCAGATGGTTCCATTACCCTTTCTGGGCACACACAGGTATTTCCTGACTCTTCCTGCAGACCCCGAACTTGAAACTTGATGTGATTTAATGCATAAAAAAAGGACAGCACTGGACACTGTGAGACACCCTGGGCTGAGGCATCCTCTGTCCCACAGGAACTGTGAGTGAGCCCACACTCCACTCCCAGGCTCTTCCTTCCTCTCCCCTTGGACAAGGAATTATCTAATCCATGCAGTGTGGTGCCTGCCCATAAAACCAGGCTCAGGACCTCCTTCTCAAAGACACTCCAACAATATCCAGGGCAGAGCTGTATGCTGGAGGAACAGGCATCACAAGGGCCAGGGACTACCTGGCTCCTATCTCCAGCATGGAAGAGTCCTTTCTCTCTCCCTCTGGTTTTATTTTAACTCTTCTTGCCTTCCATTTCACAATAAAGAGAACACACTGACCTTCCAGGAAATCTTTTGCTATTGCAAAAGTTTGCACTTGTCAACCTCGCTGGTCGTGATATAAATCAACATCTCCAGAGCACAAGGAACCAGATGACTTTAACTTTCATTTCCTAGCAGATCCCTGGAGATTCATCTTCCCTCCATATTATTTTAACTTTGTCCTAAATGTGCAAGTTTCCATTTTTCTCCTTTTATTTTCCTCAGCTTCCAGACTATGATCTACCTTGCAGCTAAAACCAGATACTACTGCACATAGGAAAATATTTAGGAGAGTAATTGTAGCTTGCTTAGTGTGTCATTAAGTAATTGTGCACCACACTGAGTAATATCCATTTTAAATATCCACTGTAGAATAAAAGTAGTAGAAAAAAGCAGTAATTCAAATTCAATTATAATTAATTTGTTTCATAAGCAGAAATTATACAATGATTTTTTAAAAGTTCTATGTATATCGTAATTATTTTCTAGGAATTTCCCGTTCCTGAAACTTTCATATAGGATTAAAGAAATTTGTACACGTAACTGGAGTTCAATGTTTATGCTGAACAACTTTTACTTTACAGTTCCATTTACAATGAAACTATCCAGTTGCCTGCAATTCCTGCACTAGAAACTGAAGCAAGAGTTGATTTACCCCCTTCACAAGAACCACCTTTCAAGATCCTCCAAAAGCGTTTGAAAAGGAGCATGAAGGATGGGGCATCTGGGGAAGGAATTTCCACTGTTTTCCTTCAACATCTGTTGCTGCAGAAAGACTCCATGCACACAAAACTCACATCAAGAGCAGCAACCACTGCTTTGGCAATCATCTTGCCAGACAATATTAAGAGCAGACGTATCAATTTGCTTGCAAGTTCCACATTTATTTTTTGTTTAAATTTTTATTATGGTAATCTCCCTGTGTATTTTCTTAGCTTTGTGGGATGATATTAACAGGTAGATGCAGAACCCAAAGACATTCTCAAATGTATGCCAAAAGGGACAACAATAATTGCATCTCTGCAATTATTTCTATGGAGGTTTTTTCTTCTAGCACTGTGAATATGCTACACTGAGTCTTTTATCTTTACAGAGCCGTGACACCATATCAGGACATTTTTTCAAGGAGGTCCAAACTGACCTTTTGCATAGTAACAAGCCAGCAGTGCTACAGAAAACTATATTAAAAGATTTCACCAAAAAAGGCTCCTACAAGCACAGGACATGTTACATGACTGAATAAATTGGCTCTTTATGGTGCAAGAGCAACACGAAATTCCTAGAGTGCATTTATCCCCCAGCAATGTCCCAGCAGGGAAAAGGAACGTGTGCCCCAAGTACATTTTCCAGCCCTTGGCATTGCAATGTCTTCCACCAGCAAAACTAAAAGTCAACAGACTTCAATTAAGCTTCAAAAATAACAGCATTTTCTTTCCCAAAAATCCCCATCTCTTAGCTAATATGGGAGCAAAATTCCCACAAACATGTATGTGTCTAATGTGAAAACACATAATTTCATTTAAGCTGCCCTTTCACTTGTAATTCTACATGAGACACAAACAGAAAAACTCAAAAATTCTCTACAACATTCTAAAGACACTTCTGTGTCTAGAATCCAACATCCATCCAGAATAGCAGAGATAGATGTTGGATTAAAGTTTAGTCATTTTAGGGCCACAAAGTTTGAAGAACACCACATACCCATCAGCTGGGCATATCCTTCCCCAGAACAACTCCAGAGAAGAAATGAACTTGCTTATATGATAATAAAGAAGAAAAACTTCAACATAAAATGTAAGGAAGCCTAGTTCCAACTAATTCAGGGACTTCTCCACAGACTACTTTTAGCTTAGGATGTTATAAATGGCACTTTGCCTTAGGTAGGCAGGGATCAATCAGAGCATCTTTCCTGGTGCTGGGGTAAAGCTACCAGAGCAGCCAGGAAGCAGAAAAACCAATTAATAGTGCTGTCCTTTTAACTTCAAAATACCATGATTAATTATTGATGCTGGTTTTAATTCCATTAATAATGTTCTGATCTTAGCTGGAAGCTAAATGGGATTGGTTCATCTGAAAGGCAGAAAAATAAAGCAGAAAAATCAAACCTCACTGCCCCAGCTGTGAAAAAAGTTACTCCTGATGCCTACCCTTAACAACTTCAGCATTCACATAGAGAGGTGAAATGCAGATATAGGCAAAAACTGTTTGAAAACATTCCCAGCTGTGATTATTCAGTCTCCCATGCCCAAAGCAAGCCCAGTTCTTACTCTGTAACTTTGCAGAGCACTGCCTGTTCATCCCCATTGAATGCCTGTCTGACTCCACGTGGATCTATCTGCAAGGTGCCAGCCAGTGTGGTTTTTGTATCCTGTCCCTGTAGTTTTATTTGTGGTAGCAGGCACAACATAGAAATGAGACAGGGCTGCCAAGGCACACATGGGCACACTGAGACTTCCCATTTTGGGCTTGCAATAACATAGCACAGACTGCTTTACCCTGCACGTAGCTGCTCAGAGCTCAGCAAAATGTTCAGACTAGCAGACATCCCACACACCCCACAACTTCTCCCTCATCTGCTACAATGCAAACCCAGCAGGAACGATGACAGCAAATTTTTATGTCAGTTCTGCATCATCCAGGCTTTCGTGCATTCAGTAAATTCAGGATCCAAGGTCATTGAGTTTGCATTGCCGCAGCAGCCAGGAAAAGACACACAATCATGGAATCATTGAATGGTTTGGGTTGGAAGGCACCTTGAAGATAATGCAAATCCAACATCTTTCCCTGGTTTCTCAAATCACCATCCAGCCTGGTCTTGAACCCCTCCAGGGATGGAGCATCCACAGTTTCTCTGGACAAGCTGTGCCAGAGCCTCACATCTCTCACAGTAAGGAATTTCTTCCCAGGATGAAGTCCTACCTCCAGCAGGGACTGGGACACTGCTGGTAACCTGCTGCCTCTTGCTTTTTCATATGTGGAGAGGAGGAGGAAACTATGCTTAAGCCAAAAATAATTGTGTGCATCAACCCTCAAAATTGCTGAGGTTCATTTTTTTCATAACTTCACAAGCCACTGTTTCAGGCTCAATCTAAACATGGAAAAATTGAGTCTCAAGACAGTGGCCTTTCAGATAACAAAATTATGGGTAGGAACCAAAAGTTCTTTTGCAATTCTTTCTAAGAATGGATGCAATCAATGCAAATATAATCTCATCTATAAACATTAAGCATCCAAAATGCTTTCTTCACCACTTGTTCCCATTGTCCTTTTTCAGCAGCTGGTTTTCTTTCCTGTGTCATGACTGAGTCACCACCCCTGGAGGTATTTAAAAGATGCACAGACGTGGCACTGAGGGACATGGTTTAAAGGTGGACTTCACCGTGCTGGGTTAATGGCTGGCCTTGATGATCTTAAAGGTCCTTAAAACCTAAACAATTCTATGATCACTGAGTTCCCTACCTTAAAACGAAGCAAAGAACATATTCATCCATTACTCAAGAAATGTCAGCTTGTCTGAGTCAACCTGCAGCCAAACTGAAAGCTGGTTGGTGCTTTGCAGGTATCTTGTTAATATTTCATCAGCTCAAACACTCTTGATGGATCCAATTTGGGTGCGCTTTTTTCTATCGACATGTACTTGCTTTTTAATATTAAGAAACCCTGTCCTCTTAACTCCCTAAAATACAATGGCCTAGAGAAGATACAGTTTTATTTCAGTATTTTAATGAAAACCAAACCCAACAGAAGCCCCACCCCCAGCTCCCTCATTAAGGGCCTGATCCAGCTCCCATTAACGTCAAGAGATGATCTGCCACTGACGCACTCAAGCGCTGGCTTGGATCCCTAGGTCATCAAAATTCAATTTCATCTACCAGTTATGTTATAGAAACCAGAGAAAACACGGAGGATGACTGAAAATCGAGCTAGAGTTGATTGTAGCTGTAGCTGTCACCAGCACCCTCCTATTTTAAACATCTGCAGGCTGTACAGCCCATGTTGGGAGCAGCAATGCGTGCACACACGCACACATATATGGACACTGAGTCATTTGCAGGAACAGACAGTATAACCCACAGTTCTGAAACTCAATTAGGAAAATACCAGTTGGAACTAATAAGAGCCACATTTTGTTATAAAATCTAAGCTTTGCTGAACAAAAACTAATTTAAGGAACTGATGACATCAGAAACACTGAAGCTGGATAATTCTAGTGAATTGTATTTTAACCCAGGCATTCAGATACTCTTCATAAAGAAAAAGATTGTGCTTTTTATTGGCAACCAAAATTATCAGAGGTCTCCTCCCAAGAATTATTAAGAATTGTAAACACACTATTTCTGTGGAAGAAATAGTGTATGAACAATGCAACAACATTTTTAATGACTTATACTGTGTCTATAGGCTGAGTATCATGGGATTCAATCCTCAACCAGCATTAGTAACTTCAGAGGTCTAAAATACTCTAAAAAAATTGAGCTGGGAGAGAAAACAACTTACAGCTATCTGTGCCACTAAAACCACTGAGTACATTGAATTAAAGGAAAGCACTTTCATTCATAATAAAGCAAGGTAACAAGAGCTAGGTCTCTTTTAGTGCAGATAAAGTAGAACAAGAATTAATTGAAAATAAATTTGTTATATCTTCTTATATTGACTTGGAAACAAGAGCATGAACCAAAAATCATAAAAAAGGAAGCCATATGATCATGCAGAATCCCACTACTTCAGCTAAGAAGAGAAAAGAGAAAAAGGGAGAGGGAAAGGAAATGATCTTCCAGCAGTTAAGGTCTCTGAATTGGGCTGTGTTTTGCAGTCCCTCTGGCTTCTCTCCTATTTCCATCCACTCTGCCAGGAAACTGCTGAAGCTCCACAAAGCTGTTACAGAGACAGGACATTCCCAGACTGCCATTGTGCCATTTGGTGGAGCACTTGCTAATTTTAGATTAGAGGAGGAACACACTGGGACAATTAGCCAAGAGCCACTCCTGATTCTTGCTCCAACCCATCCTCAGACAAAATCACACCCAAACAACAAGACTGACAGCAACCCTTCTAACACAAACAAAAAACAGAGGCAAAGGAGGATCCATCCACTATGCCTTTTTTTGGCAGAATGCATCTTTTGGAGAACATGTGCCTTTCAATCTCAAAAAGCAAGCACTGGAAATGGAAAGCCTTCTCCCCTCACACAAAAGCCCAGCTGGGATTTCAAACCAGGGACTGTTTAAGGGCAGAGGGCAGGGAAGATGGTCAGGGAGCTCTCCCAAAGAGTGCATGCCACAAGAGATTATTTAATTGCAGAGATAATGATATGACAATAATATGACATGGTTTGATAAAATTCAAAACCACCTCCATGCTGAAGGGCAAGAGCTCTTCCACCTGTCCCTCCCCACTGCATCACCCTGAGAGACATAAGCACAGAAAGGAACAGATTGACATATGAAAGGGAAAGGAACCCATAAATAAATATATACAAACACCATACCTTCAACAACACAACATCTACAGTCCTGTCCACCTTGGAGATGTCGCACAGGCTGTATCGCCTCTTGTGGCGTTCGTACATTTTGTCCAAAGAGCTGGGAGCAGAGGAGCAGAGCCCACCATGAACCCTGGGCTCACCACAGCCCCAGACCTCTCACATCCGTGCTCAGAGGAGTCCCTGTGTCTCAGCACACCAGCCTGCCCGAGCTTCTTAACAGGAAAACGAAAATCCCAGCGCTGCGCCCGGCTGATAAAGTCTTCTCGGAACAGATTTGCTTATACAGGCAATGCAGGAACTTATAGCAAACAAAAGATATTTGAAGACAGCTTTATACATATAGGATTATTTTTTTTGCAACTGCTAAGAATGGTATCAGCCTTCCTGTTACAGTAATAATAACAAAAAAAATGTTTTCCAGACAACTTTGATATCCAAAAAGCACCAGAATGAAAATCCTGCCCGAAAAGAGAACAAAAGCCAGATGTGTGCAGCAGGAATACTGACACTCCAAGTGGAAATGCAGAAGGTAGGCTCAGCCACGATGGGTCTAATTCAGGAAGAAAACAAAAACAAACCAAAAAAACCAATCTCCGTATCCAACGCAAATACTGTCACCAAAGTGTTTTGTTTTTCACGCCCTCATGCACTGAAAGAAACAACAACAAAAAAGTACTTTCCTCCTTCCAAGTCAGTTCACTGTTCACCGGGCGAGACGGCTTGGGTTTGCGTTAAGTTTAAATTTCTAATGACAGCACTGGGCAAAAGGAAAGAAAATAATGAAATAAAGCCACTCCCTCCTGATTTGGGCTGGGACGTCACTGCTTGCCTTTTTAGTCCTGCACCAGTGTTCTCCCGGCTTTCAAATTTACTTTGCAGTTGTGGGAGCATGATTCACTGAGAGGAAAAAAAAAAAAAAAGAGGAGGGAGCGGGGGAAGAAAAAGAAAAGCAGCATCTTTTCTTTGCCAGCCTCTTCCACCTCTGGCTGCAGGCACTTGGTGTGCTTGCTCAGTCCAAAACGAGACTGAGAGCAAAGGGACGTGTTTTTCAGGAGGTAAAAAGACTCTTCCCACTCCCCCAGGGCAGGTGAATGAAAGACAGTTTCAAGGTTAATGCTTTCCTAAACCAGGAACGGAAACTTATGATTTAATCAGCGCGCATGGGAAAAAAAAAAAAAAAAAAAGGAAATCAGCCATTTATGTTTTCTTAGTTTGATTGCAACACAGAGGAAAGACCTCAGCAACTAGTTGTCCAGAAAATATAATATTCCCTCATCTATTCTAGCCTGAAAGACAGAGCTTTTTTCTTGGGGGCAGGAAAAAAGAAAAACCAACCCAAAGTTTTTTGTCTTTCTAATGCTGGGGCCAGCGAGAGTCTCTCTGCTCTCAATAGCTCATTCACATCAGCTGCGCCCTGCATGCTCACTGCCACATGGTTTCCTGTTTTCAAACTGCCCCCTTGCAGCCCCCTCCGCTTCCACCCCACCCTGACCTCTCCAGGGATGAAATCTTTCCATACTTCCCTGGCTTTAGACATTCTCTCATTCACCGATTCAAAAGGGAATGGGGGCGGTTCAAAACGCAAGGTAAAAAAGAGAAGAAAAGGGGAAGCAGAGTTTTCAGAGACTGGGAGTTTATAGCGAGCAGAACTTGCTGCTTTGCTAGATGGAAAAGCTGAAAATGCAGAATTTTTAATCCCAAGCTACAAAGCAGAACACAGAACTGGAAACAGCATTTATCAACCCAAGGTTTGACTGCTGATCTGCAACAGCAGTGCCAGCAGACTGGCCCACCTCCTGCTGCTGGGATTTGCTCCACTCCTGGAGCTTAGTTAGGGGGATGTAGGTCTTTTCATCCAGTCCTGTAGGGTGGTCCCAGCTCCCTGGCTGTATAAAGAGATTTGTGGCCACCAGCTCAAACTCCTGCAAAGGTGACTCAAACCCTGCAGCCTACTGGAACGGATAAAGCGCAAGTTCTCGGCATCTGAATGCAAGATGGGTCTTCCAAAGGAGATCTAAACCCATCTGCTGCAAGCAAGGCCTCCAGCTTCTCTCTTGCCAGTGCTACCCAGTCTTCTGACTGCCCAAACCCACTGCACCACAGCCTGTGAGCAACACAGGAACTGACTCCCTTCCGTGCCTGTTCGGTAAAACACCACAACCCAGGAGTTTACAGAACCACCACACTGCTGAGAGCTCCTGGATGTGCCACCCTGATCTGTGCAGACTACACAAAAGCTACCCTACAGATTTAGCAGACTCAGTAACCAAGCACAGGGCTTCCCCTCCTGAGACCGGATGACACAGAGGCCAGCCCTGACACGAAGGCTGGTCTTGGGCCTTGCACCTGAGCGTATCCTCAGGCGCTGGAGCAGGCTGGGACTCACGGCAGGTCAGATCTCCCAGTGAGGGACACAGGTACACTCTTACCTAGTCAGTGCCAGGCTCTCCCCACACTTCCCTTATGCTCCAGTCTCTCCCTCACACCCCAAAGCTTCATCTCCACCACACCACCAGCTGAACCGAGGAGGATTCCTGCATGAGACTGTCTTACAGCTACAGTCCCTGGCTCAAGATCTCAGCCAATGACTCCGTTCTCTCCAACAATGAGCAGAGCTTCTGCTTTCAGTATTAGGACACACACAATGTGGTTGTACTTTGGGGACTTTCTGGAGCCACCAGTTTTCTCCACAACTAATGAGTCCCAGAAGTCATGTGCCCATCGAGACAAGGAATCAGAAATGGCTGTGACAGCATTCCAGCCTTTCAAATACTACCATAAAAGGCAGGGATTTCCTCAAGCCTAAATTTACAAGACAGGAACCCATAAACAAAGTATGTGAATTTAGTTCAGGTGTAGGAATTTGCAAAGTCAGAATGTCTTAATGATGTTCTAATGTTTCATTATGGAGTACCTTTTTATTTAAACTGATATAGCAGAGAGATTTAATCAATTTAATTACAGCTGCTGGTATGCCCAGCCAAGATTTATCCTAACAACTGCATAGCTCTGCTCAGACACTCCATTTAAAGCATTTCACCTTTGATCCACAGAGTTCCTCTAGCAACCAGAAAGAGATGTACAGCTCCAGGGCTCAAGGAATGCCCAGCATACAGAGGAGGTGAGCATCACTAACTGTGACAGTGCATCTTCCACAGAGATGCAAGATGGGTCCAACTTGCAGCTGAAACAACACCCAGTCCTTCGCGGCTCACATTACCTCACCCTTCTTGCAGGTAAGGGGAAATGAGAAACATCTCCAGTCAAAGCAGATGGGAGACATGCTGGGAAATGTGCAGCTTTCATGGCAGGAGGCCAATTTTCCTGAGCTATGCACAAGCATTTTGGGATGGCCAAATCCTCAATTAAACCAGTGGGGGTTTTCATGGGGCAGCAAGGAACAGAAATCTCATGTGGAAGGTGCAGACAGGTGGAGAGAAGCAGCCAGGGAAACTACCAGACCCACACCAGGCTGGGTGACTCTGGGCACAGGATGTGTCCCAGGACTTGGTGCATGTCCTGTGAATCAAGATGATGACCTGCCTTACTCCTTAATTATGTGTCTAGGTTTAGTAAAGGTGGTCAGTTGATCTCCTTGACTCCCCTACACCTTCAGCCATGGAAGGAAAGAATCAACACACACCAAGACAAAAAATAACCCCTTCTCTCCCTTCTAATTTTTTAATTTAAGCTTCAAAATCCCTAATTTGTTCCAAGAGTTTTTTCTGTAGTTAGGTTCCTGACTCACAGCAAAGATCAGGGGACCAGTGACGACTACAGACAGCCAAAGTGCATCTCATCTTCATCTCCAGACTTTGCTGTTGAAGGAAGGAGGGGGGGGGAAGGAATATAATATAAACAAGTAGAAGATAATGTGCCAGACACGCTCTCCCTTGAGAGACCATCACCCTCTTCCCACATTAGGTGGGGCTTTTGCTGCATTGTTTCAGGCTAGAAATCTTGCCTTGCACTCAGCCTGCAATCCACACAGGCACTGTCAGGCAGACACAGAACACGACTCAGCCGGGACAGAGCAGAACAAAAGCTTTCAGTCTCTTTTGTCCAGCTATTTAGGCAGTCCTTGAATGCCAAACAAGTGTTTAGACAGTATATAGCATTTATGCTCTGAAACACCACGAAACAGGAGATCAGAAAATAAAGATTAAATTAAAAAAAAAAAAACTAACAAGAAAATAATTCTCTTTTTTTGGCAAGTTGCTCAAAATGGAAAGGAGACGCGAGCAGCAGCCCCGGCCATCGGCTGCTGATGCGACAGTTCTGGGATCCTTATTGAAAACATCTGGAAGCTCTGAGCCACTATGTGCAGCCAGGAGTTTGAAACTATCCAATCATTTCATATCCAGACCCAAGTCCAGCGCTGCGGATTTCAAGGGAAGGAAAAGAGGGGGAAGAAAAAAAAAGAACAACCGCACTGGATCACGCCATATGATCTGTAACCCATCCAGATAAAACTCCTCCTCCTCCTCCGGCCGCTAACAGACCTCTTAATGACAAGGAAATCATGGTTATCCTGAAACAGACTGAACTATTGTTATCTGTTTCAAATTACTTTTGCCATATCGTTATGAAACACTGCAATGATGCAATCTGCAGAAATACTCAGGCGCATTAACTTTTTAAACCGCGACTCTGATAGGAACTAATGGAGCAGCAGATGAAAGGAAAAAATTCTCCCTTTTTTAAGCTAGGCAAAACCCACTTTTGGGCACTAAAATGAGGTGACAATAAATTCATCAGGCAGTAAGAGAGAAGAATTACAATTTCAATTGCTCTTTTCTTTAAAGAAAGTAGCTTTGTGGAAAGGCTTGTTAAACTTTTACATTTCTGGCTCTTGCAAGGATAGACAAAACAAATCGCTTTTTTCCTAAAACTAAATAAGGCAAAGGAAATCTGTACTCTAATGCTGCAAAGCCTGTAAGAGGAGCACGTCCAGTCTGGAAAGGAGAGCACATCCATCCTGTCTGCTGGGAGAGAGGTCAGCGCCCACGTGAGACCAGACCACGATGGACACTCAAATGTGGATTTTGAAGCAGACCAGGCTGCTGCTGACCCCAGCAAGCACTCATACCACAAACCTTGTTCAAGAGCCCTGGATTTCTCATGGCATTTCTCATGTTTGCAGGAGCCTGCAGCACTGAGAGGAGTTTTGTGGCTGACCCAGTCCCACTGTGCCTGTCCGTCTGCATCCCTGTGGGGTGGTGGCACTCCTGTCCTGGGCTGCATCCCTCTGGCCGTGGCACGATCCAGCAGTGTCCCACCAAGCTATAAGTGGCTCTAAAAGGCTGGCTGTGATTTTGAATTCCCCCTCCTGGAAAGAAAAGGAGTCACAGAGGGGGACATGGACAGTCCCTCACCACCTGAGGCAAATCCATGCTACTCTAAGAGTAATGTCAGTGATGCAGCAAGAAACCTTCACAAATCCTGGTTCTAAAACACCTCCGTATTAATCAGTTTGATTTAATCCTTGGGCCAAATCATCCATAGTACCAACACAAGTTTTATTCTCCAGCCTGGGACTCTCCTAAAACTTCCCTATTTAAATCATATATTCACACCAAGGTCTGGAAAGAGGCATTTCCTCACAGAGCAATGCTTTGGGACAACACGACTGGGCTGAATTTAACATCAAACAATCCACTGTCCAGCTGCAGCCTGTGTTTGAGCTCAGACAGAACCAGACAGAAACAGCTAAAGAGCCATGAGGGAATGAGGAGGACTTGGAAAGCTGTCAGACACGGATACATGGAGCACGTGTTTTGAGAAAATACAAAAACACCTTGAGAGACCTTCAGCCACTTCCTGACCCTTGTCTTTTTCCAATATTTCTCAGAGACTCAGTGTGCATTTTTCAGGAATTTCTATTGTCCAAATAACCTTCAGAAAAATGCTGAAGCTTTGGTCAGCCACAGAGCATGCCTGAACATCCTCCTAGAGGAAGTCAACTGCCCATCTCACAGCTCCCAAATGGCTACAGGAGAAACACAACCACTCAAGAGATTAGCAACCCCTCAGCTGACTCTACATCACTTTGCAAGATCTGCTTCTTCCTCTACCAAAAATAACTGCAGTTGGGATGTCTAGCTGGCTGCAGTGCTGTGGGATCTTGGAGCAGCCCACAGATATTTATTTAGCGTGTTATGGGAGTTGAGAGAAATACTCCTGCTGTCAAGCACTGGACATGTTGCTTTGCTCTGTGAGTTTCAACATTCTGAAAATAGAAAAGGGAAAACATGAGTGGAAAAAGCAGCAACAGTCCCAAAAGAGGCTGTCAAGGAGCACCTGAGTTATGAACAAATCAGCTGCATGTCCCCTGTGCCCTCCTGGCAGCTGCTCCCATGCTCAGGCTCTTCCCACCATGGCACAGGGTCTAATGACTTACAGATTGGGTCAAACACCAAAAAAATGGGGACTTTTGTAAATAATAACACAATTTGCAACCAAAACAAGTGGATGGAGGATAATGCTTTGATTTCACAGCTGGCACAGCCCAGCCTGGAGCTGCTGCTGAAAAAATGATGCTCACTTCTCTGATCTCATCCAACACTAAAGTTGGTCACAATAGATTTATGTTTTCCTTTATGGTTTTCAGTTATTGTCAATAAACATGCAAATTTTACATGCACGCATTGAGTGGTAATGTTCACTAATTACTGTGATTCTCCTATAAAGGAAGGATTACAATTTGGGGATCTGGAAAGATAATGACATAAATAAAAGTATTTAAAATAGCGCATTGCATTTATAGGAGTTTTCAAAACACTGTAAACATTATATAAGTCACTTCAAATTGGTTTGCACAGACCATCCCTCAAATGCCTGAAGGCCTGCTCAAGCCCAATAAAAGCAATGTCTAATAATTTGTCCTACAGAGGAGTTAAGGAAGACATCATTGCATTTGTCTCAAATGCAAGAAAAAGGGGATGTTTCATTAGTTGTATAAGTCAGAAAGTACTGACTTATACAACTGAAAACACATGTTCTGTTCCCCCATAACAACATATTCTAGAAAGACTGAATCTCAACAGTTCAAGACAGGAGGTTAAAAACCAGTTCAAGTTTTTGTGCAGGAAAGCAAAGCACCTCACATTTCCAGAGTGCAGGAAACATCCCTGTGCTCTGAAATGATCCCCACTGCTGTGGGCAGGGCACAGGAGCAGGCAGAATGGCCTGGGCCACCCCAGGATGCCTCAGCATCACACGAGATCAGTGCCATGAAATGCCTGCTGGATGGCTCTAGCTGATGAATTATGTCTTTAGCTAAAAACAGAGACAGGGTAGCAGATTATGTAGATGAATTGGCGGATAAAGCGCAACAAAAATGACGTATGGCATGAGTGAGTGAAATTAATGGACAATATAAAAATGACACATCTTGAACTGAGGAAATTATTCAACTTTTACCATTCTTTCATGCCTACAGTTTAAGGCACTGTAATCTAACTGAAAAACAGAGACGGGTCATTCAAATGAATAAATCATGCCAGAAAATGATTCAGTTTCCCCTCTTTTATTTTTTTCCTTTTTAACTGAAGTCCCTAAGACTCAGCCCTTCGGAAGCCCACACGACCCAGTGTATTGTCCTGGCCAGGCACTCTGTCAAAAGGGGGAAAAGTTATCTTTTCTTTCATCTTGTAATTGAAAATCTGGGAGGGGAAGCACTGGGAAAGCAGAGCACTGTACAAAGGCACCCATCAAATTCCCAGGTCAGCTTTCTGCTTGGCTGCTAATGAAGGCAGTGGATTGAGGACACCGTGGCATTTGTTCTGCCCTTCCAATTTTCCTGTTTGCTTTGTGGGAAGGAGGATCTCAGCCCCCAAGGGTAGCTGAGATGCTCTGAGTGCAGCCAAGCCCCTCTCCCAGCAATAACAGCCACTCCAGATCACCCTCCCACCTACACCCGCATTCAACCAATATTTTCATGCCCTCTCTCCATGCATTTGGAAACCTGAAATGAAATCCAACGCAAACTTTGAGAGGAGGCATTTGGAGTCCAGCTCCTGCCTGGGAGGTCTGCTTTAGGACCACATGAGTATTCCTTTGCTCACTGTTTTATCCGTTTCCCTGGTAGTCCTCTGTAAAGAATATTAAACAAACATGTCTTTACAGCTCAAGAGCCCAGGAGAGAATGTTGACCCTGTGGGAAAAAAAATTGGTTTTATCCATTTTTACCCCACTTTCATCCCTCTGGACTAAGGATGTATATACAAGGGTAAGGATTCATTGGGTCCACAAAGCCATCATTAAGAACTGCTGCATCAATCCATGCTGAGTATATTCTCCCCTATAGCCTGATTTTAGAAAGTATTTTTAAAGGAATTTCAGGGCATAAAACATGTATAATAACAGCCAGATACGTGGAAGCATCACCCTTAGTAAGGAATTTCCTCAGCAGTTGATGCTGCTCCAGAAAAATAATAAAATATTTATTCTAAGGTTATAAACTAAACATATCCTACACCTCTACCAGCTTTTCAAAGATCCCTCTGCAGTAACATTTGTTGTTGCGAGGTTAAATCCTAACTGGAATAATGGAACTGCTCCTGTGCCTCTCCACTCAGTTAAAGCTAGGAAATGTCCCTGCAAACATGGGGAATGTCAGCCAATACAGGTGCTTTAGGAAAGTTTGAGTTGCTGAGTTTTTGTGCTCCCCTCTCTCATTCCCCACCTGCCAGAGATGATGCATTTTCATATTTTTAACGGCTTTTTTCAATAGATAAATACATATAAGACAATGGATGATAATAAATGGCACCAAAAATGTCAAAAAGCAGCATTTATTATATTCTGCAATTTCCCTGAGTTATCCTTCTGATTTGGACTGTCCCAGGAGCTGCAGATTGCTGTGCTGCAGATAAAGGAAAATGGAGCATCTGAGATTTTTGCCAGTGACTACAAGGAAAGAGTTGGTTTGGTTTTCTTAGGAAGAAAGAGGAAAATGTTCTGAAGCTTTCTCTTCAGGCTAAAATCCAAAACATTTACAAGACTCAAGAGCACAAAAGCTTGCAGATAACCAGCAGAACTGATGCCAGTGCCATCAAAGCAAACAACTAACAGCAACTGGGAGGAAAGCAGATTATGCAGCATCCCTCTCTATTGGAAAAAAAAAATCTGTTATACAACAGTTAAATAATTTAACTACTCCAAGTTATTATTCCTCAGCTAGTCTTTTTTGGCTATCATGCAGCACCAGTCTCTTCTGTTTCTGAAGCTTGGCTTTAGGAGAAAAAAAAAAGGCAACTTCAAAACATGCAAAAATTAATGAAACCCATATGTGGGATATTGTCATTATTCCATGTTTATAAGAGGATCAGGTTTTGTTAAATGGGCTTACTTAATGCAGACGCATAAGCAAAAATACCCAGCAAAAGATCTGAAAGCTATTGAAAGCAAAATATTTTCACAATTTAAACTAAAAGCCACTATATATTTTGGTGCAACTTTGTTTATAGCTTCTCTGACAGCTTATAAAGTTCTCCTAACCAGAGAAACATCTCCTAGATAAGATTTTACCTTTTTGACTTTCACCCTCATACTGTATTTAAGCTGGGCCAACCTAAAATTCAATGGATTATGGAAACATCTGTTGATACAGGCACACAATTTTGACTTTTTTCAACAGCTGGTGTTATTTTATGCTCAACTTTGGCTAGGCCAAAATTTTGATAAGACTGGAAGAAAAGAAAAGTTGGGCTCCTTTTGTGACTTTGGTCTCTCTTTAGCGGCTGCAGTCAGCACCTCATTCCCACCCCTTTGGGGGAAAAGGATGAATGCCCCCCAAGTGTGGTCTTGCCCACCAGACTCAAGACAAGAAATAAAGGAAATCTCACTAAATACTGCCTTAAAATACCCCCTTCTGTTGCTGCTTTCTGCCCCTACAAGGGACTAAGCACCCTCCACTGCCCATCTTCCTGGCTCCCATTTGCCCCTCCAACAGCAATCCACAATAAACCCCAGGTTTCTCTTGCCTCCCCTGCTGCTATTTCACTGCTGGGATCCAGACATCTGCCAACATCCTCTGTAAAAGATAACACACAATATATTTTAAGAGTCAAGCTGCCACAAGATATTTGGTGCTTCAGACAGTGCTCCTTCCCAGACAGAGAACACGCACTGCTCACAGGAAGGCTTGCATAAAAAACAGAATGTACTTTTCTGTGAATCTAATGACTGCCTAACAAAAAAAACCAAAACAACAAATTCAACCAAAATATCCTATTTTCAACATTTAATTCAGCTGCTAGTTGAAACAAGATGTTTCTATCTAAATTCTCTTTTCTTGAAGGAGAAGAAAACAACTTACAAAGCTTTTAAAGAGCTCCAGTCTTTTTCAGTGTACATTCAAACTGTCAAGAGCCAAAAAAAGCCAATACCCCACGCACAGATTTTTTCTTTCCCTTTGCTCTTTTTAACAGAGAGGACTTATTTAAATCTTACCTTCAAACTTCTTACTTCCCTGCCATGCACTCCTAGAGTCTCTGTCAGCTGTGCCAATGCCTGCCCAAAAGGGCAATCATAAAAAAACCCAGTTTAAGCAGAAACTGCTTATCTAGAGGAGGGAGAGCCCCAGGTTCGCAAGCAGAGGAGATATTTCAGCATTAAAGAATTCTCGGAGCTACTCCAAGACACAAATTTCTGTTGTCTGCTGCACTGCAAGGATTTTAAGCCCAGAAAGAAGCTATTTATTTAGTCTATATACATAGATTTATAACAAAGGCAGAGGATCCATCTACAGTCTTCTGGGTGCTTTTTGCATCGTTTATAGCATACGAAGTAAAGCTCAGCTTCCTCAAAGACAGAAAAGAAGAAATAAACAAGGCTTGACAAGAAAAATCAAACACTGTCCCCCAAATATACAGCTATGAACTAAAAAGCTTTTTCAGCTGCCTCTCAATTTCTCCTCAAAGCACATTAAAACACAGAATTTGCAAAATGCCCTAAAACCCATTTCTGCCTGTGCTGCAGGGAGGAATTTCTCTCACCCCTTCCCTTTGTAAGACCCCAATCTTTACAGTCATGCCTCTCTTGGTTTATCTACAGGTGGGAATATCTGGACATGATGTAAGCAACCTTCATTCTCTTTAAAAGGCTCAAAAAGGCACATTACTGCTCTGTTTTAACCCTGGAGTGCAGGCATTTGAAGCTACAACTCATCTGGGCAAGCAGGTCAGTAAGTGTTTCCTCACCTTGTTATGGCCAGTGAGTTAAAAAAAGAAATAATAGTGGAACAAATTACCAAGGAATCCTTCTGTAATCTCAGCAGATTTTAACAGCCCATCCCTCTCTATGCTTTTGGTAAGAATTAGTACAGTATTTTGGAAAGGCAGAAGAGATTTCATACTCCTAAAGAGAAGATGATCTCAGATTGAAACCAACATTTCAGAGAACTGCACCTCCAGTCTTTGAAAATGTGTATTTTGGAAATATTCCTCCTAACAGCTTTCAGGCATTTAGTATATCCAGCTGTGTTAAGAAACCAAGCAAAAGTTCAGTGTCAAGTAGTTCAGGATTATGATCTTTTTTTTTTTTTTTTTGATTAATAGAGGTAAGCACAGTCTCAGACACAAGACAAACAAGTCACTTGATGCTAAGCAGATTCAGTACCAGAGCTCAGACTAATGAGCAAGCAGGGGTGAGGCTTCATGTTCCTGCCTCTTATCTCAGCAGCTGGAAGGACACCACATGAGGAGGGAGAGCACAGCCAGAGCCAGCCCCCAGGTACCTGCAAACACAGCACTGGTGCTCCAGTGGGGAAGATGGGAATGCTCCAGGACAGGGAGGCACGTGGTACTGGTAAAGATGCAGTAAGAATATGCCCCCAAACGACTAAGTGCAAAAATAAGGAGAAACTACTATTAAGTGGCTGTAATGGGATCAGGGCAAAGTCTTTAAGGGAGAAGTACTATCTAATCAGGCTGAGGAAACCAAAAGCCATCCATCAGACCTTCTGCAGATCTGAAAGGAGAGCAGCATAACTCAAGTTAAACACTGAATAGCAACAATTCCTCTGATTCAAACTACACAAACAGAAGAGAAAGCAAACAAGGTAATCCAGAAATATTTGCTCTGTTTTTTTGGATTAGTCTCCTGGGCACAGCTACTGTCTTCATTTTCACCAAGTACATCACTGGCACTAAAATGATAAACACAGCAAGTAAGAAGGGAGGGAGCAGTTAAGTTCACCACTGCTCAAGAGAAAATCAGAAAGTTTGCTACATCAAGTACATGTTTATTTAGGCATAAATTTAATGTATAAGTGAAGCAGAAAGAGAAGTGGAAGAAGAACTTTATTATCTGCAAAAGATCAAGTGGAAAAGAAAGCCTAGTTTAGAATTTGCTCCCATCTGCTAATTCCTATACAGCTGATGAAGTATATTTTATTAAACCATTGCAAAACATTTTATGTTCATGTTGCAGCCTCCTTACTGGGGTTATTTCAAAGCAGAAGTCCAAAACACAGACCACAGCAGTGAAAAACCAAAGCAGCAGTGGAAAGGAGAAGCAGCATGGAGAAGAAACTTCTATGCTTTGTGTCTACCTGCTCTGGGGTCCCAATAAAAATGTCACTCTTGTCCATGCTTTATACTTGTCATTTGCAGACATCACCTCTTCTTTGGCATAACTTATGACTAAAGTCTTCTACCAAAATTCAGAAGTTTCCTATTCTTGAAAGTTTCCATTAATTATGACAGCAAGGACAGCTATGACTGCCCACAGCCAAACACAACACACCAAGGCACTGCTCTGACCCTGGGGATTTTAATTCTGACCTGCAGCTGCCCCAGCTCAGCCAAACCCATTCCCTCCCAAACTTTTATTTTGGATATCACATTCTTGGACACCAAATCACACAGTCCTTCTGGGTGGACTATGATATTTGAAATCATCCACTGCAAAATTAACCATCTATTCTTGTTTCACAGCCCCAAGCTTAAAAACCTTCCCACCACCACCAGTCTGTCCTGTACAACTGCAAAGATGTCCCTGCCATGCCAGAGAGCCATCAGTCTGCTCAGTGCAAGGATGCTGCATGAAGAGGCAAACATTTAGTTATCACCCAAGCTTTTATCTCATCTGATGTTTTAACAGCAGTTTGAGCCCAGAAGCATTCTGCAACACAGCTGAGTCACCCTGGGCCACACCAGGATGTGTGTGTGACACCAGGGAGAAACAAACACTGAGCAGAAACAGCTGAGGTGCTGCAGGAAAAACAACAGGTTTCCACCTTTGCATGAAAATAATATAATAAGGGAAGGTAAACAACCTAAAATAGGTGGGAAAAGGCTGAGCACAATAACAAAAAGAGAAATCTGTGAAAGGACCATGAGGTGACAGGCACTTTGATTCCATGTTTCTATGGAAAAAGTTCAACAGTACTTTTATCTTCTTACACTCATCATTCTTTTCATCTTTTGCTGGAAGGTAAAGTCAGAAATGCTATGACTGGATATTGCTAGAGCCTGCTCCATCAGTTCTCAAGAGTTCCTGTTCATCTCTCCTATCTGTCCCATGACTACTCACAAAAACCCAGAACAAATGTATAGGAACATAATTAAAAATCTATTTGTTGCATTTATAAGGCTTTCCTCCAAAGTGGTGTAAATTCCAATAAATGGCAAAAACCCGTAATCTACAGAATAGCATAAACAGCAGTCTGTCTACACTGTAGGGGGCCAACTCTGGCTTCCTAAATATCAGAATGGGAACCAGGTAAGTTCCTTCAGAAGGATAAAAACCCAGTGATCTGATAGAGCAAAGTACCCATTTGTCATAATAATGCAGCTTCCATCAAAAGTCTACATTTGGTCTCCCACGTTATCTTCTTAGTTTTCTCTATATTTAGACCAGGAATTCAATGTGCAGTAATCATATCTACTGTACAACAGTTACACCACAAAACTTTTAAGATATTTCAACCAAATAAAAGAACCTATAGAATAAAGGAGATTGGACCTTTCAGAAACAGCACAATATTTTCCTTCATAAGGTACAATATTCAATGCCAGCATTCCTTTGCTAGACTAACAGTCTTAAACATCCATTATTTTATGGATAGTATGGATCCATACTTTTATGACTGCATAGAAAATGAATGTATCAAACCACTGGAAGAGAGCTCCAAACCCAGGATTTTCTATCCTGGACTATTTTAAGTTCTGAACCAGGACATAAAATCTGTTAGGTCTGTATTTTACAAACTTGCAAAATAACAGAGTCCTGATCTTTAAAAGGATCTGAAAGTTACTTCACTACACTGATGCAAAATAATTTATGAGTGAACCCCTTTGTCTGAAGCAAGCCGTAAGTGAGCCTTGCAGAACTGTAGTTATTAAACAGTTGTCTTCAATCTAAACCATCTCAAAACTAAAACCAGAATAAACAAACAACTCCGCCTTTGAGGCAACAGCATCTACAGATGAAACTGCAGGTAGATCTTGATGCCTTCAACCATGAGTGTGAAGAAACAGAGGGATAAACTTCGCTGCGACTGGGAGGATGGCAGAGCCAGATGTTTCGGTAGAGAAAATGAGGAGATGATGAAAAACCAGAGTATCAGGCAGCAATCTTTGCCTCTGAAGCACAGTGGCTGAAGGGGAAGGGGAGGAGAATTAACTCACCATCTCCAGAGATCAGTGGGGCTGGCACAAGCCCTGTGGCCATGGTGGGGGCGGCGCGGGCGCCTTCATCTGCCCCGAGCCAGAGCTGGGAGCAGCATCCCTGCACTGAGCTTGGGATTTGGCTCCGTGTCCACGTTCCTGCCTCGCCCCTTAACATCCGTGAATCCTGTGACTGAGCTTGGAAACTACTGTCTTGAGCTGGGGATTACCAGCATTCTGGAGAAAAAGGCATCGGAAATGCAGCACCCGGAGAAATTCAGCGCAGGACAAAAAAAAACCTGCCACAATAGTTGTATAAATGCCTTCAAGGCATGAGTAATGGTAAAGGCCAAACAAGAAGCTCAGCCTGGTTTGAATTTCTCTTTCTTTTCCTTCCCCCAGCTTTTATTCTTGCTCCCTGCAGCTTGTGTGGCGATGGCCAGAGCAGGCGGCGAAAGCCGGGGTGATGTGTCCTGCACAGCCATGAATTCACTCAGGGCTGTCCAGCTGACACAATTTCCTCACACAGCTCAAAGGCTCTGCTCTGAGCATCCGGGGCAGACACAGGATGCTGGTGGGTGTGAGAAAGGGCTTGGCAGATGACTAGCCCAAAGGCCTGACCCGATGGGTAAGTGTGTGTCAGCCTCCAGCATTAATGCCAGGCTTAGGGCAGGCTCCCTTTTGGCTCGGATTTTCCGTGTTTACTGTAGTTACAGGGCAACATTTACAAAGAGAGGATTACACAAGTGATTTTAAAGAGGCAGGGTGAGAACACAGCCTATTGTTAAGGCAGCACTTTCCACCACCAGACCCAGCTCTGATTTGTTTCCAACACTTCAGCCACTTGCTCTGAAATTGTCCAAGCTGTTGACGAAATTCCTACGCTATTCTGCAGGTCCTTTGGAAAAAAGGGATTTGCAACTCCCATCCCATGGCATGTATATATGCACACCCATGCAGATGGAGAAAATGAACTTCAGTGCATACAGACAACCTGAATTTTGTCAGGTTCTCAGGGTGAGCAGTTTGTTAAAATAGTATTCCTAAGAAAATGAATTGGAGCCTGGAGAACTATAGCAATCCCTTGTCTTGGGTCACCAGCAAGGTTTAGTAGTTTGGAACTGCACCAGACTCTGCTCCTCAGCACCAGCAACAGAAGGTGGGTGCCACTGTACACCTTGGCCAGAATTTTATCCATTTATCTGATTACTCCAAGGAAGAGATATATGAGAGATTACAACTGGGGTAAGGAAAAATCTCTGCATTCTTCACACCTACTGTCCATCCCAACACTCATCTCCATGCCATGTGCGTCTCTACTCTCTCCCATAGGCTCTTTTCCATCCCCTTCTTCCCACCTTCATCTCCTGCAGTCCTGCTGCCCCAGTCCCCTTCCTGTGCTCACCCTGCCAGACTCTGGCCAAGCAGCTCCTTGCTCTTCTCCCTGTTCAGCAAAGCACAAACATGGGGGCTACAAACCAAAACCAACGGGCAACAACAGATCTGAGGCTTGGTCCTGACAGCATCATCTCTCTTATCTCTAACAACTCCCAGGGAAGGAGGTTTCCTGGCCTCCCTAGGTGGTCTTGCAACAGTTTTATGATGGTAACAGGATGTTTTCACAACATCCAGCCTAAATCATCCTGGCAAATTAGCAAATCAGTAAATTAAACTGCCATGGAAATCTGGGACTTTAATAACCACTATTACATGTTGGCAGCCTGCTGGATTGCACAATGGCTTTCTTTTTGCCGCATCGAATAAATTTAGTTCTTTCAATCTCTTCTCACGTTTCTTAATCTCTTCTCATTGTTCCCTTCTGGACACTTTCCAATCTGCCTGTGTCCTCCTCTGAGCAGGGCACCCCAAGCTGGATTTGATGGCACTGATGATGGCTCCACAGTGCCACACATGAGTAAGTCACCTCCTGCACCTTACGGAGGACACTCCTTCAAATATAACTCCAAACAAGACTTGTCTCTCTTGCAATAGCTCTTGCAGTTGGTTCATTCGTAATCCACTACAAATCCTCAGCCTTATTTTAACCTATCCCGCTCCAGCTTAAACCTGACTTGATAAAAGCGCATTTTGCTTTCTCCTTTGCAAATGCAGCACTCACTGTCTGCTTTTATCTCTTATCTGGATGTGCTCTCCAATTTCTTAAGGTCAGGCTGAACCCTGACCCTGTTCTCTCAAGTGCCTACGATCCCTTCTGACCTGATATCATCTGAGTGCTATAAACATACCTCCATCTTCCAAATCATGACTGAAAATATTGCAAGTTTCCCCCCAGAAAGTGGCCTTGCTGATATATCAATTGTAACTGCACTACTTGGATCAATGGAGGGATGCAGGTGTAAGAGTTTTCTAAGCTTCATTCTCAGCAATTTCTGAAAACACAGACATTAATCAAATACTAGTTCCTTTGCTAAAGATAGGATGCATTCAATTCAATAGGAACTAACTAATACAGTTAATAAATGCAATGGGAAGGCTATTCCCAGTGAACTCTGTCCTGAGGTCAGCCAGCTACAACTTGTCAGTCACAGGCTCAGACAACCCAGCAGCACAACATTATCCATCCTGCCACATGAAGACAAAGATTCAGCAAATAATGAATCACAACCAATTTCTGGGATCAACACAACAGAAGCATATCAAGGTACAGTTCATTTAAAACTGCTGCTTTACTCTTATGATGCTGCAGCCACAGGCTCCATTTTAAATTATTTTAATATTGCAGCATGCAGAAGCCAAACCAAATTTCTCATCAGAGTTAAAAATTATTCCATTTTAAAAACAATGAAGTCACATTTTAATAGATCACATCAAATGATTGTCCCAGCTCTACTCACGATTCCCAAACTAAGCAGGAAGATAAGGAGCAGGAGGGTCTCCATCAGGAAAAGCAACATGCAGGGAGCCTGGGAAATTCTGGTTACTGAGTTTTACAGCTGAACAGATACAAATTCTGAGAAAAGATTCTGGGAATTTAAGAAATAGATTATTTAAAAACTCATTTTAATTGGATAAAACATTTTCCATTATTGTCTCTTCAGTGCTTATAACCCTATAGACCGTTATTTCCCTAAATATTTTTTAAACAGCAGCTTTTCCATGACACGTGCAAGAGTCTTCTGAAATGACTATAGTAGAAAGTGTGAGATCTCACATCCGTAACACTGGAATCACAGATCCAGCTAATTCTAAAAATGCTTCACAGTTTTTCATTCTTCAGAACCCAGCTTAGAAGAGTTTTCCCCCTTCTTTCTCCAGAGTACTCAAGCTACTGTCCTTCAGCATGATTGAACTACACAAGAAAATGCACTTTTTAAACTACAAGACTGTTTTCTTAAAGTAACTTGTGCTTATGAAAAGCAGTGTGCAAATTTCTCACCCATAAAAGAGGAGTTAGCAATAATTCCCACGATCCAAAACTGCTGACAGCACCAGTGAGGCTGCAAAATACCTGCAGCTCCTGACCAGGGGCAAGCAGCAACACTTCTATTTGCAGCAAGTTAAGAAAACCACCTTTACTAACCACAAAAAGGTCTGTAATGAGAGGCCAACGAGCACCTGGAAGACTCCTGGCTACAGAAAGCAGCAGCACTAAATAAAGCAGAGTCAGGACGTGGCAGGAGAGGCACAAAGCGCGATGGTGGCTTTGCACCGGCCGCCTCCGACCCAGCCCACATGTGTGAATTAAACTCTATTTATAAGCCTTACACTCCTTTTTGGTTGTTTGTTTTTTTTTTTTTTTTTTTTTTTAATGACCTTAATATAGTGCAGTTGTTATTTTGTTTCTGTTGAACGTAGCAACAGGAACCCTGTCACTCCTGCAGCAAACTTTCCATTCCCCTGGCACTCCCATTCCTGCCTCGGAAAAGCCAGATTTCTGAAGAGGTGTTGGACAGGGTGGGAGGAAGAAGAGAAGAAAGCACACACACAAAGCCCAAAATGCCAGTAAAACATGCAAAATGGAAGCTAAATTCAATACTTTTTTTTCATTTTCTCCTTGTTTGAAAGTAAAAGGCCGTGTCCTAAATTGGATTTTCTAAAGATTCCTTACTTCACTACCAGATGTGGAAGTATTGGTCAAGAAATTTATCTTTAATAAAGGGTCAGTAAAAACAAAAATTAGTAGCATCTTTCTACTCACATATTCCAGTAATGAAAGACTTCCATATCAGACAGCACAAATTTTGGCTTGGAAAGTTATTTTCTCTAGTCCCTCGCTAACTCACCAAGCAAACAGCTACAGAAATTAAGCCTTAACTTGTTAAAAACATAATAAACCTGATTTTATTACAAGCTTTGGCAAGACTGTTCTGCTGCTCAAAGAGCTTTACTGCATGATGAGCAAAGATTTTTGGAGCTCCACCCTGCACTGTAAACTCATCCCAACAGTATTTTCTCTTTTAACAGCTTCATAATGGTAGGGAAGACACAAACACAGCTGCTCAAAGGCAACGTGCTCCAACACAAGGCTGCCATCAATTTGCCATTTATAAAAAACTTTTTCAGGAACATGAAATCACACATAAAATATAGGAGCAAATATAAGTCCATCTAGGGAAGGTAAGACCAAAAAAGCCTCAGCTATTGATAAAGCAGATTTGTACTGGTGGTGCTTTAAATGAAAATTATGTTCATGTAAAGCTAAATATCAGTCTTTTTTTTTTTAATCACAGACAATCTTAAAATATGGCAAAGCACAAGTAATAAAATACAATACCAATAGTTTCAATAGTTTCCTGATTCCTGGCATGACCTTTGTATATTGTTTCACTGACATAAGGAATATGACATTTCCCCCATTATTCATTTTTCTTCCAGCTAAGGCACAAACACTCCCAGCCCATGATGCTTTTAGACTCTGGAGTCTGTGCACACACCAACATAAACCACAGCCACGGCTCCTTCTGCCAAAACCTCCCTGGAAACACAAAGCACCAGAAGGGATGGACAGACTCTCCAGGACCACCCTAGCAGCAGTGCAGGGACCTTGAAGGTGCTGCTGGCCCCACACAGCATCACCAACCTCAAAATGCATTCCAGGACGTGGCTTTTGTCAAATCATACACACATCTTGTGCAAGGTACAGCCTTGCCCCATGAGGAACCTCTTGGCTCAATCTGCGACTGGCTGAGAAAACACAAATGTGCCTGAATTCATCAGCTGAAAAGGCAAGGGCTAGAAAAGCCCAGGTTGTCTTTAAAAGGCTAAAGCAATGTCACTGGACATTGTTCAGCTTTGCAGAGGGTACAGAAAGGAAACCAGCAGGTCACAGCAGCAGTGACATTTCTTTATGAAGCACAGCAATGGACAAGGTGACAACACCTGCACTCACCACTTCCTCTGTGCCGTGCCTCTGAAAATCCACCTCGTCCTCAGTTTTCATTTCCAACATCCCTGTGCAAACAGAAGATCCACAAAGGCAATTTAAAAACAAACTTCTTTTATTGCTACTAACATTTTTTTTTTTACTCAAACCAGTCCCCTCCTCAAAAAAAAAAAAAAAAGAAAAGAAAACCCAACCCCAAGGCCTTTCAACAAGTCCATTTGAACCCCTACAAGACCATTTGATTTCCAAATTCTGGTTTCATTGCTGACTTCACTGCTTCCTTGCTATTCATTTTAACAATTATCCCATCTGGGACTGAAGGAAACGATGAAATAGCAGCAAGCATAGGGTGAAATTCCTGACAACCTGTAGATGAGGTCAAGCACATCTGCAGGTATTTGTTCATGTATTTTCTGGGCTCCCATTCATCTACAGAAACAATCAAACCTTTTGCTGTTTTTCTCCTTACCATAACCTAAAGATAACACAAGAAACCAACCTTGTCTGCCCTCAATATCTATTTTAAGCATTGCAAAAAAAAAAAAAAAGAAAAAAAAAGAAATCACAAGCTGCAAAAACTCAACCCACCAGCACTGCCTCATGGATGAGAGAATCACCCTGCTGGACGACTAGGAAAGCAAAACCTTTGCTGCTGGAGTTTACAAAGTCCCAGCTGACTTTCCCCTTCTCCACGCTCCCGTGATGGTGTCACCACCACAGTTGTACAAATTTCATGTCCCAGCTGCTTCCTCTGCCCAGCCAAGTTTTCATTAGTCACCATTCCCCAGGGGTTCCCCCTGCTTACCTTTCCCTGGCAGGAAGTCAACATCGTCATTCTCTTTGATCCCTAAGCTGAGGACTCTCATGAAACACAGGACACTTTCAGGGCAGTGAAGTGATTTGACCAAAGCCACCCCGATGAAGAGTGGCTGTGTCAGGGCTAAACTCCCCTCTAATCCCACTCCCTCTCTCATTTCTACTGAAAACAAACCCTGGATGGATGACAACGCCTTCTTAAGGGCGACGTGTGCTTGCAGTGAGTTTAGCCCTACAGGGATTTAGCAAGAGGAGCCTCCCATTTTCATGGGGAAATCATTCTAACAATTGTTAACTAATGGTTTTCCACTGCCTTTAATGTCTACCCTTGTTTTTTGGGACCATCTGGTTTTGCAATGATTTTGCCTCGATTGCATGAATTTGTGGGCAGACTCAAAAATCAGAGATAATGCTACAAATTTCTGTGAGATCAAGTTGCTGGGAAATCTGCTCAGGGTCATGGCAATGCCACCATGATTGAGATCCTGATCCAAAGACAGAACATGCAAGTAAGAAACATTTTGTGCACTGAGGATGGGAGAAGCAAGCTCACCCTGCTGGGTAAGAAATGGAGGATGAAGACATTTAGCCCTCGGGATGACATTCAAGACAATTTTTTCACTCTGTCACTTCTTCCTAAATTTTGATTAAGAAATATCCCAAAGGAAAAGAACTATAAAGCTATCTCAGAGGTCTCTGGGTGTAGTGCCTCTTATTGCAAATGTGGCACCGTTAGTGACATTTGGTACCTGCTCATGCTGCAATTCTAATCATTCCCAAGAGCTTTTCCATAGGGAAAATGCCACCAGTAAGGATGAGGTGAAGACTCATAAGGTGATATTCTTCTGTCAAGGAATATTTTCTTGAAATGCTGAGATTTACAGGAGATATTTCTCCCAGCAGAACAGCTAAGGAGCAGTAATTACAGTATTTGTTATTTAAGATGGCAGACCCCAACCACACAATCTAACCTTGCTTGGTTTAGTTTCTGCCAAGAAACTGCAACTACTCCAAGGTGTTTTGTCAGCACAAACCCATGGCATCCCTTCTCACCCAGCCAGGCTAGTGGTATGATTTCATAACCTAACTCCTTTCTTTTTTAATGAGCAGCATCTACCTGCCTGACTTGCAGATAATGTGCTTGCAGAACCCATTACTCAGCTGTAATGCAGTTCTGAGTCTAAAGCCAACAGTAGGAGGAGATGCCTCAGGAAAGCAGGATCTACCTTCATCAGCTTCCTCAGGGTTGTGACCAGTCACTAGATACCTGTCTGGATAAGGAAATTGGCCTTTTGAAGTCTTTGTTTTGGGGGTAGGTGGAAACTAAGCAGAGGCAATGAGATAAACAGGTGTATATTTGGGAGCAGCTTCACAATATAAATAAAAAAATTAAAGACCTCAATGATCTGGAGTAAGGGAAACAGCAATTATCAGCTGATTACATTGCTGATAAATTACCATGACAATAAACCCCTCTGACTACACGAGTTTCTGAGAAATGGCCTTGTGACCTACACTTCCTTTGGGAAGGTTTTATTGTATTCCACCAAAAAAAGATGTGACTCATCCTGAGAAGTGACGAGTCCAAGTCCAGCACAGATACAAAATCCTCTGTACAAAGCCAGACCTCAGGGAAAAATCCCCAGAACAGGCACAGCAGAAAAAAACTGAAGGCTGCCACTGAACTCATATAAAAAACGTGCTACCCAAGGCTAGACACCAACATGAAGAATGTACACAGCCATAATTATAAACAACAAATCAGTTCTATTGAATTACTTCCATATCAGAGTTCTAGATGGTGCTGTATAGGAGATCAGCGTCAGAAATATTCCAAATAGCAAGCTTGGATTCATAGCAGCCACCTGCCTCTGCTTAAACCCAATTTTTTATTTGGGCTTTCCCAACATTTTGATTTAAAATAATCCTAAAGTACTTCAAGAGAAAATATTACAGTTTAAGTTTTGTTATGTGTCATCTCAATGCACATAAACGATTTCTGCTTAAGGACAGGTCAGACCATTTTATTCCAAGACCTTGCAGCCCTAAATCCTTATGTATTTTAAATCAGTAACAGGATCACCTCCTTTTTTTCCTCCCCTTTCCATATCCTAATATAGAATGATGACTTAACAATACTTTCCTACTTTACCTACTATCTTATTGGACTGTCTGGTCTCTTTTCCTGTTCAAACCTCACCTAGACAGTGTCATGGCTCCAAGAATCCAACCAGAGCTAAAGACCTGCACTGTACAGACAGAGCTGGCAGAGCCAGAGGCCCCTAGGAAAAGAAGTCTGACTTACAGCCACTCCCATCTACTGAACTGTCAAACCAACACAGCATTAAAACAGGTTCTTTCTGAAAACAGCTTTCTAATCCACTTTTAGATCTTATTTATTTACTAGTGATCTCTTGACTCATGTTTACTGGTTATCTCTTGACACACAAACATCCAAAAAAACCTGAACTTAAAAAATTGATTTGCCGGACCCTCTGCTGACAGCCCCCTCCCCTCCAAGCCTTTCTCCTGCTCTCAATTATTCTGCTGTCACATATCAGAACAAACTCTCTACCATCACCCCATTCTCCACTTAGACTGAAGAAACAGCTCTCAGCATTAGAACTGAGTGAAACAGCTTTGTAACTTCACAACTTCATGATTTATATCATGGCAGATTTTCTTTAAATCATTTAAATGCTTTGTTTGATTGTTTGTTTGTTAGGTGCTTGGAAAGCGAGAGGCACTGTATCATTTTCTCAGAGCAAAGAAAAAATGGCAACTGAAAAAGTTCAGCTGCTTCCATTTAACAGCTGCCTGAACAGGTGGGGTACACAGATCAGATCAGCTCCATGCTTCAGCACCAAATTCACCCACCATTAAATCCCAGGCTGGAGCAACAAACCCATCTCTTTTTCATTCCATGTACCCCTTTATCTCCCTTCCTGGAGTTACCTGGTGATGTTTTCCATTAGCTCCTGCTGCGTGGAGGTTTCTATGCTGTCCCGCAAGTGCCACTGCTCTCTCCCATCACCACTCATCCACGGGGAAGGCCAGTCCCACTTCCCAGCCCACAGCAGACAGTAAAACTCATCACCCAAGTTCCAGCACTGCTGAAATGCTCTGGCAAACACCACCAGCTGCTCTGCCTGACAAAAAAGCTCTGAAGCCCGGAAAAGGCGGCGGGGGAAGGGCTCAGTGGCTGTTTTAAATGACCTAATGCTGCCAATTAGGAAGCAGCTTCGGGCAGTTCAGAGGGACACTGGCAGCTGGCTCACTTCGACAAGCAAAGAAAATCAGGAGAGCCCTGTTGTACCCACTGGCTCCACACCAGCAAAAATAAAGGGGAAAAGCAAAGGGGTAACACCAAGGAAAGAAACCCTCATGCCCACATGAAAGGTTATAACTTTAAGATAAAGTAATCCAAATAGCTCAAGCCCATTCATTTCTTGTCCAGCAAGGATTTACGTGCTAGAAATTCCTCTGTACAAATTCATAGGAGATGATGCTCTGTTCTTACATCCAGTGCCAGACAAGCAGCATGTATCTGAATTGGAAGTTTTTATATGTAACTAACTACAAATTTCTTGTTTCCCAGAAGAAAAACCTCAAACACTTCCTCTCCAACACAAGCATCCAGCTCTTACTTCCTTTCTTTGCTGATGACGTGACAGAGACATGCCTACAAAGAAAAACCTAAAAAGTAAAATACCAATTGATTTTTCCTACCTGCAACAGGCTCAGCTCCTTGCACTGCCAGGCTGACATTCTCCTTCTTTGTTGAGGAACTGCAATCCATTTGTCCATTAAGGCTGGCTCTGGCATCCACTGCAGTCTGGGGCTCAAGCCCCGCTTTTTCTGCGGCAGGTACTTTGGAGGAACAAGGTGTGTCTGCTGCAAAAACCACTGCATCAAAACTTTTCACCATTTTAGGAACTTTATCCAGAGAAGAGGCACCGTTAGCCGATACCAAACTCTTCAGTCCCACATTTTCCAGTGGCTCCACAGGCTGCAGGTGGCAGGAGCACGGCGAGAAGGGCGCTGCAGGTACAGCTCGGCTTTGCTTTCCATGGGGCTCAGCCAAGCCCTCCCCCTGAGCCCCTGCCAGGGCAGTGTCACTGTCCCCAGCCGGACAGACGGTGTCGGTGCTGGAGTCACTGTCACACGTGGGCTCCTCTGCGATGGGCTGGAGCGCTGCGCGGGGCAGCACGCTCTCCGTGTCCTCCTGCTCTGTGAATGCTGCAACAGGGGCTATTGTCACTGTCCTTGGCACCTCCTTACCCTCACAGGCGTCGCTCAGGGCTCCTACCTCTGAGGCATCCTTTAACTCGGGGGTGCTGCTGTGGGGGCAGATCTGTTGAAGGGTTTGAGCGGGGTCTTGTTCTTGGTTCAGCCCAGCATTCGGACAAGGGTCACTCTCTGCACCCAGTGACTCATGTGCTGGTGCAGGTCCATGCATGGTGCCTTCTGCTGCTGCTCCAGCCTTGCAATCTTCTTTGGGTTGGTCTGTCGCTTTCAGCCCAGCATCCACACTGCTGCTGCCCACCACAGGCCCCTCCAGACTGCAGGAGGGGGGTTTCTCAACAGCAGCAAGAAGTTCCTCTGACAAAACCTGCTCATGAGCCTCTTGCTCGGGCTCAGCTTTGCCTCCTTCAGCTTGCTGTGAGTGGCCCTGCCCCGGGGAGCCCTCATCCCCAGCATGGTCCCCAGGCCAGGTGGCAGCTACCCCGCCATGCTCCCCACCGTGCTGCCAGGAGAGCTCTGCCGAGCCTGCCCTCGCCGCCACCGCTTCCTGGTTTTGTTTAGATTCCTCATTATGAGTTGCAGAGGGTGTGCCCATTAAATTATCCTCGGCACAGTCTGAGCCCTTGGCACATGGAGCTGATTCAGGGCCATTACCTTGCAGAGCTGCCTCCTGCCCGGGAGGTGCCACTGCAGCATCTCCCTCCTGACTCGCAGCTGGCCCCTCTCTGGGTAGGGGAGATTCCACCTTGCTGCTCCTCCCCTCCTGCTCTGAAGTGCTTTCTGCTTTCTCTGCTCCAGCCTGGGCAGGCTCTTTCTCTGCCAGGCCTGCGCTCACATCCTCTGGAGGGAGCAATGCAGGCTCACGTTCCTCACGTTCACCCTGCTGAGCAGTGTCTGGTTTGAAGCTGTTGCCCATTTCACCTTTAACACCAGCTTGAGCAGCAGAAGGGGCACAGGCAGCAACTTCCTGAGCACCGCCTGCAGAATCTCTGCTTCCTCCATCTCTGCAGCTGGTGGTATCAGTTCCTACTGCCTCCTTTTCACTGCTCTCCATGGCTGCAGCCCCATGGTCAGCGATCTCACCACTCTCCTGGCAATGTGCAGCTTCTGCAACACTTTCATTAGATCCACCAACATCTCCGTTTGCAGGTTCAGCATCAGGGCCATCAGTTTCCACAGTGTCTTCCAATGAGGGCTGGCTGGATTTTCCATCTGTGCAGCCTGCTTCCACCAGCGCTTCTTGCCCCCCACTCTCACTGCTGCCATGGACTTCCAAGCCAGATGTGCACACAGGAACCTGCAACCCATTCACTGCTGGCCGTGCATCTGCAGGGCTTGCAGTGACCTCCTGCCTCGCTGTGACACTGCCATCACCCTGGCCTTCCGTGAAGTCACCATTTACCTGAGCAGTGCACGAGGCCACATCAGTCTCTTTGTTACTGCTGGTCTTGCAAAGGTCAACAGAGCCACTGCCAATGTCACCACCTGCATTTGCACCGTCACAGGCTGGTACCACTCCCACATCTGCATCCTCCCCATCCGAACACTCAGCGCCGTTGAAACCACTGAGCAAGGGCTGAGCAGGGCTGGATGACTCTTCCTTAGCTGGGTATTTCTCTTCCAGCCTTTCAGTCCTCTCAGCAGGCTCTGCCAGCCCATCCTCTGCCCGCTGCTGGCCCTTAGCCCTCTCAGGTGCCCCGGCACAGTTCCTGCACTCAGTCTGGCCCATGGCCACATCCAGGCCCTCCGAGGGAGCTGGGGCTTCACCTGAAGCTGCAGCCACAGCAGAAGCACTGACAGCAAGCTCCTCTGCAGTTTGCACTTCCTGATGGGCACTGTCTGTGCTGCTCACGCCAGCCTGACCCAGAGCAACTCCAGCCGATGTCATTCCAGCTTCTTCATTTGTATTTCCAGAGCATGGAAGATTTACAGCACCATTTACACTTGCACACGGGCTCTCAGTGCAGTCCTCATCTGATACGGTCCCAGAGCCCTCTGCAGATCTTAGCCCCGCCTCTCCTTCCTTTTTACACAATATCTCTGTGTTTTTGCTTTCACAGAAGCTGGCTGGGCTGTTTGCACCCCCCAGGCTAACCATGTCTTTTGGTGCATCATTAAAAGCCCCCAGACTGCTGCTGTTGCCTTTCCCCTCCTGCTGGGTTTGGTCTGAGAG
Source organism: Ammospiza caudacuta (assembly GCF_027887145.1). Lineage (NCBI taxonomy): Eukaryota > Metazoa > Chordata > Aves > Passeriformes > Passerellidae > Ammospiza > Ammospiza caudacuta. The sequence continues at coordinate 21,774,821 of NC_080602.1, forward strand.
CTGCCTGATGTCCAGGTGAACCAGATCAGATGGGTTTTCCTGCCTTTCTTCTCTTGCCATTTCTTCTAGGCTCTGAGAGGTGGTGGTCATAGGACCCTCTGCTCCTTTAGTACATCTGTCTCCAGAATCTCCCAGTACAGGCTCTGTCTGCTGCCTTAAACTCTGTAACAACACACAAAAGAAGAAAAAAACCAGGTTTATTCTGCCATGCAGTTACTCAAGACCTGTATCTACCTAATCCTATTCCACATGAATCCTATTCCTGGTGCTACAAATGTACTGCAGTGGATATTTTTAATGTTGGTTTTATTAACAAGAGATAATATTGAAATTATTAGAATGAAAGAAACGTTGGTTGAAAAGAACATCTAAAGGTCATCTAGCCCAACCACCTGCCTGAAACTGGCCTCCTGCCACTGCAGCATCAGGTCAACCATGACTTTATCTTGCCAAACCTCCAATGATTGAGCCTCATCAGCCTCTCTGGACAATCTGCTCCCATGCCACACCACCCTCCCATCAAGAATTTTCCCTAAAGCCAGTCTGAACAACCCAAAGATGAAATTTGTCTCTCTATGCCCCTGCTACACCATCTGCCATCACTGAAAAGAACTGTAATCTTGGTAATTGCTCTTTGAGAAGCTGTAGTCTCAGTTCTTGAGTGCACTTAAATTCAAGATCAGTAAACAGCAGAATTCAGTCTACCAAATAATGCAAATATATACCAGCCTAGTCCCAAAGGACTTCAAGCAAATGCTGCTTAAGAGAACCTTCAGATCCCCACCCAGCACTCCCCAGCTCTTACCAGTATTCCTCAATTTTCTCTCTATGGATGGAAATGCCAGCATTGGCTGGCAATGTCCAAACACACCAACTGTCTCCTGCTCAGAGGACTGAACTAATAATCTAATCTATTCCTGAGAACTGCAGGCGTAATTAAATATCTGGAATTTATTTCCTAGCTGGAAATAAAAATTTCAAAATTATGACATATTATTAAAATTAATACATGCATTATCATGGAACAGCAGGATCATAATCAATTCCTCTCTAATCTGCCTTTTCCTTCCAGAGCACTGCTTTGTCAAGCTTTTATAGTTTGATACAAACAAACCTTTACTTAAAAAGAACTGTCTGTTTCAATATTTCCTTTCATAATCTCATCTCTGTAGAAGAAAACATATCAATGTTCACATCTTAGAAATAGTGGCTTATTAAATTACTGAGCAACCCCAGTCCCTCAGGGTACACCCAAGAGCTCCCCACAGGTTTGCTTGGGGTTTTGCACCACCACAAGCTTTCCAAGGTCACACTGGTTTCTCAATGAGTGCCTGAGACTCTCTACATGTATAAAACTCTGATGAACTAGGTAAAATCTGAGATTTTCTTGTGTTTATTTGTTAAAGGATTCCAAAAAATGCATGCATATTAGAAGTTTAACTTGAACAGCTCCCTGCAAATTTTGTTTAAGTTTTTAGCTCTCAGAGAAATAGAACTTTAGAACTTCACATCCAAAACTGGCAGCTTAAACACCTGATAATTAAAGCACCCACTTATGCTAACTGAAGCATCACAGGGAACTTCTGGGTATTGCATATACTAAGGGTGGCTAAAATCATCACTGCTTCCTTAAGGATATTGCATTTACTTGTCTTTCCACACTCTGAGGTTTGCAAACACTGAGCAGTGCCACAGACTCACTGAGTCACAGACCACTAAATGTACTTCTGGTGTTGGCCACCAATCACCCTGCTATCCAAAAGAACCCTCTGCCCAGCTCCCATCGATGCTGTCAGCTATGCCTCCCTGGTTTTGAGGCATCCCAAGCCAGGTTAGCCCTGGAGGCAGCAGCATGGCATCTCCATCCCTTGTGTGGCCTCAGGGATGGGACAGAGGGTTCTGCATGCAGTGGTACCCACAGGCTGCAGGTATTTTTGCAAGGGCAAACAGTGTGCCAAGCCTTTGGTGGCTGTAACCCCACAGCAGAGCACGGAGACTGTGCTGCTGGACCCCAGCCAGGATGGACAGACACACAACAGTGACACTTGCTTGGGAACAAGCAGGGTTTTCAAAAGGAGGGGCCGCAGCAGCCCCAGCATCCTCACAGTGAAGTCACTCTGCTGATAGCCGGAAAAATACAGCCATCACCAAAGGAAGCCAACAGGCTCTCAACTGACCCAAAATAAACCTAAATGAAATAATTACAGGGCTGCTTTCCAAATTCAAATCAGATTAGATGTGAAGTAAAACAGTGGTGGAAAGCAAAGTCTATTTCTGGTTTCATTGTCAGGCAAAATGTTCCCAATCTGGCATTTGCATGACCAAACAAGCAGTGAGCTGGATATGCTTGCCATGGCTTAGGGTCTTTTGATGGAAAAGGGAAGAGATTTCAGATTTAGCCTGGATTTGTCCTTCATGCCATCAGTTCCTGTTGAGATTGGGAGTAATCAACATCTCAGGTACTCAGGAAGACTGAAAATGGCTCAGCATAGCCTGTTCCTCTGCTCACTCCCTCAGCCCACTGGCTGCACACAACAGTTCTCCCCTCCTTTAGTTAAAGCAACAAAAATATCCTGTTGTTTAGACCCTGCACCTCTGTAACCCCAGCTATGTGATCTGTGAACACACCCACAAGTGATGCCAACAGTGACAGACACGTGGGTGTTTCTGAGAAATGGCACAAAAGTGTTCTGATGTTTCATCTTCCCAACTCAGACCCTGTGAATTTTAAAGCAGCAGGAGAAAGCCCTTCCAAAGCCTTACAGCTCCTGTGGTCCAACCACCACAGAGATTGAGAGGAGCACAGTGAAGGGACCAGCATGGACACAAACTTTGTGTGGCCAAGGCAGGCTTGCACTCTTGAGTCCTACACTGAATTGCCACTGAAACAGCCATTTTTTCCATCACCTGTCTCAGAAACTTTCCTCTCAGTCTCGTCTCTGACCCTGAACTTTCCATCTGAACAGAGATGTCCCCACTGTGCTTAAAGGCCACACCCCCAGCCTCACTCCAGAGCCCGCCTTAAGCTGCCCAGTGTGTGCCAGACAGGCAGAAGGTCAGCATTCTCCTGGAAGGTGTTCCTGCCCATCCAAGTGGGTCCAAAACTAACAGATCAGGCAGGAGCTGGGAGCAGAGAGAGGCAAAACAGAGCTGGTGTTGCACAGCCCTGAGGCTGCTTCTCTTCTGAATGAGAGCATTTGCTGCCTAATACAGCTTAATCAGATCTCCCTATGCTCAAATAAAAAGCAAATGGAGGTGGTGTCCACCTGGATGCTTGATAACAAATCCAGAGAAAACACCTAGGGAAACATGCCCTGAAGGATGATGACATGTAAAAATCCTCCCCAGGTGCCAGGCTGCAACCAGCCAGATCTGCTTCTCTTCCATCCCCTTTTGCTCACCTGGTGCTGGTGGCTCTGCATGTGCATCTGCAGGTGCTGGATGTCCCTCTCCCAGCTGGCTGCTGTCCCCTCTGTGGCCTCAGCTGTCAGCAGGTACACGTCCAGCCCGCGGTGGTGCTTCACGCTGTAGTCCCCCGAGTGCACGGTGTGAGACAGGGTGCTCCACGAGTCTGGCTCCCTGGCTCCCTCCCTGCAAAACAAGGCAAAACCAGGCAGGGTTAGTGGGCAGGTGAGCAGGGATCCTGCAGGCTCTCCTTCACTCTGGACAGCATCTAATCTTCGGAGTGAGCAGAGTGGCACCGGCTCCAGACAGACAGAAACACACACACACTCCTCAGTCTTGAAAATTAATGTGATTTAGCACTAATGTCAGCCACAAGCTTTATTTCACAGGGTCCTTCTCAGGTAGAGATCTGTGGTTTTTACCCCTGACTGTGACAGACTAGCAGCTGAGGGCACAATGACTGTGTTTTAAATCAGATTTATCACAGGTGAAGATCACCAAAGCAGCTGTCACAGAACAGCAGAAACCTGCAAAGGGATATGTTGGAAACAACGAAAACTATCATGGTATGACTTCTCCACCAAAGCCAACACACACACACCCAACAGCCATCATATTTCAGCAATTTTTTCACTCCTGAAATGAACTGAACCTGCCCTGTGAAACTGCCTTTGTGCAAGATGTTCTCAGTGTTGTGAGACAGCTGTTTTTCTGCAGCACTATCATGGGCTTTCTTTTAAGCAATCCAAAGGAAAGAAAGGAAAAAAGATGCTGTAGATCAGAATGAAAAATAGTAGGTAGAAATTTCTATTCAGTACTCTCTTTTTGAACATGAAACCCTGATTTTCCACCACTCAAAGCAGTAATTCCTCAGATCTCACCAAACTGCAGAGCAGCTACACTGGCCCATCCTTCAGGTTCACAGATTTCATTTTGAATCAGAACTGATTCAGGAAACCCAAAACCTGTTTTGATCACCCCAGACAGAGCAGCTTGTATACCACCCCACCAAACCCTGCATCCCCCAGGAGGGACACGGAGCCAAACCCCAGGAATGTTACATGAACAGGGGATGACACTGACCTTCTCAGGGTGCAAGAAATGGGAATTTCTCCATCTTCCTTCTACTAGGAATGCATCTACTGTCACACAGCCCCATGTATGAGCTGGTTTGGGGATTGAACTAGATGACTTTTAAAGATCCCTTCCAAACCAAACTACTCAGTGACTCTATTATGTCCCCTCCTGTTGCAGAGACTAAGCATTTTCAGATCTCCCGTTCCTGTCCAGCTACAAATTTCCTTGGAAGAGGCAGAGCTGTGATTGTTTTTAAATAATTAGGAATTCAAGAGGGTACATAAACAAAAATGCATGCCATCAACAAGGTAAAACTGCATGTAGTTTTCAGAATCCTTGCCAAGAGGTCTTGCTTCAAAATCTGCAAACCTTTCTTAGGGGCAAGGGCCCCCTAGCAAACCACAGGGCTATCTCTCTGGGAAGCCAAGCAATCTAGAAAGCAAAGTCATAACGAGCAAACACCATGATCAGAAACAAGAATGGGCAGAGCAGGGTGGGGAAACAGTCAACTGGTTCATCAAAGGCAGAGAAACCTGAGCAGGCAATGGTGGTGGCAATGGATGCTCCCGCTCTGCCCCAGCACAGCCACCCATCACCTTCTGTGACTCATTTTGGGTTAAATCTCCAAGGAAGTTCAGACAAAGGATTACTATGGCTTTCACCATTCTCCACCATTCATCTCAGTAATGACTTGACTTCAGCAGAATTACACTTGACTTAAGGAGAATCAATATTTCCGCAGAGAAACAGAAGGAAGCAGTCAGTTTCTGGTGGTGATTGGTCTAAGTCCACAGAGGCACTGAAGTCAACTAAGCCATTACAAGTAATAAAGAAATGACCTTCCTTTATCAAGAAAACACAGACATTTCTGTCTGGAGTGTTTTTCTCTTCAGCTGTCATGTATGAGAAAGCACTGTACAGAGCACAACGAGGCAGCAGCACAAAGCCCACAGCCACCCACTCAGGGGGACAACAGCAGCCAGATTAAAGAACAGCGCGCGATGGATCTGCTCCGCTTTCTCATCAGCTTCAAGGACCCTCACAGGCATCTCCAAATCAGCACCCACAAAGCTGCCTGCATGACCTGTTGAGCCTCAGAGGGCTCTCAGCCACTTCAAAAGGCTCAGTCTGGAGCAAGATGACAGGCAGAGTCCCCTGCAACACCGCACGTGTGTCCGCCCCTCCAGCAATCCGCAACCTTCACACGGCCCAGATGGATCAAACAGTCACTTTTGCTTACAAAGAGAGCAGTTTCTTTTCATATTCAAGCTGCCAGTCTGTGTTACACTTTATGAAAAGCTTTAAACCTTTTGAGGAAGCAAGAAGTTTCTCACATTCAGCCAAGTACAAACTCCAAGCTCTCACTTTTAATAGCAGTCACCTTCGTTACACAAAATTAAACAGTGAGATAGAGAATGGTTCAATCTGTGGTTTTCAAACCAGCCCTTTCATACTCTGCTCCATCCCAGCACTAATGCTCTGAAGCAGAGAGGACAAATGAGGATTCACAAGCATTAACTCATTTTCCCACCACTGTTCCTGTTCAGGCAATCACTTCCAAGGCTATTTGAGAAGACACTCCTGCTCATTTGCCCTCACACACTGAGCTTCACTGTTCATGACTTTCCTGCATGTCTCACTGAAAGTCCTGGGTTTTATTGACAGATGATAAAAACACACTTTCTTCCAGGAAAAAAGCTTTGGTGTTACACATTTTCTATTTCCTGGCTGTGAAAGATGCTTATTTTGTCCAGACTTGGAATTTTTGTAGTGGTTGTATATCCAAGCTGCTCTACTAGGAGATAAAAACAGATATGCAAATACTTACTGAAGATTTATTAGCAAAAGTAGGTGTACAAACTCCAGCCTTCAAGAAGTTTGAAAATCTGCTTTTGTTCAGCACAAAAATCCACTTTGTTGTGCTTTGCCAGAAACAACGGAAATGTGTCTTCTTATGAGATTTAACCATCCTGGGTCAAATCTTTCTCATCTTCTTTTTCACCAGTTTCCCTTCAAAATACGTAACAGATACCAGTGGAACTGAACATTTTGTAAGAAACATTTATGTGCTCAAGTTTCACTGAAGAAAGTATCTTGGTTTAAAAAGCAAGGACTGCCTGAGAAGGCTGATAATGTTCACTAGCTCTCCCCTCTGCAAAACCATGCCACGGGCCACTAACAAAGCCTGGAAGAAGTCCTCCAGCTCTGGTGAGGCTTTTGCGCCATGAAGGCCAACTCAGAAGGGAAATTTGTGGTTGAAATGAAGAACAGACCTACCAGCCCACCCTTCATCTGCAGAAAGGTGGCTTAGAGAAGGATGACAATTTCAGAGAGAGAGGAGAAGCAAAAATACTTCAAAATACTCTCCTGCTCCATCTGGGATCCCATTAAATGGCTGAAACTGCAGGATCACCTCCTGCCCATCTGGCGTGTAAGACAAGATGATAAATCACAGAATCACAGAATGGTTTGGGAGGGAAGGGACCTTAAAGATCATCCCAACATGGGCAGGGACACCTTCTGCCAGACCAGGCTGGTCCAAGCCCCATCCAAGCTGGGATGCGACAGTAAGTAGGAAGTGTTTTTTATTTAAACCTCCCAGCACTGCCCAAGTAGACTGGTCCCTTTTCAAAGCAGAGCTTCACTGAACTCATGTGCTGAACCTCTCCTCATCTGGCAGGAGAGCAGCGGAAAAAGGAAGGAAAGCCCACACCACACGGCTCCTGGCTTCCGGCAGATACGGGCGAGAGATTTTTAACAAGAGGGAAGATAAGTGAGAAAAGGAGAACAAAAAAAAAACCCCAAAAAACAACAAACCACCACCTGATCAAAAGCTCTGCCTGGCCTCAAAAGCTGCAGAAACTGCTCAGTAACAAGGGAGTGAAATTCAAGGTGCTGGTGCTTGCAGCAAGCACTACCAAGAGACAAGGTTTGAGCTGCAAGGGAGAGGAAGAGGAGGGAGGAAGAGATCAAAAGATGAATGAAAAAGCCTTAAGTGAGTTAAGCAAAACTTTATGTTAGGGAGATCTATCCCACAGTTTTGCAAAGGGGTGAGGAAGGCAGTGTGGGAACTCAAGGTGTTATTTCCTGGGAATATCCTGTCCAGATTTCTGACCTGAAACAAAACAAGCTCAGTAACATTGCCAGCTTTTAGGATCTTACTGCAAGCCTGGCAACAGCTGTGGGTTTATTCTGAAAGCATCAGCCTCTAGATCCATGTGGCAAAGAAAAAAGGAAAAAAAAGGGAAAATTTATTTAAAAAAATGTAAACTACACTCATATCATTATTGCTGCATGAAAAGCTAGGAAAAGGCCATAATTTAGATGCTCTTATCTGTAAGGTAAATAAAAATGTAATTAAATTGAATTCTAATCTTACATTCTTTTTATTACTATTATTATGGTATCATAGTGAAAATACCAGATCAGACAGACTGTGATCTGGGATAAACAAGAAAAGGTGCCTACAGGGATAGGATTGGTGGTGATTTTGCAACATGCCCACAGCACAGGCAATTCAAATCAAGCCAACAATCCCTCCTGGAAAAACCCAGCACTCATACTCAATGCAGTCACCAGCATTTAAACCAATCTTAGAAATCTGCATTGTATATGAGACCCAGAAAACACATGCACCAGCATGTGCTAGAATGGTTTAAATAAATCAAACATTTTAAAATTTGGAAGATATTTAATAAACATAGAATTCATACTTCAGTTGTTTCCAAGTGTTCCAAATGCCCCAGGAAAGCAGAAAAAAGTATGTTTCTCATATAAGAAAAACCTACATAATGCTCAGTAATTTGAATAGTTTTGATGTTGAAAGAAAGAGTTAAAAATTCATCTGATCTAGAAATAATGAGCAACCCCTTACTGTGCCTCGCACAAACACGAACTGCAGTTGTGGGTTCTGACACCAAACTGAATTCAGGATTGCATAACCTATCCTTCAATATCAGATTAAATATTTAATAACTCAATTCGAAATACATAATGCTAACTTCTCATTGATCAACACACTATACAGCAGCAAATCATAGACAGAAAAGGTGGCTTGGTCCTTCAGCAGTTGTTTGCAGATGCACATATGCTAAGGGAACAGGTCCAGTATTTCCAAACACAACAGGTCTGTACCTCTGAACCCAAATATTTCTTAGACCCCAATGTTAATTATACATTTAAAAATTATAAGAATACAGCTACAAACTCTTATCAACTATAGCTGCCAAAAAGTACAATCTGCATTCTATAAGAGTAACTGTTATTAAATAAATTTTCCATTTTTTTTTTAATTTAACAGAGCATTATTTAACATCCTTTATTTAAGGATCCTGCTAAGGATGTGGAGCTGTAGGTCCAACACAGAACCCAATGTCCACCTGGAGACTCATCAGTAAACAAAGGCAATTTAGGGTGAATCTATGAAACACACTCAAGAGTGAAAACAGATGCCATTTGTTGCATTTTAAATTAAAAAAGCACCATCATGGAGAATACTTCAGCAGTGTTTACAGCTGAAAACAGCACCTCAGATCAGGACAAGTGATATGGAAGAAGAGTTGTGTCTGGAAAACATCTCCACATGCTGCAAGCAAGCATGATCACTGGCTCTGCAACACAGCCCTGAGAAGAAGCCATGCCTTGGGCTCTGACACAGAAGATTACAAACACTTCTTCTACAATCATCTGCTCAAACTCTAACCCAACCATGAATGTCACTGCTTGGAGCAAATCTTCTCCAGAGACTAAATATGAGCATTCTAACTGGGAACCCAGCTAGCCCATGCCCGAGGCCAAAAACTCAGCAGTTCTGGGAAACCACTTATCTGCATTTTCTAAATTTATCCTGAAGCAGAGCTGGTCTCTCATAATCGCTTACCAACCATACAAGGCTGTCCAGCACTTATGGCCCCTATAATTTTTGGGAACACTTCCAGATCAGGATTGCTGGGGGAAAGAAAATAGTTTCTTCTTATATCCTGGCAAATATTCTCAAATCTCTTCTAAATCTCTTCTTTCTCATCCTCACAGGCTTGTTTCCATGATCTCCCAGGACTACAATTTCCAAGTAGGAATACAGAAACATCAATATCACATGGACTAAGCCTTCTCTCTCTTCTGTATTCAGAGGTGGTTACACACAAAACAAAGGAGAGGAGGGAGCCAAAGAATGAAAAGTCTTCACAGGGATGTGGGAACACACGAGGAAGTCAGTAAAAGTTGGAGCCTGATGTGGGGTGAGTAGGTGGAAGAGAGAAACACAAATCCTTCCTGCTCCGCCATGTTTACACCTGGCTGCCCCATCCTCCCACTCCCAGTCTGCTCCTCTGCCGTGGCCAGAAGAAACCCACAGCACCTCAACATCTTTCTAATAATGATGTTAAAGCTATTAAATGATGGAGTTTCAACTGAAAATCCTACAGCCACAAAACTAGACCCTGTAGACCACTGGCCCTCCCACACTGCTCCAGACAGATTATTGTCTGTAGCTAAACAGCATCTCCTCAACACATCTCACTCTGAGTCCTCTTCCAGAGCCCTTCTAACATTTTTAAATCCCTCTTAACACATTAATCTTGTGCCATCACTTGTAGATAAAAAGCCAACTGTTCTCCTGCCACACCACAGCAAGCCATATCTCAAACCCAGCTCCCCAAATAGAAATCAAATGGATTTGTTGCTTGGTTTGGAGTGGAAGAACAGATGGAGAAACATCAGCACTAATTCAATAAACCTTACAGCCTGTGATATCTGCTTAGCCAGAAATGAAATGTATGTATACCATGTTTTTAAGATCATGCTTAAACACTCTGCTGAACATAAACTGGGTATTTCTGAAATTAAACACTTGCTTAAGGCCCTGCTAAATAAGACCTACAAGGCAAATCCTTTTGCAACTCTGGCTCAGAAAAGCAGAAAAGTGTATTTAGCTATAAAAGTAAAGTCACTGGAAAAGCATCCTTATTTGAGAGGCACCATGGAGATTACAGCCCAGAATTCACCAATTATTTATGTAAACTCAGAACAATAGCAAGTGATAATCATGGATTGAAAAACATTCACAAAACCCTTCTGCTACCAGTGAGTTATTCCTCATGTGTGTTAATTAAATAATTTTAACTTTGGAAATACAGACTTATACTAATTTACAGTTTCACAGATTGAGACTCCAGACTGTTACCAGGAAATCTGAAGGTAAGAGCAATCCCAGAGCTGTGCAGAAAAACTTTAAAGCAAAAAGTAGAGAAACCAGCAAAAGTAAAAAAAAAAAGTTTACAGTAAAAACCTCAGAGACTGTTGCAACCCTTTGCAGGGATTAGAAAAATGAAATTTTAGTGTTTTTTTTTTTTTAATGGGCTTTATTTTTCCCTTGCTTCCCTTTTTCAGAGGACATAAATCACTCTCAGCTGTGAAGAAACTACGAGCATTTGGCTTTGCTGGTGAAAGTGTTACTGGACAGAAATAAAATCAGTGTTTGTATGTTTTACAAAGCAGCACTTCCAAGGTCTCTGCAATCCCACACGCTCCCGTGCCTTGAAGCCATTTTCCCCACTGCTGCAAGAGCCCTGCAGAACATGGAGCTGGCAGGGGATTGTGTTACTGCCCTGACTGCACTGGGAAACACCAACTCCTGCACCCTGCAGCTGTCCAGCTGCTCAGGGAGCTCCACCAGCCTGGTTAATGACTGTGCTGCCTCTCCAGAGCCAGCATCACCCAGCTCCATCACTGGGGAGAAACAGGCTCCAACCACAGACCATTCACTCTGGAAGTAGTTGAAACTCAAAGGCTTTGCAAACTGTGCCATTTCCAAAGTTATCTTTACAGATAAATCTTCATATATATTTTACTCCTATAAAACTACTGCACTTCTGTATTATCCTGTTCCATTTGCAGTGCAGGACACTGTTTACTACACAGTTTTCATCTTGGAGATAAAACAAGTCCCCCTCAGGAATGATACACAGTTGATGGATGTTTATTGATAATTAATATTTATTTGCTCATAGGAATATTTATTAATGAATGCTGCTATTGACTCTTGATCCCTGGTGACCAACACAGGTTCTGTGACAGCTCCTTTTTGGGTCCCAAAAGAACCAGCCCATGCACCTTTCCTGTCTGAGGATGAAAAGACAGGGCACACCACAGAGCAGAATACTTCCAGGAATGGAAATCTTACATAGCAAGGATCTTTTTTTTTTTTTTTTTACATGAAATACTAAAAAAGCTGAGAAGGGAAAGTTCATCAGATAAAGAGAAATTCAAAATGTCACAGTGAAATTAGTTTTTGAGAAAAATATTTACACTGCAGCTGAATCAAGCTGCTTCGCAGACAAACCAAGGCAAAACAACAAGGAAGAAGGTTTTATGTCTGCTCTTTAATGATTGTATCCTAATTATGGCAAAATTTCACCCCTTCCCAATGCTGGCTGGGAGAATTATTGTAAAATGGAGGGTCTTGCAAATTAGCAAGCAAGAGAACAATAAATTCCGCCCAAGGATAATGCACCACAAAACACACTGCATTAATTTATTTGGCACAGTGCAGTTTAATTACTTGTAAAAATAATGACTCCTTTGTAGGGGCCCTCACTAACATGCGTTGCTGCTCTGTGTTTTGCTGAGTGGGACGAGCTGTGTGCCAAATTTGTGTGCATGGATTATACAGTGTGAGCACAGGCAGAGTGCAGAAAGGAGGTTGTACAGTGTCCTTTGTGTTTTGACAGCACATAAATGACACTCGCTCTCTTCACGAAATTTTCTGTGTTTTGAAGAACAGTATTTCTCCTCTCAATAGGGATTTTCAAGTCTTGATCCTATCTTATGGCATAAAATAATCAGCATAATAAAAAAATTAAAAAAACACTGCTGGGGAATCAAGGTGTGGCTGATTTTACACCGTCACTCTCCTGTGGGGAAGGGCTGTGGCCATCCCCATGTCACTGCTCCAGTCAGTCCCAAGGTCATATCATGATGCTCCACTACCATCCTACCCACTGAGAAAGGGAATCAGGATTTCCAGTACCCATGGATTTCTGTTTTTAGGGCTTCATGGGAATAGAAGAGTTCTCAAAGGCAGGGGACCTGTGGCATGGCTGTCAGATGTTTATACATTGTATTCCCACACAGCAGTCCAAGAGGAAAACAAATCACAAAGAACAGTTTAAGGATATACCAAGAAGAACAGGAATTGGGACCTTGATGGCCTGCAGTTGCTTGTGTCTTATTTTAAAAGACAAACTGCAAAGGTCATCAGAGAAATTCCAAGGATTGGGCCAGCAGCATTCCTTAAGGCCAATGACACAGGACAATGTCATGGAATCCCAGTCCTCTCTTCATTCAACTGATGAGAACTGCCATTCCAAAACTGGAGCCAGTTGTGAAAAACTTCACCAAATACACGAATAGCTATTGTAATAGTTTTGTTTACTTCCCATTTTTATTTAAATTACCAGCTCTACTCCCATTAGCGCTGCAGTATTTGCGGTGAGCTCTATAATCAAGTTTTGGCCAGCTTAAGCTTCCTGCCAGTATGTAAAGACTGTTAATGTGGTTAGTCTCACCTTGGAGAACCTTGTTGCAGTTACAGGATGAATTTACACATCCCATTTTTACAATATAGCCTACAAGATAGTTGTGTTTTCACAGTATGACTGACCTTAATGGGGAATAATGTAACACTGTCATCCTCTCTGAATTGATGCCAGCAAAGGTGGCAGGAAAATATTTGGGTATAGGTTCCATCCCACCCTGCGCCTTCTCCTTCACCCTCACTTTCCAAGTGGCTGCCTGAATTTAAGGATAAAACTTAAATACAATCACTCCAGCAATACAGGTCATATTTTCTGCCCCAAAATACTACACCCAACAACTACAGAAAGCAGAATAATTTACAATCTTTAACAGGGAATGTTGCGTGATAATATGGACAACACAGCAGACTCCTAAACATGACATTGGGTCATTTAACATAAACTCCAAGTATCTGAGAAATCAATTCAGAAAGACAAAGTTTATAACAAAGCTTAAGAGAACCAGGCATCAGAATAACACACACGGAGACTAAATCTTTTCTCCTATACAAACAGCCCCCTTGAGATTTTTTTAAGCTCTTTGTCTTTATTAGCTTCAGCTATTAAAGCTAGATCTCCAAACATTTGCGGCTCAAAACTAACTTGCCATCTTCTAAAGGATTCCTTGTAAAGCAGTGCAATAAAAGCTCATGCCACTAGTTACTTGCTATGCGTTGTAAGATTTGGCTTTTTCTCGAGACCATTTACAACAGACCTGTTTCTGTTAAATATTCTGTTCTCCTTTAAATATTTGCAGTAATTCTTAGCTTTTTTTTAAGCTACACTAGTAAAATGCCTATTCATCTCAAGATGCTGCCTTATTTTAATATAATGATCACTATTTTATTTAACTAAAAAACTCCCTCTCTAAAAAGTAAAATACAACAGTCCACCAGCACCACAATGCCTATTAGCTTCCCTCTTTTGGGCAGTTGTGCTTGCTTGAAGAAAAGCTTTTTTCATTTGTGTTTGCATAAGATTTGTATTAATTAGTCAATATTACAGTGACTCACTTTGGACTTAACATGACAGCTGGAAGCAGAATATTGAGCAACAAGAAAACGCCCCCCAGAAAATTATTGCATTTCCCCTAAACCCTCAGGACTGCTGCTGGCAAGAATGGTAAAAGCAAAATCACACCAAAATTGCCTTTAAGGACAGAATATAGCACTCAGACACCATTGAGTGATAACGTACAGCAAAGCCAAGCATGGTAGAGAACGGAAAACCAGCAGAGGAACCACCAAATCATCCTTACTCTGTCAAAAGCTGGTGCAGCTTCTGGTAGCCCCTCTCCAAGGCCAGGCTGACAGGCGTTGCCCCCTCGTTGTTGTGGATGCTGAGAGCTCCTCTTCCACCCGGCTGCTGGAGCAGAAACCACGTCAGGCGCAGCAGACCCAGCCTGACCGCAAAATGCATCAGTGTCTCCCGAGGGATGTTCTCTGGGAAGGCAGGAAAAGAAAGAAATGGGAATTTGTAGGCTTGTGGGTTATCCCCCACATCCCAGCTCCACCACACGTCAGCTGGCATGGAGATGACAGCCCAAAGGAACCTGCAGCACCAGGGAAAACAGCCTGGTTGCCAATGTGCAGGAGACACCAGTCGTAAAGTGAGGGACATGCTTTGGTGGGGCTGGAAGTGCTCAGGACCTCTCATGCTGAGATTGACCACAGAAGTCAATGTGAAAACCCCACCATTTCCTGAACAGCCATAGCCACCACCAAGCTCCAGCATACCCAAACAGAAATGTGGTCAGGTGGCTTTTCCTGGATGTCCAAACCTTCTCCTCACAAAATCAGGACCAGGTTTTAGGGACGGACAACTTTTGTTACCTAACAGGATGCTGATTTATCCCAAGGCATAAAGAAAAAAAAAATTACATTTGATGCACATATCCAAAGCAGTTATAAAAAAGAACTGTTTAAAAACTCATATAGACAAAAAAAAAAAAAAAAAAAGCAAGGGTTTTCTTTCCTGGTTTGATTACCTCAGACCAGCTTTTCCCAGCTTAATACAGTAGTTCTGTCATTCTGAGTAGCAGTATTTATAAACTACCAATCTCCACTGATGCTTTTTGTATTTAATAACTGTGACCTTCTAATTTGGCAAAAGTCACTCTAGAGCCTGAGCTTTCATCTCAGAAAAATAACCCCCTACTCCAAAAGCTGCAGCACTAGAATGATGCTCTGAAAAGCTTTAACCAGAAATGAGCTCCAGATGCACTGCTGAAATCCAGCATTTGCAGATCAAAGCTTGTTATTTCTGTATGAAAGGCAAAAGCATTTGGGTTAAAAAAACTGCAAGAAATAAAAATTTGTTCTTTTAATTAACAAAGGATTTTAGTATTGACTGACAGCAACAACAATAAAAAAGCACCAACTGGGTCTTAGAAAGCCATGCCAATGAGCATGCTTGGTATAAACCCTTTAATATCACAGGAATGATTTATTGGGTTATTAATTTGGGTTCCAGCCAAATCTATACAACAGGTTTTAAAATGCATGCACATAATGGATTTAGGATTTAATTTTGTATTTTTTTCTATAAGAAGTGTGCCCCAAGAGAAGTCACTTCTTCAAAGTGCTGCTGTTCTTCTTGCTTATTTACTTACTTTAGGGACATCATTAAGACCTTTGGTGAAAAACAAAACAAAGCAAAAACGGGCAGATCTTCACTGCCTCACACACAATTTTTCACAACTTTCTGGATCCAATTCTGAAGAACTAATCTGTATGCAAGAACCAAAAGCTTTCTGGCACCACTTCTCTTCTGAATGACTCCAAATTAGGTCTCTGGGCTACAAACCAAGTCTTCCCCCTAACCTCCTCTTGATTACCGTAAAGCAAAACTGAGCTGCCCTGAATACACCAGTGTGTCTGAATGGAGGTTCCAGCTGATCAGAGAAAAGGGAATGGCTGAGCTCTCCCAGAGACAAATTCTCAGCCTTTGGCTAAGTAATGAGAAGGATTTGGGTAATAAATGTTACAGAGCGTAATGATTTAGAAATAGCACTACATGGAGGTTAATCAATGGTTGCAGCCCTGGATTCAAAGAAAAATGAAAAATAACACGGCATATAGACAGACACAGAATAAAGGGTACTGATGAGGCTGCAAAATGTGGATACAGACAGGACTTTTTCAGAGTCAAAGCAAATACCCAATGTTTTACTCAAAGAACTTGTACATGCACAAAGCTCCCACACTACCTGTACACTGACTGGCAGAGCCAACTTAATTATGATGGTGTAATTCTTCCTACAGAGATGCAGGAGGCACAAAAACACTTCTGTCAGAGCAAACAACTGCCATCCAAATAAAGAATGTGTTGCACTGGTCTGACCACGTTCTGTTCTTGCATGGGATCTCCTGTTATGGCTGCTTTGTTGAAAAGAAAAATCATCTAACTAGAATGGACAGTCTTGCCCCAGATTTGAGCAGTGCAGACCTGCAAAGCATAAGCACAGATCCCTGGACCAAAATGTTTTCTCCTCCTGCAGCTGAGAGCATTACCAATAGGGACAAGCATCTTCTGCTCACCAGCTCATGGTTCACCACTAAATACACACTGCCAACTGCGAGTTCTACAAGATGCAGGCAGATATTCCTCTTGTCCCTGAGCCAAATGGGTGCTTCTCTCTGTCTCACATGTCCAAAGATGAAATGGCCCCTCCCAGTTGTCACAATGCCTCCTCAGCTGTCCCAATCTGCTGATATGACTGCACCTTCTGAGAAATCTTCCCTGTTCTGTTGAAACAATCTCCTCTATCACTGAATCAGTGGACAGGGCAGCTCCAGAGCGTGGCTGGAGGTGTCTGCAGATGCAGCTGAGGTGAACGTGGCACTGCCCCGATGCCTCTGGGCAGTGACAGTGTGCACACAGGATCTGTACAAGAAGAGGTGGCGTGCTGCCACCAGAGCATATTAAACACACTTGTGGAAGGCTCTGCCTGACACAGAACTGGCACGAGGCCACCCTAACAGATGGGCACAGATGATGGCAGCGAAGACACAAAGTGCTGTACATCCAACAACTGCAGGGGCCCCAGGCAATGGCTCTGGAAGGTTCTGGAGTGTGCAAAACTTGCATGGTGACAGTTAAAAAGGCATGTGCCATCTGTGGGCTGGATTAACTACTAATATATCATGAAAATACATCTGTTGGTGTCTCGTGTTGCTCAGAACTAGACAAGAGCTGGTCTGCATCAAGTATGGACATTTTGCTGTATGGAGAGGGGAAGAAGACAGACAGATCCCTTCAGACTTCCTACCTTTGAAGGGATGAAGCTTGTCACACAAAATGTTGGAAATCCAGGCAATGATTTTATGATCTTGTCATGGTGCAAAATGTCCCACACATGAAAGATGGAAACACATCCCACACATTTAACATGCAGAAGCCAGAGCCCCTTCTCCTACCACATGCCAAGCAAGAGCTCCTTGTCTTAAAATGGCTGTCGTTTGAATGCCAACAAGAAGCTCCTGGTAATTAGGAAATTGTGGAAATACAAGACACACAATACTGAAAAGGCCAAGATTGTTTTGTTCCTTTCTCGTTTCCTAGTAATAGGCAAGAGTTGAAACATATGATTATTGCCCCATAATGGCAGGGTACTCTAGTCCAGCTGGCAAAACACAAGACTTTGAATATATTATTTCTGTGTAATTGTTTTCTGCTGTGATACATGAACAGACAGTTTATCTGCACAACTGAGGACCAAATTTCCATAGCAGACTGTCATATGTACTCTGCTAATAGTAAAGGATTAAGGTTTAAGGTGCTATTAGCACAAAGCAAATAAGCACTGAAGGGAAAAAAAAAAAACTTTGGCTATGACATGCCCAAGAACACTAAGTAAAAACTTTCATTTTAAACCTGATTAAATAACAAAAAACCCACAAAAATTACTGTTCCTTTTTAAAAATAACTCTCCAGATAGAGTAGCCTATACCTAATGCTCAGTTTATGCTCCATGCCCTGAGACATCTCATGAGCCAGCCATGGAGTGGGGTAGCATTGCTTTGTCTTCCTGTGCTCATGACCTTTACTTGGTTCTCACCCAAACTCATGTACACTCAGCAATTTGGAAATCTACCATCACATCTGGCCCCAAAATCTTGCTTTCTGCTGGAAATGTTCTCACTGCTCAGATCAATCCTTGAGAAGCAAGGGTAAAGAATCCCAGAACCAAGCTGCCACCTCACACTGAGGTCCTCGAGGAAGGCTCCAGCAGACAAATGCCCTGCAGAAGGGTCAAGGCAAAGATGTTGTGTTTGGAGTTATGAGCTCAGTTAATAAAAAGATGTGTGGGTAACTCCTTTCTTAATCCCATAAACAAGAAATTTTTCAAAGTACACCAAAAGATCTCCATGTCCCCATTTCTGCTAATATCAAAGGGAGCAGGAATATTCTCATGCCAACAATTTCTCGGCCACAGAATAAAGGATACATCTCAATTTTGAGCAGCACATTTCTGATGCTGTCTGAACAAGAATTGCTTTCTGCTTCCCATTTTCCACTGCAGAGGGCACTAAATTTAGGTATGGAAAAGGCTTTTTACATTTTATCAAGGACTGCTGCTGAACAGAGCACTTTGTGCTGTTGGCACTGAACAGATCATGTTGATTTATACCATACCATCCTTTATCAGAGAGCACAGAAGCTGAGCAGCAGACTGGAAAGGATATGAAACCCAACCAAAAGAACACCTGTAACTATTACATTGAAAGGGTTCCAAGAGAAACTATAACAAGAGTGCAGCAGATGAACAGATTAAAGCTTCATGTCTGAAATACATCATCAGTAGCATAACTTTAGCATCCTCCCATGGGAAAAAAGACTAGGTACTAGTAATCAAATTCTGAAAGTTTTTAAAAGGTTTTTTAGGATTTTTTGTTTAAAATAAGATTTTTTTTTATGACATTCTCCTTTCATGGAAAAAAACCCCACAATTCATGATCTGTATTCCTGGTGAGACTCATGTTGCCCTGTACATTGAAATCCTACTGGTTTTGTACATGAAGCTATTAAACCCATAATCCTAATACATTCAGACTATTTCAAAGCAGGGCAGAGAGTTTCCCTCTATACTCACCTCCCACCTGGTGAGGTCAGGGAGTTTAATTTCACAAACAGTTCTTATTGAAGGACCCTATTTGTCCCAGAGCACTTCTGGGAAGCTCTACATATTCAACATATCAGTAACTGCAATCAGTTAAGTGTTCTATCTAATCTGATGGTCTCCTGGTTATCTCCTTGAAAACCTGGCTCACTATCTCACAGCAGTCCTTACACTCCCAGGGGAATTGCTCCATATCATGGCGCTCACAGCAAACTTCTGCCAACATCAACCAGCTCCTGAAGCACCACCTCAGAAAGCTCACACAACCAAAAATCAACCACAGCTCTGGGTTTCACCACTCACTTTTAATAAGCAAAATGGAAAGACTGTTTCTTCAAAGGTTTTGTCAGAATATTACTTCCAAGTTATTTTGAAAGTGATCTGTTTACTAGTGATACAATCAAGCTCTCTAAGCTTTTCATACCTGAGGCTCAGATCCTCCCTATTTTTTTTCTCTTTTTTTTTTACCCCACTGCAACATAAACAAGCCATAATCATTACTCATACCTCAAAATATTCAGTTGTGGTTTTCTAGTTAGCTTATTTTCTCTTCAGTAATTTAAAATAGAACATCACAGTCCTGTATTTACATTGCATACATCCTCAGGATACATATTAAATTTTGATTTCTAGACATACAGTGTAACAATCTGTTCCATTTAAATAGCTGCCTTTAAATGCCACCGAGAACAGTAAATAGCCCCACTTTTGACAGCAGTAACAACTATGTTCTTTAGAAAGTTACAGTGCACTTATAATTATTAAGACAGCCATGATTATATGGCACCTGAAAGAAATGCTGTGTTTGGAATACCACAGTAACAAGACTAATCCTTAATTATGGATATTCTGAAATTGTGGGTGCCATTGGAGCTCATACAGATAGATAACTAAGAGCAGGGCCCAGGAACTGCTTGCTATGGAGGCACAGTCTATGATTGGTGAAGAGCACAGCTGTGTCTCAAGCACTGTGCTCTTCCCCAGCCACACACTGTCCTGGGCTCTTTTCTGCTTCTCAGTTCATCTCACCAAATGTTGAGTACACTCTGCCAGTGCCAGCAAGAGAATGGAGCCCAAGCACCTCTGATGTCAGCTATCCTGGGTGCTCCCATCCCCAGTTCTGTGTCTGTTCAGTGACACAGCAGATGAGTTCAACAGCCTCAGGGAGACTGAGGGGGGTGATGAAACTTCCAGCACCCTCTCTGCCCTCTGGGGTGACAGCACTGAACTCCCTGCCCTCTGCTCAAAGCCTGGCCAGGGCTGGCTGCAGGCAAAAGCCTCCACACCAAGCCACCCCCTCCTCCAAATTCAGCCTGGATTTGTGCTCAGCGGTAGATCTTGTACCCAGCTTCTGCCTGCAGAAAGCCATTACTTCCTGACTTTTGCAAAAGTTAGATTTCTACTTCAGGCCTTTGAAAATTGACCTTTGAGTGTGTTTGACAACAGCAGCCTCCTCTGAGCAGCAGTTCCCCATCAGGCTGTGGCACTTGGAGGCTCCCAGCTCGCTCCTGCCTTCAGAGGTTTTGCTGAACAGCAGCGTTTTGTTTCCAGCCCACAAGAGCCCATAGAGACGTGCCAGCTCAGAGGCAGCACTAAACATCTTTCAAGAAGGGATCTGACATTTCCTTTTGTTCTCTTTTCTATAGTATTTTCTCCTTCGAGAAGGTTATTTGAAGTTATCTGGTGCTGACATTTAGGGAAATGTGAAGCATGAATTGCAGTAGCTGTTTATAGGTAGTGAAGCAGGGCAGGACAGGGTGTCCTCACTGCAGGCACTGGCCAGAATGTGCCTAATTGTCCATAAACTCCTACAGTGCAATCTCCGCAGTGTTTTTCTCTCTCCCACACACAAATTAACACACAAGCACCAGTAGAAGGGTGCTATATTTTAGCACTGAGGTTTTTCTAATCTGGCGCTCCATCATAAACCAGGGGCATCTCTTCCATCCCACAGAGTTTCATGACCAAAAGGATGCTTCTGCATGCAAATCCTACCTGTCACAATCACAAAAATTCCCCCAAATTGCCCATGTGTAAATATCTCCCTGCAGAAAATCTACCAGATAACTCTGCCTCTAACAAAAAGGAACATATTTTACAGCACCAATATTCTCAAATTAAATTTGCATTTAGTGACATTATATTTATTCATTTCTATCTACACACACCTCACCACAAGATGCCAAAACACTCAAGAGTTAAGGACTTTGGCACTACAGAGCTCCCCCTTCTCACTGTGCATGCTCCACAAGTCTACAACATACAGAGTTCTGCATAACCACAACTTCCAGATACACAAGCACATACTGAGCAAACCAATGTAAATCTTATGGCCTGGTTTCCCTAAGTGCTGATTTTCCAAAGAATAATCAAATTAAAAGAAAAACCCAGATCTCAGCCTTCCTGCAAAATCAGCAACACTTCAGAGTTTCAAAGTTTTTGTTAAGATCACTGTGTAGTCACAATGATTTATATCACTTAAACCAGAAATGTCTGCATTATCACGACACTTTTCAAATGCAGAAAGAAACATCAGTCACTTCCACACAGAGGAAAAGAAGTGTTATCTGCTTGTAAATGTATGACAGCTGCTGAATTTCTATCAAGGAGCCATTAAATATGATCAAATATTTTAATGTCTGCTAACAAGGGAATTGTCTGTCCTTGCACTGAGCTTTACAAAAGCAGTCAGCAAGCTGGAGAAAACAAAGCAGGAAAATCTCCTGTGGAAAACCCTGTTGCAGTGAGCAGAACTGAGCAAGTCACATCCCAGCCCTATTCAAGTGTTTGTGCCACTGCATCTTATAAAAGATAACAGATGCCTCACAGTCACATTCCTGAAGGGAAACTGTTTGCCAAAATACCCTGGAAATTTATAGCAAGGATTTGTACATACTGGAAGTAGTCTCCTGGTCCCACGTGTGTTTCCTTTTACCCCCTTGTGAGAAAAGAGGCAGAACTCCAAGGACACAGACACACCACAGCACTGTGAACACCTCAGCACTTCTGCTTCAGCAGCCACCGGAGACTTTGGGCCAGCCTTGGGATTTATTTATAAGCTCTCAGTAGCCCTCACTGCTGTGGTTAAAGGTCAAGTTTTCCCACTCTTCCCTTATTTGTAAAATTGTCCTGGTTTATGGTAAAATTGTCCTGGGGGAACTGCAGTATTAACCCATCCTGTGTACAACGAGGGGTGTGATATAAACTCTCAGGGCCAGAGCCTCGAGTTCTCCAGGAAAAATCTCATGTATTTTTCATGTCACAGTCATTTTGCACCTGTGCTATAAAACCAACATTTACTACACGTGCCAAATTCCTGGCACAAGGATATTTCCAGGAGCATCAGATATTCTACACACAGGGTTCTATCAGCATACAGCACTATGCTGATACACATGCCATTGTTACACATACAAAAAAAAAAATTTTCAGGCTATATGTGAAAATACTGACTGTCAGCTTGTGCTATTTCATAAGAGAAGAGCAGGAGAAATAATGAGTTATGATTATATATACTTTATATATATTATATATATATTTCTATATATTATATTTGTATATATTATATATACAAACAAAATCTATATATTTTATATAAATTATATTTTATATATTTTATATAAAATAGAATTCTGTATATTTTATTATAAATCTAAGGATATAAAAATTCTATAATATGTTTATTATAATTTTATAATAAATCTATATTATTTATATATTTTATATTATATAAAATTTATATGATTAGTATAATTTTCTAATTAATTTATTATTATTTTAATTATATAAAATGTTATATATTTTATATAAAATATTTTAATACATGTAAGGTATATTTTATATATTTAATATAAAATAATATCTATTTTTAAATATATGTAAGGTATATTTTATATACCTTACATATTTTAAGGAGGCTAAAGGGCAAGATATGAGATGTGGATGGATATCACATCCCATCTCTGAGCACAGAGGCCACCACCATGCACTTTGGACGGTACATGGCAGTCTCCCAAGGCAGGAATCCTTTCTCCCAGGCTTTTCACCTCTCTCCCAACCTGCAAATCCCACTGTGCCCCACAATCCTCACCGCTCAGGGACTGGTCTGCTCCCAGCACGTTCCATTCTGCCGGCAGCTTCAGGTGTCGAAATGCCAAGGCCACTTTCTCATCCAAGAAGTCCACGTCTGCAGCTGGTGGCCGTGACCTGTCCAAGAACCGTGTGAAATTCAGCGCCTGCTGGTTGCCAGCACAGGTGGCCAGAAACTGGGCAGCATCGTAGGCTTCATCCTGGACAAACTGGAAACTCTCCTCTGCCACAACCAGAACGGGGTGACCTTCTCTAGAGGCACAAAGTGCCACCTTCACTGTCTCACAGCAGTCATGGCCTGCAAAACAAAATTCAGACAAATGGTAAAAAACAAAAGAAAAATGGCTGAGGAAACACAACTCAGCAATTCCTTTGACACATTCACACTCTTTGCATTAAATGAAATAAGACCAAGTTTTTGAGGGTCACAACCCTAAATTAAAGTTGTCTTTGGAATTTATATGTATCATCACAGGTAAGTATTTCTTATAGATTTTAAAAGGAAAAGATGTATAACTCTTCTCTGTCCCAGTATAAGCCAAGAACTATAAGCCACCCAGGCTATTTATATACAGCAACAAGCAAACTGACAAGTTTTAAGTAATTCAAGTAAAAGATTTTGCTAACATACCTAAAGCCAGGTAATATGGACAAATTTTTTCTTCTGCAGCTCCACAGGACACTAGTAACTCATCAGAAACTTGAATCTGAGTGCTGCAAAACTACATACTCCAAATGCTGTCACAATACTTGGCTTGCACTGAAAACATTGAAATTTCACCTAAAACAAAGGTCTACATGGCTACCAGAGCACGACCTGCCTTGGCATGTCCTGTGTGTGCTCACTGCTGCACCTGCCCCTCGCATTTGGGTTCACACAACAAAACTAAAAACTAAGCTGCTTCTGCTAAATAAAAACATGGAAATGGCCACTTTCCATATTTACAAAACAAGAGGGTTGGAAGTCTGGTAATTTCATTATTTATTTAGGGCAGGAAAACAGGAGAAAGGAGGCATGGCAGCAATTTCATTGACTCAGAAACTTGAGGAGAAAAAAAACCCAAACAGCAAACCAAACCAAACACCTTTTGGGAATTTTAAAAGGAAAAATATACTATGTGTCCAACACAACCAGAACTTGCAGTTGTCAGACATGCCCCTTCAATAATAAGGTTTGTGTTTCAAGTTCACTGTGTGGTACAGTTTCTTGTTCCAGCCTCAGACTGACGTCATGGCTGTTTTTGCCAGAACAGCATGGACCCTGCACTAATTACTGGAAAAGCTTTTTTTTGCCCATGACCTCAACATACTACCACATTCACGAAACCCTGATTAATTAAATACAAAATG
Organism: Ammospiza caudacuta; assembly: GCF_027887145.1. Taxonomy (NCBI): domain Eukaryota; kingdom Metazoa; phylum Chordata; class Aves; order Passeriformes; family Passerellidae; genus Ammospiza; species Ammospiza caudacuta. The sequence goes on from NC_080602.1 coordinate 21,799,436, forward strand.
ACGATTTATTTTTAAAGCCTTGAAAATTCAATTTAAGCCCCTATTTGTGGTCAGTGGGAAAGTTTCCTTCTTCTGTTGGGGCCTTTTGCTGTTGATTTCCCTGACAAAAGGGAAAATATGTCCCTAATCTTCATGGTCTTTCAGCCAACCTCACAAATCTGTTCTGAGGCTTTTGGCATCTGTACAGATTTTGTCTACTGAAAGAGGCAATCCTGAAGTTAATTGAAAGGTCAAAACTGCTATTAGGACACTGTGGGTAACACCAAAATTGTCAGAGATGAGGCTGTGGCTTACTGAGGAGAGCAAATGCAGCTGGAAAGGTATCAAAGGCAAGTGGAGAAAGGGAGGAAAACACACAGGGATGTTGCTGCAACTGCCCAAATACAACCAGGATGCTCTGAAGCTGAAAGGTGAGAAAACATTCCTTCAAGCACCAGATACCTATTAGCAAGAGGATGATATGAAAGCTGAAGGAGTAGATTTACTAGTTCTGTGGTTTTGAAGAACAGGGGTAGGAAGAACTTCTACTGCTCTTGAAAATACTGCACGTGCATTCTAATACGTTACTGCATTAGTACTCAGCTGCCCAGATGGAACCCTTCACAGATTCTGCTCATCTTCACAGTAAAAGCCCCAAATGTTCAAGGGAGAAGCGGGGAGAATGATACAACTGTGAGGGAACTTGCCTTTAAGGCCATTTAGAACTGTACATCCCTCCCCCTACACCTTCTTGCTTTGCTGATCTTCCTAAGAGCATCAAACACAGAGTAGGAAAGACATTAATTTTGTTTCCAGCCTCCACAAAAGGGATCTCCATGCACACTGTGAGAGGACTGTGCCAGCCTACAGGAGCTGACTCAAATCCTACAAGCTGGGCTCTCCCTAACCCAGAGCAGGGAAAGGTTGCTAGAATGCAGAGTTTAAAAAAAACAAACACAGTAAAAGCTTTCTTAATAGCATGAGGACAGCTAAACCTTTTATTCAATTTTTAAAAAATATTTTCTCCCTATTCCCATAAGAATCCCATCTGCAGAATAACCTAGAATACAACTACTCTGCCAGCAGACTTTCAGGATTGAAGCAGCAAGCCAAAATAGCCCACGAGCAGCTACAGAGAAACCATTTGGGACAGTCACTTCCTTGTCACAATGCCAAACAACTCTGCTGTGGGACAGCAAAGGCTCCTCCATCGAGACAACAGCTACAGGAACCTCTGTCAAGACGTGTGGTCTCCTTAAAGCAGCACATCACGGCTGTACACAAAGTTCCCTTGGATGCAGTGTGTGTTAAACACCAGCTGCAAAAGGCAACACAAGGGAAGGTGATAAAAAGACCATGTCCTGACCTGTGGCCAGCAAGGATTCTACTGAAACTCCCCCAGATATTGAATATGCAGCCTAGAAGAGAAAGTGACAGACCTGACAGTCCATTTTTATTTAACAGGATCAAACAAACATCATGCTAAACCCAAGGGAATGTTCTTCAGAAAGGCAACAGCTTGCAGTGCTTTGATGTTATGCTTCCTCACATCTGAGAAGATGTCAGACATGGGGGCAAGAACATGGGACAGGTTCTGACTTTTGGCAAAGCAGTACAAATGAAAGGAGAGCCAGGATGTAACAAGAGCAGACAATACTAGAAAAATTGCTCAAGAGGTCTCTGCCCCCCTGCTTAGAAATGGCTGCTGGAACAGTGTGAGCAAACATGTCCCCAGTACAGGAACTTTCTGAAGGAAGCATCAGTGGGGCAACGCTTCTCACCACATCAAAGATCCAATGGCCTGGACTAATATCTGAACTTCTACAGCCCTTGTCCCAGAGCACGAGCAGAAGGGAGCTGAGCTTTCTGGCACTCTCAGGAAGTACATAGTTATCACCGCAAAACCAAATCTGTTTTCAAGAGGTTAAGTAATTTGTTCACAGTTACACAGAGCTCCAGGCAGTGCCAGAACAGCCAGTATTACTCCTGTGCCTCAGCTTTCTGCTCCCTCTGGCAGACAGCAGGGCTTTCTCCTACTATGTGCTAAGTTATGCACTCATCAGCCATCAGGGCGGTGCCACCACCTCTGTCCATCCACTATGGACTGCTGAAACCCCCTCACACACCTGCCTAGATGTGGAACAGAAAAATGTCTGGCATTGAAAGGGGAAAAATAAAAAATTCTCTGTGTGCCAGTGGGCTGGTTTTGGTGTTGTGGTGGAACAGTTAATTTTCTTTGCAGTAGCTAATATGGGGCTGCTTTGGATTTGTGCGGGAAACAGTTTTGATAATCCAGGCATATTTTCCTTCTTGCTGAGCATTGCTTCCACACACCCAAGGCCTTTTCTTCTTCTCACCCATCCCAGCAGTGAGCAGGATTGGGGCACAAGCAGTTAGGAGGGGACATAACCAGGACAGCAGACCCCAGGTGACCCAAGGGATATCCCAATGTAAAGAGCTGGGGAAAGAGGGAGGAAATCTCCACTACATGAGATGGAGCTCATGGCTGAACACCTGCATGCCCATAGAAATCAGTGACCTAACCCCTTGTTTTGCTTTGTTTGCATGTGGCTTTTGCTTGATCCATTAACCTGGCTTTATCTCAGCTCTGAAGTTTTCTCACTTTTGCTCTTCCAATTCTCCTCCCCATGGCACAAGAGGCAGCTGTGTTGGGCTCAGCTACTGGTTGGGGTTAAACCACACCAGTCAGGAAGAGCAATGAGCCTATTGACAATGGTGTGCATTTCCATGTAACTGAATAAATCACACAGATAAGAGCGCCTCAGAGAAGGGATGAGAAATTTCCATGCTTTACAATGCCATCAGGCTCCCAATACTGCCCAGCAACCCTTCTGACTGCCTTCAGTCCTCTCTAGAAATCAGGGCCTTTGGCCAAATAACAACAGAATTGATGAAATACTCAATTTCTGTCATGCTTGTACCATCCAGCAGTATCCTTGTTCAAGTTTTAACTCTCCTCACAAACTTAAGTGTTTCTCTCTAGCTGCCATGTCAGACTGCCTGGTTACACTTCCTTTTTTGACCCTTTTATTTTTTTTGCCATAGTATCAAATGTGGTCAACTGTATGCTGTCTGTGATAAAAGTCAAATGATCCATCCCTTGACTCCAGCAACATTGCATTTTATACCATTTCTCCTTTTGCTCCTCAGTTATTTTAAATCTAGCTTGGAAACAACTCTTCACTTGGAGCTGTTTTGAGAAATACCAACACATTGCAGGAAAAATACAGAAATTAAAAAACTATTTCAATGTATGCAGGGATGGATACAGCAACTAATTCTGCTTCTATATATCTAACCACCCTTTAAAAATAATTTAAAATGAGACAACACTCTTGAACTGAAGAATTCCTTACTGGGAATGAATGGGGACACTTAATGAAGCTTGCTCTGGGGTAAAGATGAGAATGGAAAATGAAGACATGGTGCTCTGGTCTGTCTGCTCTTATTCCTGAAGAGATGAGATGTATCAGCATGATAGCACTGATTCCTCTAAATGGTGCTGATGTAGATCGATGAGCATGAGAACAGGAGGGGGGGATTTCTCAGCTGCAAGTCATTAGCAGATAAATTAATGTACAGCTCAGACCTGTCCATCCAATTGCTACCTGTGCCTGTGATCTGGGGTGCAGTTAAAAGGGCAGCAGCACAACTCTTCTGGCTTCTTGTTTTACAAGGCCTACATGGAGACTAAACACCCCTAAACAGAGCTTTACTAAAAGATGATTTCATTTCCTCCTCCTCCTCCAAAAGTGGAAATCCTGTCCAAACCTCCTATTTTCAGAATTCACATTGGAGCTATCAAACAATGGGCCCCCAGGCTGGGCAGCTATTTAAAGCCCTGCTGGAAGGACATGTTTGGGTTTGCTTGGTAGGTGACTAAAGACTAACTGCATCCTCCAAGTCACCATGGGGGAGCTGGGTTGAAAGAGGTCTTACAGAGAGATTTAAGGACAGGACAACCAGACAAGTGTTGTGAACCTCATGCATATCTCAGATTTGCATCCAAGATGCATGCAAGAGATGCTGCCATCTGATGGCTTATGACAAAAGAAGCCAAGGGATCTCCTGTGACCATCCAAAAAGTGCTTCTTTTCTGCTTCAGAACCCCTGAGTTCTAGTTCTGAAAATCAGAGCCCATCTTTGAAGTGCATTTGTGAAATGTACACAGTTACTGTATTCACTCTCGCAACACAGGAAGCCTTATGAAATACACAGGCACCAGCATTGGACAGGAGCCTCTGCTTTTCCTTTCAAACCTTCCACTGGAAAGGTGAAAGAGTGGGAAAAAGATTTTTTAAAGGCCTTTACACATGGCAGATGCCCTAAAAACCTAGAGAAGTGTAAGACCCCACACATCACATCTTAAATAATTTCAACACAGATTCAATCACTTTTTCCTGTGACTGATGTCATCTAGTACTGGCATCACTTCCTTTTAATTACACTGCCTCAAGCAATTAAATACACCGAGGAGGATGAACTGCAAAAAGTCTTCTTGGCTATGCTGTTTTAGTCTATTTTAAGGGGGGGTTTTGTTTCATAATTAAGAGTATTTTCAAATCCACAACTGGTATTGCCAAGTGGCCATTTGTTATGCAACTTGTTTACCCTTCTGGTCTACCAGTACAAAGATTGTAATTCATGAAATACAGCTTTTTCTATGAAGAGTTGTTTCTTAGGGGAAAACACAGTCTGTGGTAGAAATGAATAAAGCATCACCATATGTAAAGGATTTCACAGTAAAAGAAAAGTTTGAACTGAAGGTATTTCCAAGCTAAGTGAAATTAATTTTCATATATCCTTTTAACTAGCAGAAAGAAAGCAAGGAGAAAAAAACCCCAAAAAATAACAACTCTGGGAGCTATGGAATTAAGAACAAGTTAAAGACTGAAGCTGCTTCTCTGCCTTAGCTTAAGGATGGAGAGAAAGCTGAGAGTGAGTCAACAGGAATGTGTCAGCCCTGTGGAAACTGCTGGCAGGCAGCTACCAGCAGACAGACAGTCTCTCAGACCCTTTTTCTACTTCCAGTTTTGATTCTCCTCCCCTTTGAAACCCACACAAGAATCCTTTACCTTTTGAGTTCAACAAACACAAGAAAAGTGATTTTGGCATTATCAGAGCTTGGAGTGATACCACACATTGCAACAGTACTCACCAAGCCAATTACATCTCACAAAATTTACTTCTTGTTTTGGTGACCTGGCTCACAGACAGGGTGTTTCTTACCCTTCACTTATTTGATCAGGAGCTGCTGCAGCTCTGGATTTCTGGGCTGTCTCTCCCTGTTTGAAATTTCATTTCAAATTTCCCCCGTGTCTCCCACGCTTTCCAGACCACCAGTGGTTAAATGCAAAGCACAATACATGTCCAACCGTACAGCTGCTATGGGGATGGCATGCAAACTTTTGCAGTAAATGCACCACACAAATACTGGAGCTCTCAGCACAGCAGCTCCTGCAAGAAAATTTCCCCAGATCTCCCCAAGAGTTTCCTGATGCTCAGAGGTCTCCACTGGCCACGGCGAGCTGCGGTTGGGACTTTTGACTTGTGTGGACAGTGATGAGGTCATTCCTTCTTCTGCTGGTTTGTTTGCCAGATCATGATTTGAGGATTTTTATTATTGGGTTGGGTTTTTTCCCAGTGGGGAAAAAAGCTGCTCTAGCAGAGACACAAGAGATGAGGTTGATGTCTTGCAGTGAATGTTTCACTTCCCTGCTTTGCACAGATTTCCTTCAGTACCACATGCAATCTGCTTGGCCTCAGTTACCCTCCCTACCCTGCAGAGATGGTAGAAAGAAAAAAAAATGCATTGAGATTATGTCAATCTCAGCTGCTGTAGGAATAAGGGCTTGCTGAAAAGCTCAGTTAATGACCAACACCAGGAGGACGAGCATCTGTGACCTAAGAGGACATATCCATCCCCAAGAGTACAAATTCAGCAGCCAACAACAGCTAACCACAGCAGCAGAGATGGCATCACGTCTCTACTTCCTTCCTGCTCAGGCTTTTGATGCTTTCTTAACACCCAAGCTCCAGAGACCAAGATTCTGCACTGAGATCCCCACTGGAGCAGTGCCAGTGCCATTACCACCTGCCATCTTAAAGCTGTGTCCGATACAACAATGCTTGAAATTGTGCTCTGGTACTGAGGAAAACTGCTTCCATGAGGGAGAATTTCAACCAGATTAATTAGAAATAGAAGAACTGTAACAGTGACAGTAAAGCCAACAGTTAAATGAGGTTTTGGTAGCTTTTCACAGAGACAAACAAAAGCTTGCTTGGATGATGTAACCTGGTGTGTCCTTAGGCTGGCAAAAGAGGTACTGAATGCACACAAAACATTATCTCCTGGCTAATTCTTGAATCTCAGTAGCTAATTTTGACACTTCAAGTTATGACTGATCAGCTCAGATGAGGATCTGTTTCTTACAAGGGGAAATTACCTTCTTTAAATTAACACAGCCAAGAGCAGGGCAGGATAAATAATCCATTTCATTCTTCAGAGCGAGAGCATAAATACAAGTATTCTGTAATTTGAAGAAGTGATTAATCTGTATTTATCCACACCTTCAGGTAAAATAAGCTGCTACCATAAAATTACAATCAGAAGTCCTTTCTTTTACTCTGTACAGAAATAAAAGCTCACATTTGAACAGTATTATGGACTATATATATATATTTTCAGTGTTTAAGGCTAATGATAAAAAAAGCATAGGAAAGAAGCAGATTGCTCCAGTAATTATATAAGATGCAGGAGTCATTTAATTCTGCAGTGATAAGCTTTTATTTAGGTAAAGTCTTTCAGGAAATTTTCACATACAATGAAAATTTATGGGGTATTTTGACAGCTTATATTTCCATTCCATTTTCTCTAATTTTTCACCTAAAACAACTTTATGTTGTTAAGATTTCTTTTCAAATGTGATTTTATTTTAAAGCTTTTCTAAAACATTCTGATTAATTTTGGCAGCAAATGTAATGAAATAATTTCTCTGTCTTTTACACTTCTGTACATCAAGAAACCCACTGAAAAACTCAAGAAACAAAAATTACAAATGTGGGCTTGTTTTCAAGCTTGAACAGAATTACATAACCCTTTCACCCCAGCTACTGATGGATTTCATTTGAAGTCTCCTGGGGACCAGATGAAATTTTGAGGATGTGGGGCAAGAATGAGGGAAGAGCCTTGGAGTCCAAAAGGGATGCAGAGGATGTTCAAGGAAGGCAGAGAAGCTCCTGAGTGAAGCAGCCCTTCCTTATAGTGCACCTGAGCTGTCCCCAGGAGCTGCTGTGCTCACAGGGATGTGCAACACTCCCTGCATCACAGCAACAAATGAAAGATGCTCAGAGCTGGAAGTAAAAGGTGAGATTTTGGCTAAAAGCTGTTTGCAGGAGTTTCCTTGCAGAACACTTGCTAAGTGCCCGGGCTGGGTGTTTGAACAAGGGCTGGTCTCACACACACTGTGTGCTGTTCATGGCTAATCCCTCCGAGGTCAAATAACGCTCTGAGTCACCACAGCCATTGCCAAGGCAACTGTGGAACATACAGAGTGTAAACACATGATTACAGATTCACTGTGGGTCCAGGAAGGAGGAGGAGGAGGAAGAGCTGCACTGAAGTAAGTCATACATCCACTGAAATCAGTGTAATCACTGCTGAAACAATGATGGACAAATGCATGGGTCAGAGGGGATGAAAAAAATCAGGTCAGCAGAGGGGATGAAAAAAAATCAGGCTATTCCCATTTCTTGCTTTGCCTTTCCCCAACAATCTCTTCATCACTGAAGTATTTTTTTTCTTAGGCAGTCTCACCAAAATGAGGTATGAGCACAAATGAGGGTGCTATCCACATCTGAGATATCACCCTTCCTTGCACCCCAGCCCAGGACAGTGCAGGAATGAGATTACCTCTATGAAAGGTTCCCTAAAACTCTGTCTGAAACAAGCTGTAGTTTGGGACAGCACCCATCCCAGTCCAACATCACACTCCACAAGATCATGACTATACTGGGTAAAAAAAAAAACACCAACAACAAAACAATCCATTATTGCTAAAGGAACAATTGAGAGAAATTCCCTTTTTTCCTTTTGAATCATAAACAGTGTCAGATTTCCCACTATCAGCACCAAAAGGAGCTGCAGGGAGCCCTCCCAGTGACTCAGTTGTATCTGGGGCTGGCAGGACAGGCAGTGCCCAGAGCATCACTCTGGTCCCACCTGGCAGCCACCTCCCTGGGCACATCCAGCACTCCTCAAGGGCAGCAGTGATGGGAAAGAGTCGTTCCTGCCCGGAAATCCCATCCAGCAGCCTGGCTCCCACATGGGCTGCAGGGAACACTGGAGCTTTTCAGTTCCTTTCCTGGCACAGCAGCCACAGCCCCGAGGGAGAGGTGAAGTCATTTTGAGCAGGGCTGGCAGAGCCCCACGCCCACCACACAAAAGCAGGGAAGGAATCACCCCCTTCTTGCTCTTCTGGGAGAAAATAAGCACTAATCTAATTGATTGCACGGGGCTCCAGTCATCAGTAGCCATAAAAAGCTTCTCTTCCCAAGCCAACTGAACAACATGAACAGCACAAAAAGAGGAGGAAATGAAAAAAAAGCGAGTGGCCAACTTTTAGCTACTCATTCCCAAGAGAAAACAACTCCAAATTTTACTCCATGTGCATCTCTCACAAAACAATACTTAGGAGGTAGATGAAAAGACAAACCCAAGAAAAACACTTGATGGCCTGAGTTACACTGTGTGTAGTGAAAGTGTCAGGCGTTTTTCTCACACTGGTAGCAGTGTGCTGCATAGCAACAAGTCCGAATGAAAGGTTAATGGTGAGGACTGCAGCCTGGAACACGCTCATTCCCACGGTCCTGAAGTCACCAAAGGGAAATGCTGATTGGTTTTGTTTTGTTGGTGGCACAAAGGATAAAAACAGAGGTGGGCTTTCATGTGGAAACCCACCTCATCTGCACCAGCCATGGAGAAATGGCACTGAGCAGCACATCACCTGTACTGCAAGAGCTCCAGAAATGCTCTGTGAGCTCTGAGCTGAACAGGATTTAGGGGAAAGGGTTGTATTTCACCAGGAAGGCAGCAATGAGCTTCAGTGAGTCAAGCAGATGATGAGTGTAGCTAAGACTTACTGGGCTGCCCACCATTTGGGCAACAGGAAACTTTACAAATATATCTTCTACCATCTTTGCTGCATTTAAAAGCCTTTTACTATGTGTATAATGTAACTGTGAGTTTTCTACAATAGCATCTCATAGTTACATATTAAATAATTGCAATCTCAAAGTCATATAATTCTAGTGAAATCAAGTAAGAGGTTTTTAAAAGGCAAAATCAGTCATCCAAACTACATCTTCTACTCCTTGTGAATGTGTAAGTGAGGATAAAGTCAACCAAGCAAAGAGCATTACATTCCAGTCCAGTTGTAGTAACCAAATTTCACAGACTGATACACTGATATGCCAAGAAAGGCAATTGTTTACCAGGAGAAATTGTCTCCAGACTCCCAGGATTAATCTTTCTCGTGCTTGTGCAGTGTTGGACAGTTGATCCAGTGAAGACCAAATAAAAAACTACATCATCTTCAACTTTATCTTCCTCAGTCAGCTGCACTGTAATAACAGAGTCACCCTAGGAAAAAGGACAAGAAACAAGATTAAGTTTACATGACCAAGAACTGCATAATCTGAAATGAAATTACTCTTACTACAAGGTTCACACTCTCCATTCATACTGTCCTTTCATAGGACTCAGTGCCCATCCTAATTTTCAGATATCCAAATCAACCTCAATATCAAAGCTAGTCAACATCTAGGAAACACATTGACTGCAACTCTAGGAAGAGACAAGCAGAAATATCCAGGGTATTTTTAAAGTAACAACTTAATATGGTAAAATCACAAAATCACACCAAGTCTGACAAAGATGTGCACGCCCCACACAGGGGTTTTTGTACACACACATACACACATATATATAGACATATATAACACTATATATATATATTTATAAAATATATATCAGAATATAGACATACATAACAGAAGTGAGATAGTGGCCAAAATTGCCTCTGCCCCCAGAAATTTGAGAAAATGCCCTAATTCTTGATTGAGCACTCAATTTCCCCTGTCCAAGCTAGCACTGCAACCACAGATCCAACCTGAACACTGAACACATCTCTCATCCACAATCCAGAAATACACAGAGGTACCAAAGTTTCATATCAATTGTGATTTTTTTTTCCCACCTGCATTACAAAGAAACACTAACTGTGGTGCCACAGACAGTGGTGGCTCTTCTCACTCATCCTATAAGCCCATGCCTTGGTGAAAAGCTCTGTGTGTTAGCAAATACAGCAGTTCTTAAAGCCTTGAGAAAAAACTTCTCATGATCTGTTGGTTAAACTCTCCTGCTTAGTATTATGGAGGTTTTAGTTCAGTATCTCAGCGTGTTTTATCATTTAGCCCATCTTTGCTCTTAGGGAATATTGTATTTATAAAGGGCGCACACAGTTATCACAGTTAACCCAGCAAAGGGTAAATACACCTGAAATTCCTACATCTGCATGGGAAAGAACAGGGGCAATATGAACCAATTTCAGTATTCCGTGGGGAAGGAAGAGCAAGGAAAGAGGATGGCTTACAGTTTCTGCAGACCTAGGTGAAGCATTTTCATTTGATGAAAAAATCGTAATCGACTCATTTAGGTAGGAAAAGACCTCCAAGATCATCAGGTTAACCCAGCACTGTCAAGCCATCACTAAACCACATCCCCAAGTGCCACATCTACACATCTTTTAAATGCCTCTGGGGTCTCCCCATATTTTGTTTATTAGCCTGAAAAAATTATATAAACTACAAGATACTGAGAACAACAGTCTGTGATGTGACCTTCTGTCCCTTGTCTATGGAGATCAGAACCAGGTGGGTGCCCCAGTTTTACAGAGCAGCTGTGGCTGCCAGCTCTGCCACCACCCCACTGAGCATATGGTTACAGCTGCAAATCTGGAAAAGATTTATTATTATTATTGTTATTGCAGATTATGTAATTCTGATTTGCATATTCAAGAGAATACACATGTCATTTCCTTTAAAACCTCCCCCTTAAGAGGTTTCATCCCTTCTCTTTGTCAGATACAACTGCTGTAGACAATTCCCAGACTTCCAGGCCCTCCTGTCCATCGCTTCCCACGCTCTGCCTCACGTCTCCTTCTCCTCTCCCTCAGCTCCTTTCACGTTTCCTCCTCCAAATTCATGTCCATTTCTCCCCTGATCCAGCCCATCTGGCACCTCTTGCCAGGGGCAGGACTGCACCTTGTTTTATACAAACAAGATTTTGCAGGCCAAATTCACGACCAGGTCTTAAAATCAAATATGTGGGTCAGTGCTATGACACAGGAAAGAGAACCATAAATTAAAAAAAAAAAAAACAAAAACAACTCTACAACCTAATGGAGCAGCAGTATTTTGTATTTTCAGAGGTTGTAGAGTTATGAATGTAAATTTTAGGAAGGTCTCACGCGATAATATCAGGCCAGACTTCCAGCTGGGGAGGAAGGAACCATGTAGCAAAAGTCTATCTTGTATAGAGTCAGTGTTAAAATAAAAACAGGTGCAAAAAGAAATAAATCAAGCTTTAAATTCAAGCATGACCAGTTCACATGCTGAGCTGAAAACTAAATACTCGATTTCAAGCAAATGGATCCAGATTTGAGCTGATGTTCAAAAAAAACAAAAGCTTGAGTTTTAACCTACAAACCCTTTGTGCTTTGTTTTTTTATATGTGTCTTTGTTCAAACCATTTCGCCCTTAAGGCATGAACATACAAAGTACTTAAACAGATTTAAAATGCAGGTGACACTTCAGAACATGCACCAACAGCACTGAGTGTTTAAAAGAGTATCCGTTAAAAGAGATTTTTCTTTTATTTAACTCAGAAGTACAGCTAGTCTAATTTTTTTGAAATCAAAGCAAATTGATACAGTTTTTGTGAGAAGGCACCTGTCTATCCATGCAAACTACTCACATTTCTAGGAAAAGCAATTTAATTTGCATCAATATTGCAAATGACAATTTGTATATTTAGTTATTCACAGAAAACCTAGCAAATACATGTAAGAACCTCAACACCAGAGGTTCCACATAACCTGAAATCTAAGCTGGAACTTAAACATATAGTTGAACTTACTTAGATACCTGACCTAATTTTGAAGGTGGAAGGTGGTCAGACCAGTGACCTCCAGCAGATCTTTCCAACCCACTTGTTCTACTCCTTAGATTTTAATTCAGTTCATTTCAGTTATTGTTTAAGTCTAGGGGGAGCACAAATGATCATCAGCTGGTATCAATTTAAAAGGTTCTTCAGCTGTGTCTAAGCAGAACTTCATGGTGGGAAGGTGTCCACCACCCTGCTCCCACCTCTTTTGGAAGATCCTTCAGCAGAGACTGTGGAAAACTGAGCATCTTATTTATTGGATTTTTTACTTTAATTTTTAAGTTGTCTCCCTGCAGGTATCACCTGAGTTAACTCAGTCACTGTGCCTGGTACAGGGCACTGTGCTGATGTGACCCCAGAAGCAAAAAACCCTTCTTCTTCAACACACCTCTCTACCTCCCAGTTACTGACAATTTCATTGTTCACTGCCAATTTTAATTTGATTTTTAAGTTATTCAAACAATGTATTTATTTGGAAAGGAAATAATGCACAGAACAAACCTCTCTCTTTCCAAGATTTTTAGACTTAAAGAAAATCAGTTACAAATGCAGCCAAATTCCTCCAACCCACATAGAAGACTTTCCAACAGCCCTATTGCATTCAGCCTCCAAAAACATTTTAATTGAAGTATGTTTACCTTTATTCATTTAATATTGTCCAAAAAATGTCATCTGTTCAGGATCACTGCCACACAAGGTGGTTATTATAACCCTTCTTTCATCCCAAATGGCTAGAAACGGGAGGCCAGCCTGCCAATATCCCTTTGGTGAAAGTACAGACAGATCAAAGCCATTCTCTGGAATGCTCCAACAAATAAGAATAATTTAATTTCAAAACTGGTTTGGATCGACTAATATTTACTTGGCTTAAAGCCCATTGGAAATGAAAACATTCCATCGTGGTCCATTCATGAAAGAGGCCACCCTGTCCATTGTCTGCGTCTGAAAAATCCCTGGTCTCAGATGTAATGGGATCTAAAGAAGGTGGATGGAGCTCTTTCCTCTACATATATTCTTTTTTCCAAACCAGAGGGAGAAAGCAGGTCTGCCTCACCATGGGACAGGTGCACTGGAAAAGCCAAGCCTGATTTTGAGCTTTAAACTAGAAAAGAGCACAGAAAGGGATTTTACAGTGGTCCATCTCTGAAGTTCTGGCAGCAGAAATACAACTATCTCTAAAAAGGCCCAAATGCTGTCATTAGAAATAAACCCCAAAACTATCTAGAGAAGGCACCTGTTTGCCAGCATGATTTGCTGACAGTAGCACAACTCCACCTTTTTGGGTAGTGGTTCTTCTAGCAGTTGTGGATGGTGGGTAGGCAAAGCACAAACAACCCCAAATAAGCCTCTTAAAATTGACTATTTACCTTCAAAAGCTCTTTTTTTAAAATACATGACCTCAGCAACATTTGGAAGTGGCAATAAAGTAAACAAAACCTTTAAGCTAAAAAGAATTAAGATCACTTATGTTATCACCTCAAAAATACTATCTACCTTCCAAAAAGAAATAGTTGTTGTAAGCATAAAAAGACATCTATCTTTACCATTTCAAGCTTTGAAAAGCTGCCTGGTTTGGGGAAATTGGTCATCATTTGGGACCATGAAAACAGCCCTGGCAAATGCAGAATTCCAGATTTCAGGATGAAACCCATGAGTTTAGTTGGCAGTAGGGAAGGTACCCTGAGGGATATCAGCTCTACCAGAAACAGGTACACTTGTCAACAATGGACTGAAAAAGGGAAAAAATATTCTTAACATGCTAGCTAAGAAATTTAACATTTCTGAAAACAAAAACAACAACAACAAAAAACAAACAAAAACCCCCCAAACAAACAAAAAAAACCAAAAAAACCCCACCACATACCAAAAAACTCCCCAAAAAAACCCCAAAAGGCAAGCTGTACTTTTGTGGCTGAAGCATTTAATTTCTAATCTGGGTTTCCCCCCATGGTACACACTGGGAATTTTAAAGAACATTACTTAAGCCACTAACCACCCACTGATCTCCACACACAGAATCTAGAAATACCTATGAAAATTAAGTGTGCATTAGATAGCACTACTGCAGCACTCTATTGTTACTTCAACAATCTTCTTTTCATGAGAAAACACCAACAATCAGTAATCATTAATTTATTCTACCCAGAAAAGCAAAATGCAAAACTTGCTGCTGATCATTGACAGCAAACTGTGGCTGCATCCTCATGCAGCACAAACCTATTGAATAGGAAGTCCATTGGTTAGATGGGCTGGAGATTCACATGAAGGAAAGCAAGCTTTTCTCCCTAGGTACTTCCTTCTAAGAGGTGTAGGTTTTGGGGTTTTGTAGATATGATGCTTTATGAAAGAGGCTGGATTAGATGAGTAAATGTAACCTGCCATTGTAACAAGTTCCGTTTTGTTTCCGCTACTCATAACATGAATCAGGCCCTGGTTGAGTCACTGCTTTATTGCATTTTTGCTTCTTCCCCTTTGGGAAACCCTAAACAGCTCCCAGGAGAGCTTCACCATACCCAGTACAGCACATATCACAGCTGTGGTTTCTTCCTCCTCCTCCTCCTCCTGCAGTTCAGGCTCGTTGGTACCTTTATTTATTCATTTTTAGATTGAGTTGGACTTGGTATTACCCCAGCTAGTGCTTGACACAGAGCACCCAGGATCAGGCTGGAATTCCAGCAGGAGGCAAGTCCTTTCACATCCCTGTGCTTTGAGTTTCCCCATCAATGAAATGGGAATTGTACTTTTCATCCAAATGGCTTTTAGAAGAACAGCTGGCTTTTCAATCACATGACGTTTTCTTTGGAAAGGGGGCAGCACTGACAATAATTAAGCTAGACAAAATCAAAGGGAAAGCAGAGACAATTCCACCTCAAACTAAGAACTGCAGAGGAGTCTGAAAGCAGCTGGAGCATGGAAAAGGGAACTGCAAGGCACCTTTAAAAATGTAGCAGAAATCATCAGATGAGGAAAAAAGTACAATGTAATTGTTTAGATGCTCGATGATCCATTACCATCTGGCTCTGTCAGTACAAAACAAGATCAGCAGCTAAACTTTTGCTCCCAGACAGTTCCCATATCTCAGCTGAGCACCCTGGAAGGTCCCTCCCATCTAAGGTTACTTTGGGTTGGTGCAAACTTGTGCTTAAACCCTCGGAGAATGACATCTGGAAAGGACACATGGACATCCCCATGCAGAACAAAACCATGTGCAGCCACACAGGCTCCTGACTGCAAAAGGAAATGGGAGCTCAGACAACTATTTTTAGAGCAAACATGACAGTGCTCTCATCTCCTGGAATAACCCTTTCGATTGAGAAAGGCTTAGATCCCAGTTTTTCCAGGTCTGAGTAAGTGTTCCAGCCAGTCAGCTGTGACACAGCACTATGACTGCTGGCTCCAAAAACCACAGAATGCTCTTCTTCCATGGCAATAAAATAACCTACACCCACCAAACTCTTGCAGGCTGCTATTCCCAGGTTAACAGAAAAACAGTTCACACTTGAGGGGCACAATCTGCGGATGGTCCTACCTCCAAAACACCCAACTTCCTCTCTGAGTCCCCTTCCCTCTCTGAGTTTGTCAGTGGATCTCAAATGCCTCAACCTGGAACATCCATCCCCTTTTCCAGATGTGGCCATTTAGCCTGCAGGCTCCCACCACATGGATAGAAAAGGAAGGGACAATGAGAGGAGGCCATTGGTATCTGTTACAGCAAGATAACAGCAATTATTACAGACATCCTCAATTTCACCACTATGGATTGACTCAGAGGAGCACTTAGTGGGAAAAAAAAAGAAAAAAAAAGTCACATCAAACACAGCTCATTCTGCAGAACTCCAGGCCCCAGGAACAAAGGTAGGGCTGTGAAATGTGTCTGAACATGAGCAGCTCTAGAAATCCCCCCTCACCTGGAGATATCGCCCATGATTAAGGCAGTGACCTGGGTCAGGAGCAGGGAGAAAGATGGATGTCATTGGGGTGGAGTGTTGCAACCTCCTGCAGATAAAACCTTCAGGGAAAGACTCCAAAAATAAATAGAATGGCAAGCTGCCAAGTTTTGGGGCAGATTGTGTTCTTTTACATAGTCAATGACTTCAAACTCCTTGATCTTAAAGCATGAAGCAGAGAAGTTTTCCTAATTAAAAAAAATAATAAAAAAAACACCCGCACAAAAGAAGATAACAAGAGTAACTCCAGTGGTTTAAATAAAATAAATATTTAAAAAGAAAAAATCGACCTCCAGATCTAACCTAATTTCCTTTTTAAATTAACAGCAGTGCTATTATTTCTACCAGTGAAAGGTTTCAGGTTAACAGCACAGATACTGAGCAGCTCTGTGATGAGAAAGCCAGATTTTGCAAAGCACTCTCTCATTTTCTGGAAAACACAATCACAGACCATTCTGTCTTGCCCACAGGCCACCAAAAGAGCAGAATGATGGTAGACATTTTTCTGCCAGCCCACAGAGCAAATCAAGGTGACACCTTCCATATTTCATTAACACTGCACTGAGCCAAGTGATCTCCTCTTCCAATACTAGCCACAAAGCCATGACTTGAAACAGACCACTTTCATTCCTCAAAGGTGAAAAATAATTTGGTCCAAAAATAAGATTAGCTTAGCACACTGATGGATAAAATGTTGACACAAGTACAGAGTCAAAAGACCATTTATTCAAGACTCTTAGGGCAAAAAAGAATTCGTGGGAAAACAAGGATATTTATGACAAACAACCCTGAGCTGTTGCCTCCAGGTCCAAACTGGCTCTCATGGATCCACACTGAGTGCAACCTGTACTAAAAAACACAGCATGGACACCCTCAACTTGCCTGTCTGCAGAGCCAACATTGTTAGAGCTGATTTATTAACAGAGCTGATTTATTAACACCACCTCATAGTCTCAACCACAACCCAAGCCAGTCCAGGTGTCTAATCCTGCAGCAGGATTTGTTGGCAAAGACATAAAAGGTTTGAGAAGGGCAAGGTGTGGATTTTCTACTCTGAACCAGTGCGAGCAGCACAAACTCCTGTGGAAATGGGTATGCTTCAAGAAATCCATTATTAGTGGCCCACATCCTTTGACAGAGCATGTCTCTGTCAGCCTCCAAATCAATCATCCCCAAGATGAGTCTTTACTGAGTGTCAAGATGCTATTATAACCATTACACACATATTAATCCAGGCAGTTCAAAGGAGATCTCTACAGACTGCCAGCAGAAATCCATCAAAGTAACAGGATCTCGTTAGTGCTGAGAGAGACACATGATTTATCTTCATGCAGAGATCTTCCTGACATGCCACTCTGCTGGCCAGAGCCAGGCAGGTTATTAGATTGGGCTGCTAATAGCTGATTTAGCTGTACCACTGCCTCAGCGCAGGGCTCCACGTGCTCTGCAGCACTCAGAGCATGCAGAGTGCATCAGCTCAGTGCCAGCCTGTGCTGCACACAGACAGCCTCACAAAACCAAACAGCCAAGGTCATTTCTAATAATGACAGCACACACAAAAACATTGTAAAATTAACAGTACAATTAGCAGCAAAATCAAACTTAAGGAGAAAAACAGAAAGGACAAGAAGAGTGCCATTCACCCTTTTGTACTAAATGTAAACACCCAGGGAAAAACTGCAACGGGGACTTTATTATTTTGGTGGATTTGGCAGTATAGTAAAGAAAATATCAATTTAATTTTCATTTATTCAGAGAGTTTAGTGTTAGCCAGGCTATCCACTTAAGGAATTGTGCACTTTCTGGCCTGAATAAGCAAGTATTGACAGTAACCCCAAGCCTCTTCCACCACAAACCCTGCACAGCTCTGGTACAGAGAAGGATGTGTAGATGTAGACAAAAGCAGTAACACATTGGAGTTAACCTTTAAATTATGCACATCTCCATGTAATGTCACAATGAACACAAAAGCAGGACAAAAGAAGGTGAAATTTCGTTGTGGCAAAATGTCCCCTCCAGTAGCATCCAGTTTCTACAAGTACTGGTCTTTAAGGCTTTTTTTCCGAAATTCTGGAAACTACTTCAATCAGTTCCTAGAAAAACACACCCAAATTGATGTGAATGTCTTGCTCTGGCCTCATCCTGAAGCCTCTTCTGTTCTTCATTACATTTACAAGAACCGAACCAGGTAATTTTATAACCAGCTGCTTGAGTGATTGATAGTATTTCCTACTAATTGCCCATCTAGCAATAACAACAAAATTGCAGTGCTTAGGAGCAATAGCAGGCAGTCTGAATGTGTGCAGTGACTAAGAGAAATCCAGCTACTCTCTTGGCACCAGAAGGACGGAGAGAGTCACAATTCCTGGAAGATAAAGTACATATGATGACATATTATTAGAAGCAATCTTCTACCACTGGACTATTTTCACAAATAGCCTTGGGGTGTCTTAAAGAAAACCAAAAGAAAAAAAAATCAGGTTTGAACACTAAGATCCAAAAGCAGAAGAGAGCTGAAGGATGGCTTTTTCCTGGTACTTCAGCCTCCTCTACAGTACAGCAAAACCTTCAGAGAGACAGAGCTCAGTGTGTTCCACAGCACTCATTTTCCTGCCAGCTGCAAAATATCCTCACCAGTCTTTAAATTTTTCACAGCTACAGTACTTAGAGCTACTGCAATGGCTGAGGCACTTTTTAAAGTGACATTTTTGCCATTAGAGAACAGAAACCATTATAATCATTACCTTACTGATGAAGTAACCCTCCCCAACCACAACTGCAGACAGGTGAAACTTTTGTAATGTTTAAAAGAAAGACTTTGAAACATCAATACAAACACAGGCAGCCTTGAAAATGTGTCCTGCAACAGAACTGCCACTTGATGGCACTGCACAGCATCGAGCTACAGTGATTCACCATTATTTTATTTTCCACTTAAGCACAATATGGAATTGCTCTACTGAGCCAGGCAGAGGACAAACACTTGCAGGGAGATCACATCCAACACAGCCTTTGAAAGCAATAGGAAGCACTGCAGGCACAGTGAGGGAATTTGGGAGGCTATGTGAAATTTTGGCTTTGTGAAATCAACATCTTCACGAGCACTGCTCTCACATCAGCTTTGCTGTCTGAACTGCCTCTAGCTGAACAAATGACTGTCAGCACTTTGTTACAGGAAATACAGCAGGGGCATGTATCCTGAGGAGTGACATGGAAGTGTGTTTGTTCATTCTAAAGGTAGCAGAAGAATACGTCCCACAGTGCAACAGTAGTTCAAGAGTATTTTTCTTCTCTTAAACCCAAATGCAGACCTCCATTGCTTATTCCTCCTGAGAGAAGAGGAAGCAACACTGTCAGTGATGGTGGGAATGGGACACCATCTCTTGTGTCTGTCCAGGTACTCCCAGCTCATCAGCTACCACAAGAAGTAATGAATCCCAAACACAGAGCCCAAGACAAGTACATAATTTCACCCAATTTTAATACAACTCCTAGTGTGATAATATAAGGATTCCTTCTGCAGTTTCAGAAAGCAGGAGGAAGCAATCTAACAGCTCCCCAAAAGCAGATCATTGTCTCTGCTTTCCCACCCCTACCAGCTGTACCAGCTCTGGCATCTTCTGCAAGTCATAATAAAGTTCACACATAATGCTGCAGAGTAGTGGTGAGTTAAGGGCAGAATTTCAGAGAAGTGCTCCAGACTCCAAGCCAGACTGCTTATTGTTTACCAGCACTTTCACACCCACAAAACAGGATCACAGAAGAAAAGTTCAAATAGATAATGAGGGGAGGAGGGCTTTGAACCCATATCCAGCACTTTTAGTTTCAGACAATATGGAAGAAAGGTTGAGAAAAGGCCTCTGAGCTGCAATTTAAGCAACAGCTTCTCCTGAAGGAAGATGCTGCTGATGGTCTGGCAGCCTCATCCGACTTCTCCAGGCAAAGCTGCCTTCAGTAAATGCACAAAAATGACAATTTCACCAACAGCCCTATGCTAACATCACACAGATCTCATGAGCTACAGAATGTCTCTCTTAAGAGGAGCAAGCCAAGCAGTCAGCCTCATAATAACCAGACTGAGCAGAGTCTGACAGAAGCCAGAAGCAGCAGCAGGGAGCTTTGCCAGGGGACGGTGCTGAGCTCAGGTGGCAGCTGCCAGACACCCATTTCCACAGAAGGGATGGCTTCCTGCATGATGCAGACCAGAGTTTGGGAAGTGGAGGATGAAAAGAATCTAAATCAAAGATCTGGGTGACAAAAACTTTAAAGATGAGGTCAAGCACAGTTTAGTGAGGAAAGTATTTTGCCTGGAGAATTAAAGCAGAGCCAGACAAGCTGCAATATACTCCTCTCAAAAAATTCAGTTTATTCAGGCGCCCCAGCTGACTTTCTTAAAACCAACCAAGCAGCAGGTTCTTCCACAAGTAATTCAAGCAAATATTTTATTTGTAAAAGGTGCTCCGAGGCCTCCACTCATTCATTACTCAAAGACATTTTGAAGGTAGGGCAGAAAGCTAGTTAGTCATTAAGAAGAAATCAAGTACCCAACAAATAAAAGACAAGAGGTTTATCAGATCCTCTCACCACAGAGCTGAACTAAACATCAAGGCTGGCTGTCCTCTTGCCTAAGGACCTTGAGAGAAACAAAAACAGGGGCTTCTGTATGGTGACTTTCGTGAGAAATTCCCACATCAAAAGCATGTGTGGTATGTTCTCCTTTTTCTGCTGGGCTGACCTCAGATATTCAGGCATCTCAGTGGCCTTTGTCACCATACATGCCACTAAGCAAACAAATTCTGCTTTAGTAGAAAAGTAACTTAAGCACAGCTGCCAACCTCATGACAGCATCTTACTGCAGAACTATAAAAGTATTTCCTTTTGTCATTTTGTCCCCCTGGTAGAGATTTCTGAAGAGCATTAATCATATATCACACAACAGTGACACCTGAAATAAGAAGCCAGATGTGAGGCACACACAGGTACAACACCTCACTGCACGCAGTGACTCAGAGAGCCACAGTGCTTGGGACAGACACTGCTGCCACAAGCCATAAAACTCTATATTGTGAACTTTTATCTTCAATTCTTTAATATTAACTCAGAAGGTGTGTGGGGGGGGGGGTTAAAGCATGAACATCAGAGGGTAATACAATTGCTTTTCTCAGGAATACACAGTGCACTTCAGCAGGGCCTCATTCTATATGAATATGTCAGTGGGGGAGAAATATTACAAGCATTATCCTTTTTTTCAGTTTTAGATTAAAGCAGGACAAACTGGGAAATTTACAGGAGTTGTCCATTCATTAACAGAAGAGGACCTACTGTACCCAAACCCCAGGTTATATTAAGAGAGGGTCAATGTATTCTTTCTGAAGCTTTTGAAGTTCATACTTCATTAAGCTGCATGACATTTTGCCTTGGAAGTGGGAGCTCTCATCTCTATCAAAAAGTCTCCTTGAGAAACTCTGCAGGTTACACAGCTCCTAAGTGGCAGTTTAGACAAGAGACTCCATCCACAGACCTGATTAAAGACCAAAGCCAATGGCAGCACTTTTATCAATTAAGTGTTTGCCCTCTCATGCAATCACCAGTTATGACACATTTGGGTTTGTCACTCCAAATAACGTGGGCACACCTTAGACAAACCATGCAGAGGAGGAGTGCTGTGATTTAAAACAAGTTTGTTCCTTTTAATCTAAAAAGGAAAAAAGTTTACAGCAATACATCATGCTTCTCCAGCTGCTAATCTTTTCCATTTCACACCCACTGATCACTATCACCATGAAAAAATATTCCCGTCTTAAAGGCAGATCTAAGGTTGTAACCTTGGTTGCAATCAAGAGTAGATGAGATTAATGTTTCCCAACGTTTCCCTGCATGTCACCCCAGTGCTTTTCCAAAACATTCTTACCCAAATACTGCTCTCCAGTCATTTTGCTAGAAAAATAACCCCAAACCAACACTGATTTCAGAGATGAAGGAGATGCGACTGGGTTACAAAAATGATCAATAATTCTATAGAGACCCCAGAGCCAGCAAAGGCTGAAATCAGAAGCTGTGCACATCACTTTTGAAGGGAGATTTTCTGGACATTCTGTGCAGCTGAAGACACAACCATGATCATTCTTTCACGTGTGCTCCATATTTATTAAAGTTTGGCTGGAAATAAGGATGTGGCTTGTGAGTCTTGATCCTTTTGTAATTAAATCTCCTGCTGAATAATCTGATGGACTCCCAATTAATGATAATGTTTCTAAAAAGATCAACACTTCACATTTGCAAAGCACTTTCCCATGGATGTTAGCAACAGTGGAGTTTAATCTACATGACTAATGTAAACATCCTCCTCTATAAACAGAGAATTAATGAATCACAACAATAAAACAGCCACCTAATAATACACTTCCATTGTTCAGAGCATTGTTAATGCTTTTTTTTTCATACTCCTAGATGATCTGGATATTCCAATACAACAGTGACAAGAGCCAGGAAGTACCTTACAATGCTGAAGTTGAAGTTTTGACTTTTGGTGGTAGGGAGATACAATTTTTATAAAAACACGACAATCATTGAAGCATGCAAGCATGTAAAAAAACAAACAAAACTGAAGTTTGTGACTTCCTATCTCCCATCCTCCTGTTCCACCCCAGCCCTGTCAGCAAACAGAACAGCTTGGTCCTTCAGCTTTGAGACCCCAGGCTCCCTGAGCACAAAGGCCCAGGCAGACCCAGTAAGGTCTGACACACTGTCCTGCATCCACTACACTGTGCCCGATAAGAATTCCCATATCAACAGGATGGAACTGAAATACAAGAGGGATGTGAGTAAAGTTAGTTTTGGACTGAATCCAGTGCCTGTGCATCAATAAAGATGTTCCCAACTGCAGTCTGAGGCAGATAACCAAAGGACTGCCCGGCTACAGGCACTTTTTTTCAGCAGCTGAAGAAATCAATGCATTGTAAGGAAGTGAGTTTGAACATTTTTATTTCAAATTCACCCCACAATATTCAGTCACAGGCTCTGCTAAGTCCCACCACCCTTTCTAAATACAATTCCATGCTGACATTGGTTGGGATGGAGCTGCTTGCCCCCCATCTCATGTGAGCATTGCACTATCGCACCCGAGCTAAACTGGGGAACACTTCCCTGCCCTATCTCTCCTGGCACCAGCTCCTCAGCCCCATGACTGCACTGCTGGGAGCAGCTCTCAGGGCCAGGGGAGCTCCTGAAACAGCCCCTTAGTGGAGGTAACAACAGCTCTGGGTGACACACACAGTGCTCCTGGGGGACAGGAGCCAGCTGCTGGCAAGAGCAAAGGAGGAGCAGCTGTCCCAACCCAGACCTGCAACAACGCTGAGCTCCAGTTCCTGGCAACCTCATCAACAAGACAACAATGAGGCAAGGCTGAAGTGAGGCACTGAATCACAAAAACACAACACTCATTATTACAGGATATGTTCTCTACCTAATTTCTTAATCTTCACACTTACAATGGCCAGTAGTCTCATCATTACAGGCTGTGAGCTCTCAGTGGTCACAAGCTCTGCAGAGGCAGCACAGATGATTTTTACAGAAGAGGTAAATAGAAGTTCAAGCAGCCAAAAGCCAAAAGAAAGTACCAAGAAGGATACAGCAGGTGGTCTTTCTTCCTTTTATGCACACTGATTTGAGTAATACAAGAATCTCTATCACTCCATTGGTGTGTATGTGGAAATACTATCTTTTCCATCACCCAAAAAACTTTGGCCTCAAGTACACTGGACATCTCAGGTTCCCAAACCCCTTTTCTTAATTATGAATTATGAAACCTGGGCAACCTGGTAATTACCAGACAGGATAAAACACGCTTTAGCTCTCTAACTGGCTTTCAGGAACTAATCATTTTTTTTACTTTTTCCTCCTAAAAGGAGCTCAGTAATGCTGCTGATAAAAACAACTATCTAATGGATCTTTCAAGATGAAACTCATGGCCGGTTTAGCAAAAAAATAAACAAAACTGCATAATCCTTTATCTAATATATTAGCTCAAAAGAGGAAGATGCAAAGGTGTCAAAAACAAAAAGGTCAAGTGTGGGAGTAACATATTTTCCTGAAAGCAGACAAAGATAGGGAAATCCTCTGACATGTCAGTATTGCCTGTTATTTCCAGTCATTCAAAGAGATGAAATTCCTTATGGAGGAATTAACAGAATACTGTTCTCAGTAATTTGAAAACAAGATCAAGGAGGCTGTATATGAAAAATGGAGGTGCCATCACTCTGAAGAAGCAATGTGGTGAGGTTTGTTATTTGCCTCCCAAAGGCCAGGCCACAAGACTGCTGTGTCTGCCTTTAGAAAAACAGAAATACCAGGAAGATCCCCTTTTCTTTGTGTTCTGCTGGCACCTAACAACTCTCAGATGAGCTGTCAATTAGCAACACATGGAAAACAAAACTGATCTTAAAATGTACAAAGCATTTATACTGAGAGCAAACAGAAAGACTAAATTTTGACCTTTCAAATTTCCTTAAGCTACTAACCAATTTTTGAAAGGGAGCTGATTTGTGTACCCACCTGGCCAGGGGAAGAGGAGAGAAAAGGGAGTCACTGATGTATTAATAATGTAACTTATTTGCATTGCAAAGAAACACTATACCAAGTGCTATACAATCATTATTTTACACCAGGCTACATTCGACCTCAGCCCAGTTCTCTGTCACATGGGGATGAGGACTTCCAAGTGTACCACTTCAGTATTACATATCCAATAAAGCCCCACACAAAACAGTGGGAAAATAAACTAATTCAGTAGATAAGGCTGAGAAAAAGCCTCCAGATTAGCAAAGTCATACACTGTTCAAATGATATGAGAATAATTTTGTTCTGCATTACACCATTCATGTGTTTATACTGTAGCAATTTCATCATATATTTGCACTGAAGTTCCATTCTCTCTTAATGTGCCCTAAGTTTAAATAAAGTTTCTTCAAAGTCATGGTACATTCAGTAGACTTGAGATTTAACAAAATTCAGGCAACATTTAGTTTCAAAATTCAGGATATGGTGTACTCCTGGAAAGCCAGTCTACAAAATCAGGTCACACTACATAGTATTTTAATCTTGCTTCAAGCACAGGCTTAGGACAGTGGGCAAAGAATAAATTCCAATGCAAACTTCTCGTTGGTAATTAAAGGTAGGCAAAATCTAAAGCTGTCATGGCCTTAAAGGTCAATACAATCCATTATTGACAACACACAACACTCTCCAAGATAAAGGCCTATCACCAGTCCTGATTGTTTCTCCTTCTTTCCCCTTAAAAACCACATTTGCAAGCAAATTTCCCTTCAAATTTTCCATCTTCTCATCCAGCTCTGCCCTGGCTGGCGGGGTCTGTGGGCAGGACCACGAGCTGCAGCAGCTCAGCCCGCTCCCAGCACGGCAATGTGGAAAGCAAACAGTTACAGAGCTGGCTGGCAGCTTTGGCACAGATTGAACACACGCTCACACACCCCCACACATCCAGGTCTAATTTGACAGTGCCCATGTTCTCCAACAAAGCTGCTATTCAGGGCCAGGGGGAGCTTGTTCCTTATGCATGGAGGTTACGAGCTCGCAGAGGCTGACGCAAACCATCCCCTGCTGCAGCCCAGCCCTGCGCTGCCTCCTGGTCCTCCCTGCCACGTTTGAAACTCCAAACAGAAAAATATTATCACAGTGGGCAAGCCCTGCACACTGGGATGCCCTGTTTTCCACACTAGCAGTTTCTTCTCATCACCTCTCAACACATCGAGTGACACGAGCACAGCCATGCACGCTTTGGGGAGGAAAAACAAAATGGGGGATACCTGCACACAGAGACAGCATTAAATGGCTCAAAACCTACTTAAAACAGCCTGCTGGAACCCAGAGGAGCTCTGTGACTTACCTGAGAGCGTTACCACTGAGCATCTGCAACTGAATTAATACAAATAAACTCCTTAGGGAGCAAAAAAAAAGAAGTAGCATCTCCAAAAAGCTGATGGGAAGTGTTTTGTGTGAATAGTAAAGTGCATTAATTGGTACTCACATACAACGGAGCTTGCTGTGGATTTAGTTTCATGACCTCAGAACACTGAAACAAAAAAGAAAAAGCAAGTTTAAGCTATTTTTCATAAAACGGTAGGTATTTCTCTATAAGTTGCCTTAGCACTCACACATCCCTTTTTCCAATAAGCATTTTTTTCTCTTCCCCTTCATGTCCATCTCAGTTCATCTTTCCTCCTAGCAATCCTCACTTCATATCTGCTTTTTATGGCAATTATCAATCCTTAATTGAAATCCTTCCACCAATTCCCCCCTGCCCCCATGAAAAATCATTTATGAGTATTTGCAATTCTCTCTGCTGCTCAAGAAATCCAATTACCGCCTTGTCCAAGGTAATTGGACACCAAAAAATTGGTGTCATTTTTTACCCCTTTCACTGGATTATTTGTTAAAAAACATTTCAAAACTACATAGAAAACAAACTATCAAAAATGCTCTGAAGGAAAAACTTCCAGATTATATGATTCTCATATTCTGATTGCATTTTTCATAATCAAAATCTACCATTACTCATCCTGCAAAAGCTATTTTAGTCAAGAATCTTTCCTCTTTCCGGTCTGTCCCTGGAATTTCTCTATAACCTGGTGAAAGTTTCTTATATTGAACTTTGAATCAGATGAACCAGAACTTCTCTTGCATTAGCTCCTCCACTCCAGCAGAAAATATTCACTCTAAACAAAAGCTCTAAGTTTTCATTTAATGTGTGTATTAAGAGATCCAGGATCCTAAGATGAAGGAATGCAAAACAATTAAAAATGGAATTTCTGCTGTTACTCATGTCTGCAGAACTGGTAATGCTCTGCAAATACTTCAAGCTCTTTTTAAAATAGATGAAATACCATTCTGCTTTTCACACCAAAAATGCAGGATCTTGTTCATACTTTGCTCCTTTCCAAATCCCACAGTTTGCCTTTAGTGAGACAGAAATTAAACCACAGCCTAAGTTCTCTTAGCTGATTCCAGCTAGCCCTGCTCCCTCACACACTCTCTTCATTTTACAAAATGTTTTTGTGCCAGTTGCTTTAAAATACCAGAGTGACCTGCCAAGCTTGTGCATCAAAACAGCCCCTCTGCAAAAGGTCCTCTGAGGCAGCCAGTGGATGGAGAGGTATTTTGCAAGAGTTTGAAATCAAATCCAATTCATACCTGCTTTTAACCTTGAGATTCCCCTTCTTACAGCCAGAACACCCTGATAGTTATGCCTGATAGTTTTCACTGTATTTTCAGCTCTTACAAAACTTAGTCAGGAAAAGAGGGGATTAGTAGCACCAGCGGCCATTTGGGCAGGTGAGCTCCAAGAACAGCTCTGAAAACAATCTTCACTTGTGCCCTACTACGTGCCCCTGGCAGTTCCAGTCCTACTGAGGGCTCAAAAGGAATAAAAAGAAACAAAACCAAAAAATGCACAAAATCTGCCAACCTCCCTCATGACCTATCTGAGCCTCCCTCTCCTGTTCTGAATCTGGGTGTCCTAAACAGGAGCATAAAAACATTCCCTAGACAAGAACATTCATTGTATCATATAGAAATCAAATCATGCTTGAAAAAAAACCCAAGCTTTCAAGCTCATTTCACATATGCATTTTTAGAATTTCTCATTGGTATAGACTAATTCCCTGTGAATTCAAACTCATGACAGTTTTTGTTGGGTTTTTTTTTGGCAAGAGAAGTGCACAGCAGCAGCAGTGAAATAAGGTGACACTGCTGAACATTGGGTCTTGTCAAAAAATCTTGGGAATACTTCCTGCAGGAAGATGTTTTCCCCCCTCTTATTTTACTGCATGACCCTTACAGCAGTCACTTAAAAGTGATTCCTTGGTTCATAATGTACACGTCATTCCAGTTTTTCTAAGGATGCAAACTTAGTTTTCAAGGAGCCAGGCAGGTTTGGAAGATATTTCATTTTATCTTGTTAGTTAGTTATTTGGCAAAAGCATAGGAGAAAATTGAGTGACAGATAAGCCTGAATGACTACTCTGAGTCAATAAAGGACTAAATTTAGGTTTCTAGATAAGTGAATTTCTCCAACCAATAGACAAGCATGGAGCAGCTTCTGAATTACTTTAAAAAAAATTAATCCAGTAAGAAGAAGAAAAACAAAAAGCAGATCATTCTGGTCATAACCTAGCCAAGATACACAGGGAACCTAACACAGTCAGTAAGTTGGACTTCTTCAAGTGTAAAAACAAGGAGGGAAAGGAAGCTAAACAGCTAAACTTTGTTTTCTCCTATTATTAGAGGGGCACATCCTTCAAGCCAATGCCTGCTCTGAGCCCAAAAAAGCCATTTCTATCTTTTTGGGCAGGAAGAACTTGCTATACCAGATACAGAAGAATGCACTGAGAATAACTGGCCCTACTGTGAGACCAGGATCCAGTCTGCACATGAACTGTCTTGAAAGCCAAACTAACAAGACCAGGTAAATATAAATCCCACCTTCCTTACCCAGCACCCTCATGTAAGCCCACACGTTCTGTTCTAGTAGCAGCTGCCTGTATTTAAAACATTTATGGTATTTCTCACAAATAGCTAAACCTTTTGAATTTCAGTGGGAGGTTTATCACAAGCTCCATATACATCCAGACAACTACATTGCAAGGTTTCTAGAATTATATTAGGTTTTCCACCTTAGGATAACACAGTGAAATCCCTTGTATTTGCAAATTGGAAAGTAGGACATGAACTGAAAATCCAGGTTCAAGTTCTACAAAGCAACAATGGTTTTAGACATTATAAAAATTTGCATATGTCAGTAAAATAGAAAGCTACTAGAGCCTTCTCAAAATGGGACAGATACCTTTCTGCCCTGTTAAGCACTTAAGAATTAATACAGTGAGTTTTATTAATGTCTCTTTTAGAGAACTTCTGTGTTATTTCACATAAAATTTCATGGATGAGGACAAATGACTGCTCTTCATTTCTCTGGGTATGGTAATATATGTCAGGGAAAGAAAGGAAAAAAAAATCATTTATTTGCTTTACTGTGGTTCCCAAAACCTCATCCACAATTAGGGCCCCACTGGATACATGCTGTAAAAATGTCAATGCAAACAAAGTTTCTGCCCTGAAGAGTTTACAAATAAGCACAGGCAGCAGGAAGGGACACAAACCCCTCGTGCCAAAGCAATAAACCCTCCTCTCATCCACTGCCCCCAGCTACCACTAATTTGGCCATAATTAGGTGGCTTATTTCTTCTAGGCATTGCAGGCAAAGTGTGCATCATGAGGACAAATCTGACAGGGAGGTCAGTGCTCCTCCAGGCAAACCCATCCCATGTACAGTCTGCAGGGCTGAAAGACTTTGTACAGCATGAATGCCAAAATGCCTTTTCCATTTCCCCATCACACCCTGGTCAGGATTGCTCTTTTTGGCAGTGGGTTAAATCAAATGCTGGTTTCACTGCTCAGCTTCTGTGAGCTCCCCAGCATCCACTCCTGGCTGCCTGGCTCCATATGGAGCACATATCAGAAAGAAAACACACTGCCACTTTCAAGAGCTGCCCATTAGCAAATTTATATTTACTTTTTTTATGAGAAAGAAAATCTACAGGATGACAGAAACAAAACCAACCACTCTTCCTCCAACTGAGCAGAACTGCAACAACCAGGAGAATGAGGAGTATTTAATCCACATGGTGCAGCCAGGAAAGCCTACCTACCCCTTTCCCTCTCCCTCATGCACTAAAACTTCAATTGTAAGTGTTTGAGTTTTTTCAAGCTTTTCAAGTTCAGTTTTTAGGTATTTTAAGTAAACTTCAGCTAGGCATATACTTCAAGTTTAAGCTGAACTTTATCTGAATCTCAGCACTTGACCTTTTCATTTATCATTTTAACATTTGATTTTTAGAAACACTGATCCTTATTTGCAAAGCTTTACCATGCACTCTGAGCTGTATCAAAGAAAAAAAACCAAAGCCCAAAGAAAACCTAACCCAATCTTAGCCACGAAGAGCTTGTGGTTGTAGGCAAGAAAGAACAGCCAGAAAACACATGAAGAATCTGATGGTTACAGATGGCATGGAAAGCATTCCAGTAGATAAACAGAAATGCAGAGAAAGCAGGATGGCTTTCCAGCTGTAAGTATCACAGCATTGCTGGGATGAAAGCCAAAGGAGGATTTACTTTTTTTTTGATGCAACAGAACTTAGTTTGTAAAAATTATCCTGTAGAACTGGTTTGAAGAAACTAAACTTTGATTTTAAGGCTCTGGAATAAAAATTCACTAGGTAGGCCAAACTATCTATATCCTATAGATATTAGGAAAGCATTAGAGATGCTAGTTATCTGCAAGAGACCAAGACAAACAGAATTTATTTTATATATCTCTTTGAACAGAGATATCAATAACCCATGGTGGGGCAACCTGTCTTATAGGCAACCCTTTAGGCAAATAGCCCAGAAGTTGTGAAAGAGTTTAAAGAAATCCCAGGATTTCCTGGGAGCACACATTCACCTCCCTTGCTGAGCTGCATCACTTCCTTCTATATGGCTGCACTACAAAAATAAATCTAAGCTTCCAAAACCACTTCTCATTCAACAAAGCACAGTGTCCTCAAAGGCACTCCTGGTTGTACAAAATGTTAATTTATGAAGTACTTGGAAATATCAAGAGGATTGGGTTTCAGGGCCCTACAGAGCTGCTGCTCTAAACTACACAAGATAAATAAAGATGGGGAAGTGGAAAGTGAGGGGAGCAGAGAGGAGACCAACTGCCCATATATAGAGGAATTCCTGCTGGAGCCATGATTTCATGCAAAGAGAACTAAAATAGCAATGTCTTTCACAAGTTTATTGTTCTCCCCTAGTGTCAGGGGAATTGCTAAGCTGGAATATTCCCTTTTTCTTCTGAGTGGTATATGACCTTTACTGTGTTGTATTACCCATCAGTCTCTTAATATTTTTGTTATAACACTATTCTTTGAAAAAAGGCTCTTCTTGGTTTAGTTTGGGGTTTGTTTTTGTTTGTTTTTTTCTTTTACACCTTTAGCAAAAACTCTGAAAATGGAAAGAAACAATGACTTGATGTTGTTTTTATTACTTATATTTTCTTGTGGTCTTTTTCCTGGGTGTATTCCTGCAAAGTTGAGACCTGTAGTAAGTTACTCTCACCTTGTGGTATTAGGCAAGACATGGGTTTGTTCACACACTCTGTTCCACAAGTTTCATTCAACACTGAATGAACACCAGAACTCACCATTCATAAAATGAATGAGCCTTCTAATCAGTGTAATCACTGTACTACTGCCCTGTCCTTAAAACCCATGTGAAAGGAGACTAAAAAAAACCAGGACAAAACCTACAAATAGCTTTGACAGGAAAAATAAACCCATAGCCCAGTTCTTCAAGAATATGCAGGGAGAAATTTGTATAAATAGAGTAGCTGCAATTTCAGTGACTAAAATAAACCCCAAGACAAGCACCGTAACTCCAAATGCAGAACAACTTTCTCTGTAGCTGTAATAATGCATGATTTTGTGTATCTGGTCAGAAACAGGAGGCTGGAGGCATTAAGAGAAGTAACTAATCCCAAATTTATTTAGCAGACACACAGGGAAGTGATACCACCAGCAAATGTCATTGACCCTGGAAAGGAGAGGAGCTGAGGAAACAAGAAACCCCATCTCAAACACAAAGCACCAAACAAGTTACCAGCATATTGTGTTTAGTATCACAGCTGAGCCTAGAACTACAAAACCTCCAGATATTTGTGTACAATCACCTGAGTTTATGTAACTCCCTGAACATGATGCTTTCTCACTAAATGGATTGCTTAGGAATAAAAATTCATCCCTCGTGCAGCATTTCCACAGGTGATACTGCTTCCCAGCTGTGTACTGTCTGCAAAGAAAAACATATGCTGCCATTCAACTACAGACAAAACAGGGTTTCTTGGGCACAAGGGAGGGATGAAAAGGAGGTTTAGAGATGTTTTGTGTTGTTCTGGATCTACCATCACTCTCCTCCAACAGCACAGAGGTAACCCAGCAACCCACCCGCAGGAAAACCAGACACACACACAGATTCCTTTCACAAAAAGAAAAGAAACCTCACAACAATCTTCTCCCTCCAGAAAAGAAAAAAAAAAAAAAAAAAAGGCAATTAAAGAACATCTCTAAGTGCAAAATCTGCCTAAAATCTGTTGGATTTTTCCTTTATAGTGTGGCATGCTTGTACAAGAGCCCATCAAGCAGCAGTGGGGGAGTTGCAGAGCTGAGCCACTCGCAGAGCTGAGCCTCACTGCAACACAAGCTAACAGAGCGTCACCAATTTAATTGACTGATGATTTAATAAAATGCCCTGGATATAGATTAACTTGCTTTGCTTAATGTGGCTCAGCTTCCTGGCAGCAGGAACTGGCACCACACTGCTCCTGGGCTGGGAGCTGGGCTGCCCAGGGGCTGCACCCACCGCTTGCCTCAGCCAAACCTTTCCCATTACCCTTCCCAAAATAATGAAGTGTAACACAAAGCTAAGATACAGTCGAGCAGATACACACACACATAAAAAATAAAAAACCTTTATCCATGCTATAGCAAGTCCCTAACTCAGCTTTGCTGGCCCTGTCTTACTCCAGAGCCAAACATCCTAAGTCTCAACATTAGTTTCTTCTTTTGGACCATTTCAATCTCATAATTGTCAAAAAGATAATCACCTGGATTACTTAATTCCTGCCCAAAACCTGGGAAGATATGAAGCAATGTTGGGTTAACAAAAGCAGTGCTTTCCCCATGTAGGGGAAGGCAGAGATCCCTCTCAAATGCATTTCCCTGCTCCATCCCTTCACCTATTAATAGGTACAAAAAACAAACCCACAAAACTCAAATCACAGCAGCTGTCTCTTTACAGTTCATATGCCCAATTTCAAATAAAGAAAGATACTGTAAAAGTTGGAAAAACAGAGAGTAAAAAAGGATTATTAGCCAGCTCTAATTATACAAACTGATCTCATCCTCTTGTCATAAGCCTCTTTCCTGTTTCCGGAATCTATTTGTGCTACAGAAAGACCAGCCTTTTGTAAATGTCCATGGATCATCAACACAGGCTGATTAATTCCCCATTTTACAGTACACACATACTGTCAAGCAATTCACTTGTAATCCGATATAACCCTGCCCTCACTTGTAAAATTTTTCCTCTAATATATTACTAAAGGCAAACAGTACTTAAGATACCGATTTGTAAAATCCAAACAACGTTTCAAAAGGAGGCATCATGCTTCTATAATAAAATAAAAATCACAGACCACATCTTCAGTTCAAGTAGCTACATCCTAATAAAGTTAAGACCTAACAGTTGACTTGAATTAAAGAGCAGCATGTACGCAAGAGCACACATATGTTTATACTCAAATTAAGTCCTCCAACAGGTTCTGGGGCAGCTGTTTCACGTATGCATGAGACTTTTATCTCAGGCTCAAATATTAACTTCCAGAAATCCTTAGCAGACATTCTAGCTGCCTCCTCAAATGAACAAAATCCAGTTTATACCTTCCTATGGGTTCTCTTGTTTGAATACATGTTTTGGCAGTAAACTGTGGGGAAGCTCTCAGTGAGAACCACCTCACGTTTGCGGGGGTGATTCTTGATTTTGGGGTTTAACCAGGAACTTCATGAAAATCCCCAGGTATTAAACTGGGCAGCTGAAGCATCATGCAAGTTACTGGTTATCTTTGAAAACAGAGATGCATTATGTGGGACAAGGTGAAGAATGGAGGGAGGCAAGAACAGGGTTTGGGGAGTATTTCACCCCAGTGCATACAAGGATAAAGACAGTGGAGAGCTGTCAACAGAAAGGAGATGCCTACAGCCTTACATGTGCAGTGGGAGTGAGCAAAGCCTCTAACTATTGATTCCTACACTTCTTACTACAGCACATGCCCTAAAACCTTCTCCACTTCACTATTCTCTGACTCTCCAGGCTGTGCTGTTTTAGGAACTATGCTGAGCAATGATGGTTTCAGTAAAAGAAACATCCCCAAGCCCTAGGGCTGAGCAGCAAGGCCCCGCTTCTTTCTGTGCTTCCCAAACCACAGCACTTGTAGTGCATTCCCAAAAACACAGGCTTGCAGTAGAAAACAACCCATGATCCAGCCCAAAACATCACACACTTTAAAGTTGACAAATATTAAATATTTCCTAGCATTTAAAAACCAGGTAGTTACCCAACACATATTTTAATAAAGGCATGCACCAGCCTTAACTCTCCACAGCAGAGTTTTAGCCACAGGTCGAGTCGGGAATAAATGGCATCAAGACCCAGATGCAAGACATGTTTCTGCTTGCATTTTGGTCTAAGAGGTTTCAGTGCCCAACATTTTAATGTGCTTTTCTCCTCTGAAGAATACATCAGACTCACTTTTCCCTTTAGGCTCCATTTTGCAAATGCTGCCACCGTGGCCCCAGGCACCACAGACTTACTCAGGCAAAGTCTGGCTAACACTTTACTCCAGAAGAAGAAAATTTCATCAGAAACTTCAGGTTTCCTACAGGAGTACCTGTGCTAACCTCACTCCCTGTGGCACAGCACGACCACATCTGACACTGCAGAATTACAAATTATTTCTTCATAATTGCTCCTCTTCTTTCAACTCACAAAACCATGGGAATATGTTCTTCTCTAAATAATACACTTTAGGCAATGAGAGAACATGGTCATTTTGCTGAAACATCCTTTCTGAGGCTCAAAAAATGCTCATCATTCACTCAGCAACTGCAATGATGGAGTCACTTGGTGTGGCATTCCCTGCAAGGAAAATGAGAGCTCTGCTCCCAGGGCACTGTATTGCACTGGGAATATCCCACAGGAAGTAAAACCCCAAGCAACAGAAAATATTACATCCCTAGCCCAGAAAAGATAGAACACTCATTCAAGCCCCATTTTAAAATAAATTAAAGCATCAAATAATGAAAATCCAAGTAAGCACAGTTTGTACCCAGTTCCATTACCCCACCTTCTGCACCTGAGCCTCTCTGCAGCACGCTCATATGCAAAACCCCACATTTTGCAGACACTTAAAACTGTTCCTTTCCACTGCCTTTACAAAGTGACCTTTCAGGCTGGTCCCTCAGGAAATGAATGGGTTAAGTGCCCACAGGTCCCAGCCTCCCCAGTAAATCATTTATTAGCCCAGCTCAGGGACAAGGAGCTCTGCAGAAGCGACAGCCCACGCTGTGCAGCTGTTCCCAGCCAGGCAAACTCTCCACAATTATGTTATAACACAGGATTAAGCTCAGGGAGTAGAAATCCGTCCCTTCCTTGCTGATGGCTTTTTTTCTTTTTTTCAAGTTATGCAGCTATTTTAAATGTTACAGAGCTCATTAACATGAAGTTCATTAAGCAGTAACCACTTTATGAATGAAATGAAAAGATTGTCATTATACACACAATTATGGAAATACTAGACCAGCACGTAGAAAAAGGAAAGGGTATGAGAATGCTGCTCCTGAACTCCAAATTAGCCTTTCTTTTTTTCCCAGATCCTTCAGAGGAGGCACACCCAGAAATCAGACGTGAAGCAGAGGCTGGTTCCCAGGCAGGACTTCAGGTGAGAAGTTCTTGCTGCCTGTGCTGGGCCTCACCAGAGATTTCACTGCTGTAGCTGAGTATAAAAAGTCATTCCCCTTCATCACCCCCAAAAAAGGGTCTGGAATCTTCCTCAGCAGGGAGCACAGCTTGCTGCAACTCACCACACTCCCCAAATTAGCAGAAAGTTAAGAAATACTATGACAAATCAAGCCACAAATTGCTTCTCTGCAGCTGGTGTGCATTCCTCCTTTAAACATGATGAACTTGGAGGACAGCTCTCAGCAAGCCACTTATTCATTCCTGATAAAGCAGGTTCCATTCATAATCATGCCAAGGACTTCATTTCTCTCTCAAGGTCTGAAAATAGGTATAATTCCACTGCTCAACCCCACTGAAAAAAGGAAAACCCAAATTATCACGATACATACTTGTCTCTCTACAAGTAACAACAGTTTCTGATTAATCCACCCAGCTGTTGCCACAGCTCAGTAACACCAAATGATTTGGACTCAATCTTGTTAAATCACTGGTCTTGTAGACAAGACCATGGAAAATACGAGGCACTGCAGAAGGTAAACAGGTTAGGGACAGTGGGAGGAGAAAAGAGGCAGCTTGCAGTGGTTTTCCTCCCTCCCTCCCTTGACGGAGCTCACCCATTTCCAGGCAAGACTCTGGCAGTTTCTTGGCTTCAGGCTAACAGATTTTGCACATTCAAGTTTTTTTGGAGAGAAAGGGTGTAACTCCATGAGTCAAAACAGCTCCTGTCAGCATTGCAGTAACCATATACTCATTTTTAGGTCAGATCCATCCTGTGATCTGGTTCACCACACCAAGAAGCTGGTGTTAGCTGAACAACAAACCCAGAAGCCTCCACACCACGACTGCTCGGGGGCAGACAGACTGACAGCCGCTGTGCCAACCAGGAGGCACCTCAGCTCTGATCCCAGCCAGCTCCCGTGGAAATCCTGGGGCTGTAACCATATGCCTGCCTGCCCCAGGGACATGAAAGCTCCATCTTAAAATATTAGGGAAAAACAGCTGATGTTTTAAGTGTTAAGTGCTATTTAATACCGTGGCATCTGGTTGATACAGGAGGCAACACCGCATATCCCTTTTCTAACCCCACCACAAAGAGATTGTATTTTATGGCAAAATAACTTGCTGAATTTGTTTATATCATTGTAATTGCTTTGGTATCACCATTTCCTCCTCCTGTCAAGGCAATGGGCAAACCCATTCTCCCAAACCCCTCATCTCAATCCTGGTGTATACCTAAAAGAGCTGCCAAAACATTTAACCTTACTTTAACTGCATGAAGCAGTACAGGTGGCTCCAAGATCTTCCTCAGGTTGTTCCCACGCCAAGCAGGGAGAAGCAGGGCAGGTCACAACACTCAGCTCCTAGAAGGGGGAAGAAGCAGAAAGAGTCACCAGGTGCAAGGGTCTGCATGGCTGAGAGCAGTCCCAACACCCAAACTGGAACTGCAACACCTTCACCAAGGAAGATGGAAACCATCCTCTCCCCTGCTAGCCATGTGGGAGGCATCTGTTGCTTCTTGCAGCAGTCCCATGTGGTTCCACGAGCACACACAGGACAATGGCCACATTATGGACAGAGCTATTTATAGATATGTAGGCATCTGGCACCACCTAAGAATAACTGCACTGCTGAGTTGTATTTGCTGCTGTCCTGCTATTTGGTTTATCCCCAAAGCTGTTGATCTGCTGTCCATCACCATATCCCAAACAACTAAGCTGGCCTTAAGTTCTTTGCATCCATCAACACAGACAGACTCCATCAAATTCTTTGTGGACTCCATTACACCAAGGTGCTTTAACAAGAACAAAGGTAGATGATGGCAGATGGTGACCAGCAGATGAAGCCCAAATCTACCAGGACATCTCTGCCAAATCCTTCTGGGTTGCCTGCAATTTTCCACAGGCTGATTCCCTGCTCTGGGGCAAAATCTACTCAGTAGATTAATCCATAGGGATGGTCTCCAAAGCATACCTAGAAAGAGCAGTTAAAGTGAATCAAATGTCAAAAGGTGAAAAAGCAAGGTTGGGTTATAGTTTATTAAACGCTGTGTGGGAGATTTTATTAGCTAAGTCAAAGTTATCAGGGTATCTCAGACCATCATTTGGTTACCACACCAGGAAAGGTTGTGGCTGCACACAAACACCACCTAACACAAGCACAACACACCAACTGCCTCCTCCTGTTCTACCAGAGAGACACTCTGCCCCTGCACTCTCCCTGTTGGGAAAACATCCATCCTCTGGGAATCTCACAGCCTGAGCCAACCTGCCAACCTCAAAGCGCAATTACAAGCACAGAAGTAACAATGGCAAAACTAGTTACCAGCTGGGAAATCAATTGTACTGTGTGAATTAGCTGGGGAAAGTACAGGACTGGAAAGTGAGGCACTGCACAACAAATCTCACTCCATCTACACAAGACCTGCATCACCTGAATACCTCAATGTCAGCTTTACACAATGTTTTTTCTTAAGATTAACAGCTAAAAGTCTCTTTTATCCATTCTGCTGAGAAATGGGGAGAGTATTTTGCAAGGCACTACAGGGTACTGTGCTTTACTACAAATATGTTTACTTAGATATAGACCAAAGAGGAAAACCAGAAAAAATTTCATCCTCCTAAAGTATGAGGATTGTGCATGAATTCCTTCACTGCCATGTCACACATTTCTGAATTACATTCTTATGCCAAACTACTGGAGCTGAAAGTGGAATTACCTGAACTCTTAAATCCCAGTTAAGAGCATACAAACACTCTTTAGATTCATTAACCAGTAAAAACCACCCTCACAGTCACAAACAAGCAGACTGGAACTTTCCTCTGGCATTTTTGTAGTGTTATTTTCAGGACCTCAATTTAGGAGATGGTTCCTGTTTGATAAAGCAATGATTAACTATTTGCCCTCCTGTGTTGAACTCCAAGGAACAGCTCTTTCCAAGGCACATACAACAACAATACAGTGGTTTCACTCATTTCTGAGACACTGATAACTTGGCTTTCAAGAGTCTATTTGTGTATTTTGGCAGAGAAAGCAGGGTTTGCTGCTATCCCTTTGAACCAACAAGGACTGTGGGTATGGATAACGTTGCCAGGGTAGACAGTGAGCATGCTGTGAATCACTGCAGGTTTTTCCTCATCTCCACTAAGGAATGAGGGTGTGTGTATGGAAAGCTCTTGGATGCTCAGGACCTGGAAAGTATTAGCAACTGGAGAAAACAAACTGGCCCAGCAATGAAAAACTAACATAGATCATAAAATTCTTCCTCACACTTATTCGTCTGGTTTTATTCAGTGGGAGTTTTTAGATTGCTACAAGAAGAAGGAAGTAACATTAAAAAGTCTTATATATTTTAGTTCTGTGTGTAAAGAGCCTGCACATCATAAGGTTGTCCACATCAAAGTACTAATTCCCCAAAGAACTGATTTCTGCTTCCCATGAAATCGTTCTGGGACAACTCCTGCATGCCTAAGCACACCCATTGCAGAAGGATTTCCCCATGGGGATTTCTTCTCCTCCTCCTCCTTTACTGGGAAATCATTACCAAGTGTTGACGAACACGGACATAGCTCCTGTTTTCTGAATCTTAAAAAGATGGGTTTAAAATTTATGTTTCGTGGGTGAGCTCATACAGCATTACAAATGAAAAAGTGCTCAGTATTATCACAAGAAAATGATGATATACAGTAGCTTATAAAAAGCAATTTGGTTTCTACATGGCTCTGCAAATATTCCAAACAACCTGTAACTCTGGATAATTTCTCCCCTAAAAGGGCCTACAGTCATGATATCCCACAGTGCTCACTAAAGTAAATGAGAGTCTTTTTGACACCTGCCTTTACACATCCTATTTTGCTTAAGTTTAATAAAAATAGGGAAAACACATATTTTTTGTCAGGACACAATTATTTGATAGCAGACTGTTTATGATCTTGCTCCCTCCCACTGAGACAGCTACAGCAGAAATTACCCAGGCCACTGATTAATTACTGAAACGATTCTTTATGAAGAGAGAGGAAAACAACTCTTCTCTATGAAGAGAGAGGAAAAGAAAGTTTAAGGACAGTGTTACAGCTACTTATATTTTTAAGAAGACAACATTAACTGACCCTTTGGATTACATATGCAATTGCCATAAGAGATGAGTAGTTTTACCAAACAAGCCAAATAGCTTAAAGATGATCTTCACTTGATACATCCTCAAGAGGCAGAGGAGAAAAGCATCAAAAGATGGTCTTGTTATATTTCGAAATTAAATGAACTACAGTGAATAACACAGACAAAAAAGAAATCATTCTGTGTTGATTATCTATTTGAGAGGAATCACTAGGGACTCTTAAACATGCTTGGTATCTTCCCAACATGTGGACCTCAGGGTTTCTAGTTACTTTGCTGATTGCTCCCCAGCAAACTCCCACCCTTCCCAAATACTCCGCAGTGTCCAGCACAAAGGAAACCACTCCTCAAATTTGCTCTTTTTTTCCCAGCACCCAAACCTATTTTATTTTTCTGAGAAGTGTTCCATGTTTTGTTGCTCTGCCATCTGAGCACTTTGACACATAGAACGAGTTCTCTCACCATCTGGTTGTAATTGACATTGCAAACCTTTCAGCAAATTCAAAAAGCAGCACCAAGACGAGAAAACTAATGGTCTAGGAGATGGACAGCTGATTATCTGGGATTATTTGATACAGCTGGAACATTTTCATAGACAAGACAGCCACACACAGTCAGTCCCCAGCACCCAAGCAAACCTCTGGGGTTTTTATGAGTTTTGGCTGTTGCCTGCTATAAAACCTCCTCACAATTTCATATAAAATGCTGTCAAGGAAAACATTGCTTTTCATCCTCATCTCCCAGATTGCTGGGTGTACAACTGTGTGTGCTACAGCCTTTTGCTCTTAATACACAGCCTACACTTGCATACCATGATATTCTTGTTACAGGACATCCTTTTCCTGCTCCTACTGCATCTCCCAGGAGAGACTGGCTCACAAGACCTTTCCAGAAGTCAGAACTGTATTTCCTAATTCCTTAGGGAAGGGAATCTGGACACACTCCTTGGACAACCAGAGGATCACATCCAGCCAGCATGGGTCTAGGAAAGGCAGGTCCTGCTTGACTAACCTGATCTCCTCCTATGACAAGATGACCCGTTTAGCAGATGAAGGAAAGGGTGCAGATGTTGTCTGCCTAGACTTTAGGAAAGCCTTTGACACCTTGTTTCACAGCATTCTCCTGGAGAAACTGGCTGCTCAGGTGTATGATTCTGCTGCTCACTGGGTTAAAAACTGTCTGGATTGCTGGGTGGTGAACGGAGGGGAATCCAGTTGGCAGCCAGTCACAACTGGTGTTCCCCAGGGCTCAATACTGTTTAACACCTCTGACTGGATCAAGGGCACCCTCAGTTAGTTTGTAGATGACACCAAGCTGGGCAGGAGTGTTGATCTGCTGGAGGGCAGGAAGGCTCTGCAGAGGGATCTGGAAAGGCTGGATAGAGGCGCTGGGTGGGGGTCAGCCTCTCCTCCAATGTAACAACCAACAGGAAAAGAGGAAACTGCTTCAATTGTGCCAGGAGAGGCTTAGATTGTACATGGGGAAAAATTTCTTCACCAAAGGTTGGTCAAGCACTGGAACATCGGCCCAAGGAATTGGTGGAGTCACCATCCCTTGAGGCATTTAAAAGATGGGCAGAAGTGGCACTTAGGGACATGGTTCAGTGGTGGCCATGGCAGAGCTGGGTAATTATTGGACTTGAAGACCTTAAAGGTCTTTTCTAAGCTATATAATTCTATGATCTTT
The DNA here is from genome assembly GCF_027887145.1 of Ammospiza caudacuta. Taxonomy (NCBI): domain Eukaryota; kingdom Metazoa; phylum Chordata; class Aves; order Passeriformes; family Passerellidae; genus Ammospiza; species Ammospiza caudacuta. Next base: position 21,841,031 of record NC_080602.1, read on the forward strand.
TCTAAGCTATACAATTCTACGATCCTATATAAATGGAAGAAAAAATAACATTATTTGCCTAAAGTCTGCATTGCTTTGGACAAATGTAAATACAGCATGATCCCCTAGCCATTGCACCAAGCTACATTTGTACCATAAAGAGTGGACGATAGATTGCAGCTCATCACATTTTCACACAAACACACACAACATTCCATTGGAAGTAAATGATGGGTTTTGTTTAGACAGCAGCATCTGACTTGGCATACTGGACGAAGAAAGACCAAGAATTTTAAAACAATAGAAAGTAAAACATATCCATATTTCATATGTCGCTACACATTGCAGAGCAAGCAATAATATTAAGATGTTAACTGCAGTCCCATCAATCCTGATTACCAAGAGATGGGAGACAAATATTCCTTCACATACACTAAGTTAACTTTTGAAACCCAAACTCCTTCGACAGTGTCGCCTTGAAATTGTAAACAGAAATAGCCCCATGGACTAAAAGGACTAAAAGAGAAGCAAGGAAGCAACAAAGAGCACTTTTCTGCTCACTCCAGCCCTGGACAGACACAAATTTTCTCTCTAAAACTGAAAGAAGTTTGAATTTTTGAAGAAGAAGTTTGAAGTTTTTTAATTCCACCAGCAATCACAACAAAGCAGCAAAACAAAGAGACCAGTAATGATTTATGGCTCTCTCCCTTGCCTCTGGACAGCAACCTGGGCTCACAGACACCTCTTGGGCAACGACACACACCAACCTGTTTCCCCAGGAGAAGATGAGGTGCCACAAGGACTCTGCAAGCAGTGGAAACCCCCTCACCTCTAAGAGCATGGTCCTGAACAAGTGCTCTTCAAAGGTACACAAGGTCTCAGCCTTCAAAATGGAATAAAAGAAAAACTGGAAAGAATAACGCTTTTGTTACCCATTAGTTCTTACTAATAAAAGTGGGACTTGGTCCTGAAATTTGTTTAAACTGCAGCCTGTCACCATGCTCATCCTAAACAGCAACTGCTTCTTTCCAGACAGCTTTGTTAAACCACATCAGGGTTGAGATAAGGACTTCAAACTGTTTCCACAAGACCATCATGGCTGACTGTCTGTGGGAGATATTAAAATTTAACTTGTAGAGAGCTTAAAATCTGTGCAAAGGATTAGCACTTCACTGAACCACCATGGTAAGACCACTACTCTCCTTCCTACTGGGAACCAGTATCAGACTGATCAGCTAAAAAACAAAGCAAAGAGCAGCAAGCTACAATAACATGTCAAGCCCTCAGACACTTCTAAAACAATCCTCCTTTTTTTTTTTTTAATTTTAATTCTGCAACAGATTCTTCACCTTCCTCTCTCCTCTACCACGATATTCAGGTGCCAGTCTCAATGAGTTGCGCCTCTTGCTAGAATGGGGCAAAGCTCAAAACAAACCCCCTTCAGAAGAGCAGGAAACAGAGGAAGCACAAACAGTGAAGGCAAGGACTACTTCAGCATGGCCATCATCAAGAGCTACCAACACAATGCCTCAAAGGCACAGGAAAATGCCACTCAACCACAAACACAGCTCCCCACTTAAAAGAGTGGGCCTATTTTCTTTGAAATACTGGGTGCAGGTTGTGACAGGACATGCCAGACATTTCCTGGGAAGATGACATATTCCAGAACAGGATATGGACTCTGAGAGAAGGCAGAGTGGTTGGAAACAAGATTCATGTGAAAACTTCAGTTTGAAGGCTTGTCTGGTCCATCACCCTGCCCAAAGCTGGGCCATGATATCAAGGTTATGGAATTATCCCCCTGCTTTCATTTTTCAAAACTGTCAATGTGGCCTGTTTCTCAGTTCTTGTATGTAAAATGGAGCTAAATAAGGTAACTGAGCCCCATCACCACAGAAGGAAATCAAACTCACCATCAGTCCAAGGCATTCCCACTCCAGCCATGAAGCCTACACGATTCACTTGTTTAATCTGACTTTCCCCATGTACAAAACTGATTTTCTTCTTCATTTCCACACAGTCTGCAAAAATACTCAAATAAATAAATTTTTACTGTACTTAGAAGCCTTGTGACAAGGATGGGAACATGTACATGCTGAAACCAAACACCAGCATATAACATACACTGATGCACTAAAACAAGGTTTTCTCCTACATGTTAAGGAGCTATAAAATACAGAGAACACATAGGAGCTATAAAATACAGTCTTCCACTGCAGCTCTTGCTGAGCCCAAGATCCCTCTGTGCCGAGCCCATGGATGCAGCAAGAATCCCTCTGTCATAATATTAAACATAGAAATGCTGGGAGGGGACACAAAGGGACAGAAAATGACTTGTCCAAGGCTTTAGAGATGGCTGCCAGCACAGTCTGTAATCTGCATGGTATCACCTCTCCACTCAAGCAGCAGTGACAGATCCCCCTTTCTTCAAAAGCTGTCTCCATCCCCTCCCGCTGCTGCCTGGCTCTGCCAAGCAACCATGACATTAAATCACTTCACTGCTCGAATCAACATGTCACTGGAGCTGCCCAGCACTTAATTATATGAATTAGGAGATCTGTATAATGGTCCTAAACCAGTAATGAAAGAGAAGGTTTAATGATGCAACAAAAACCTGCAACGCAGCACTCAGATTACGGGTGGGTTACACAACAGCTCCAGCAATTCAGCGTTCAGGCTGCAGACTTGCCTAGTGCACATCCCATTTTCCCAGAGCCATCATCTGACTCCAAGCACGTGAGATCCACTCTAACACACCCTTCCTGCCTCCCTTGCACCAGAAGCTCAAGAATGAAGGTGAGGCTCAGTTTTTGAGCACAGTCATCCACATCCAGGAGAAGAGATGCCCAAAGCAAAGTCAGCCCTTTTCCCAAACTCACATTCAAACTCAAAAAGATTTATCTGAAGCCTGTCCTAGCAACCACTTGTATCTCACAAGTAGTGCTTGCTCCTCCCAGCATTAACACTCCATTGCACAGAGATGACATAACTCCAGTGAAACCTGTTCAGTTGACAGCTGGAGTGACTTTTGCATTGTGCCATGTAAGTTAACTCCCAGCTGCAGCCTCGTTTAAGGAAGTATTATGAGCACAGCTTTAACAGAGATATCACCCATGAACTGACAGCAAATAAGGTAATTTAGGTATCTGATGAGCACTCAGCATGAACTGTTCATATGGAAGAGAGTGCTCCTCCCTCAAGATTTCTGAATGGAGTTTATTACTAAATAAGCTCAAATTTGTCTAGATAGTATTGATTTCTATTCATAGCACTTATATAGCTTAAGGGAGAAACCATTTGGTTTGAAATATTATTTTAGAATCTATTGACCTTTCATGTCAATAAACACAATACCAAATTGCAGCTTAGCAGGCTTATTTTAGCTTTTTTTTGGGTAAAGTGGTCAGATGAAAAGCACTATAGCAGCATCAGGGCTGAGAAGTATTATTTAGATTTCAAAAAGCAGTTAAGTGTCATGGCCAATCCATATGTTCAATATCAAGGGGCTCGTAAGAAAATTGACAGGACCAAAACTGCAATGGGGAAGGAAGAGTGATAGCATCAGCTGGGAAGCTGCTTGCCAATATTTGCACTTGCTTGTTCAAACAAAAGCCTCAAGAAGAGATGCTGTGCCTTATCTAGAAACCCTCTAAAATGTCACTAGTATGTCACTATTCTTAACAGAAAAATGCCACACTTGTACTCCTCTGTCACCTGTAAAATACACTATTAATTCTATTAAAATCCACAATAGTAACTGTTCATCTCCATGTGTTAGCATTCCAGCTCACTTTTGCCAAGGCAGAAGGAAGCACAGGGTACTCTTACTAGTCATTTGCAGCTGCAACAGATCTGCATTTACTACAGCAAGGCAGATGGCTGGAAACAACCAGCATGCAACCACAGAGCATCTTTTACCCTCCAAACCCTTCAGCAGGTTGCCAGATTTGCTTTCATATAGCTCAACTTCTCTTTTCCCTCCCTCTAAACAAAAGGGCTGTTTTCATTCAGCTGCTGAATTTCTTCCCCTTTACAAATAGAGACACCTGCAACAAATTCCTCTTTAAAGAGGCAGATCACAGCAGGGCAGTGTATTATGAGTAGAAAAGTAAGGGACATTATCAAATAGAATTGGCACATGGCACAAATTTTCCCAGTACACAAAGAGCCCAGGGCATGTAACTCCAAGTGCATGCCAGGGGAGGAAGCAAGCTTTTGCCACTAGCAAAACAAATCCTGAAATAAGTCAGAAAATGCTCATAAAACCTCTGTCTCAAAGTCTGACATCAAATACAACCTGAGATTACCTGAGCCTGTTAGTGGCTCTGCATTCATACAGCAAAGTGAAATCCTGGAGGTGCCTGCATCCTCCCATGTGTTTCACACACAGCAAGACCTACTCATTATTTTCTCTGCAAAGCACACTCCTCCCCGTTAATCAAGAGTTACAGCCAGTGACCCAACTAGCACTGGGATGACTTCACTGCCAGCTGCTAGGCATCCTCAAAAAAACAAAAACAAATTACATGAAGCTACCTTCACTTACCAAACCCTACTGCAGGTACACTAGGCCATTGGGCAACTGTGCTGACGTACCTGCCAGCACATCAGGGACTTTTTCCCCAACCATCCCCTGAAGCAAAGGATCTTTATTTACAGCAGAGACAACAGTTTTCAACCAGCAGAACACCCTCCCCCTCCTCACCTACCCCAAGCAGGTACAGCTTTTTGCTCAGGGAAGGAAAAATAAGAAGTCAAAGACAACTAATTGTCAGGACACACCCTTCTCCCAGTGCACCTGTAAATGACCACTTGTGCAACAGCACCTGAGTGTCAACAGGACTGTGGGCACTACCCAGGCACCAACACAGCAATCAAGCAAAGGCCCTACCCGCAGTTCCACGTGCAGGTAGGGTTTTGAAGTGCCTATCTAGCTATCTACACCTATGCAAGTGGTGAGTCACCTCTTGCAAACCCAGCCTCACACTGTTGCTATCTCCTCTTTCCCGTACTCCTGCAATTGTGGCTAATCTCCCAGCCAGACATTGCTTGCCTTCTTCAGGACTGTCATTCAGCAGAGCACTGAACAGGGTTAGCTGGTAACAAAACAAAAATAAAAACTTAATGAAAAGTAATCAAAACCCCTGACAGGTTTTCCAATATACAGTTCATTAATTACAACTAAGGGCACATGCACTTTTTTCACAGCATGTTTAGGATTAGAAAGAGTTAAGCCATGGAAAGCAGTGACATGCTGATACCAATTTAAATTTTGTGTGTTCTATGCATAAATAATAAGAAATAATATGCTTTAGATAAACGAATAGGTTCTGGCATTTCTACCAACGGAAAGTAGAGACAGCAGAATTTAATGTCTGCCCAGAAATCTAAACAAAGGGGTTTAGATGAAGAAAAGTATTCTGAGAAATTCACCACACATTCCCTAATCCATTCAATTTTCTTCCTAGCAATTTCAAATAATCATTCTCACCCCCACCAAAACAAAAATACAAGGGGTACAAGCCTACAGCACATGCATTTAGCACTAGGGGTTGCTAGAGATTACAGACAACTCACCAGATCCCAAATGGTCGGTACCACAGGTGAAAAAAAAAAGCTCCTTCGCTGAAAGTCACAGCCTCACAAAAAATATCAAACAGCTTTTTGATCATGGATCATCCTGGGAAACCTGGCACTGATCAGTGCTGGGAAGACACAGCTAAATTTTAGAGGTGCTCATCTATGGGTTGCTGCCAAGCCTCCTCCAGAGAGGGATTTCATCTCTAGTACGGTTCCAACAATTGCTTTATGCCAGCTCCAAACAGTTGCCACTAGGAGGTTTTGCTCACCATTGAGTTGCCACCAGCCACACATCTGCTGCCTGCTGCACCAAGGGTCAGCCAGGTTGACACCCACATTTCTTTGGACACATCATTTTTCTGCTGGAGCGGGTTCCCCACTGTGGGAGAAGGAGCCTGAGCACTGGGACATCCCAAGGAAAGCCCTGTGCTTGTCCTTCTCCAGCATCCCTGTGTGCTTGGAGAGCAGCCAGCTGAGCAAGCTGGGGCTTTCCCCAGGGACCTACAGGAAGGGCTCTTCACTGAGCTCCAAATTCCTCAGGGCGAGGCTCTTTCTGACATCTGAATTCTCAGGGGTGACGCAAGAGGAAGAGATCACCTGAGAACTTCAGGTGGAGGAAGGACAGCCAGCAGAAGCCGATTAATTCCTAAGCAACAGAGATCTTCCCATGCAAACCTCCCATGAGCTGGGGGTATGCATGTGATTAGGGAGGAATGGCAAAGGTGGGGACAATCACAGCAACAGAGAAAAACGAAGTTTTTCCAGTGTTTCCAGAGGAGATAAACATCTACCTATTGATTTTTATTTATTTGAGGGTGAGAGGTGGTTTCTTTCTTTTTTTGAGATGACATTAGGGTCAAAAACAAGCATTAGGATCATTCAAGTCCTATTGCTTCTGTTAAAGGCTGAAGAATTTCACCTTCACATTCCTCTCAAGCCCATGACTCCAGGATTAGGCCCATTTCTAAAACGCTTACAGGAGAAATTCAAAGTTGGAAACCAAGCCAAATAACCCCAAGGGATTTGCCTTCAGTAACTTTTCCACAGCTCAATCTACAGCTGTTTTCCTTTACAAATTCCACCTCTCAACTGCCAGAGCACCAGCAGAGGAAAGCAGCAAAGTGCTATGGGTTGGAAACAAAAGCTCAACATGGAGATGCAGCAAAAGATCAAATCCAGATCTGCTGCAAGCAAGACTCTGACCACTAGCACACTGATTTGGTTCCTGCTGTGCAAGAACTCTTGAGGTTGGACTTTCTTTTTTCATCCTCAAGGGTACAGAATGAAATTATGAGCCAACCAGGACTGAAAGGTTTCTCTGCACTGCTGGAACAAGCAAATAATTTCTCTGACCTATTTTAAAATAAAGCATGAGTCTCCACTGGAAGTAAAAACCAAGTTCTTTATTCAAATCTTGCATGCCCCACCTGACCATGGTTTTGAAGCATCTCTGCCAGCCTCAACCATTCCTTAAGCAACTGAGGAAATGAAATACAAAACACTAAACAATGTGGAGGGTCAGATTTAAGCCAACAAAGACAAGGAAACTGCAAGTTAAGCCTCTTGCTCTGCCCTTGATTCACCTTGTTTTGTTCAGCTACTGCTCTGTTCTCAGACCCTTCCTCCCTCCCAATGCCAAGAACAACAGGACACAGAAAACAGCGTGGCCTAAACACAGGTGGCATTCCCTCCTATCCATGTCTTGTTTGACACCCAAAATCCCAATACAAGCACATCTGGTTTCTTACTTCAGGAGCCTTGCTGGAAATAATTGCTGCAGCACTGCTTGGCTGGAGGTCCAGATGTGCCCCTTCCTTGTGGTGATGGGGACATTCTCTGGCCAACATCTCCATCACAAGGGGTTGGAGCAGCAGCACAAACCTTGTATTCCACTAGCATGCACAAAGAACAATAAAATGTGAATGATATTTATATTCCCAAGAAGAAAGATCACAATCTGCAGAGGGGAAAAAGAAGCAATGCTAAAATTCTGGCAAGCCAATGTCTTTCTAAAGTAGAACAAAATGCAACCTTTAAAATAAAGGCCTCCAAGATGGTATTTTTCTTCACCAATAGCACATACTGTTTACAGCCATAGTCTGTGTTTGCAGCACTTCAGTAATGGATTAAAGAAGTTTCATAAGCTTGTAAAGAGAAGTACTTCAAAATTTGGACAGTAAGAAAGCATATATATTACATAAAAGGCAAAACATGGGCTAAATATCAAGTGCAGTTACAAATTTGGGAAAGACTAAAAGCGTATTTTATTTTCCACACTCTATGGGAAGGATCCAACATAGGACACAACTGCTTAATTGGGAAAAAATGCACATGGCTCAAAGCCTACAGGCTCTTCTGATCAGATGCAAATGATGAGTATCACAGGGCCAACTACCAACCCATCACTGTATTTTAAAGGGATTCACAATATAACTCCTTTTCTTCTTTACATTGTCTTTCAACAGAACAAATCTTTCTCATGGCATAGTGTAAAACTAAAACCATGGATGAAAGATAAGAGCATCACTTTGGAGACTGAAGATGTGCAAAACATGCTGGTGAACTCCTTGGGAAGTGTAACACAAGGAATAAAGTCCACTTCAAGGATCCATCAGGTCTATGTTTTGCTTTTGTTTTCTCAGTTGAATATATTTGCCAAAAGGATTTCTCAATGCTTTCCAGCTGCAATTCAAACCCTCTCCCCTACTATTGGACCTTGCTCTTCCAGGAATATCTCACAGTTCAGTCACTGGTAACAGGTTTTCCATCACAATCCAAGATGTCCTTTATTAGCAGGGCTATTTCCACAAGCACACAGGGTGTTCACAAGCACCACATGCATAGGGATGAGGAGATGGAGGAAGTTCATAAAAAGGTTTGCTCACTATGAAAATCATCCTCAACTTCCCACGAGTATGGTTCCACAAACAATTGCAGTAAGGCACGTTGTATTATTCTCTTCTCTCTTGCCCAATAGTTGCTATTATTGGATCTGGCAAAGCATGTGGCTGAAAAATGCAGCTGCATTTTTGGCTCAGAAGCCTCTGCAAGAGCCTTTGAGTCATGAACCAAAAGGCCCACAAAAAAGCAAAAGAAAAGAATGCAGATTCAGTTTTCATTGTAAGCATGTGTCTCTACTGCATAGTCCTGATGATGCACATAAATGACAAAACCAGGAATCATTCTGAAGTCCCTTTAGTCAGGTAAATTGGGCTAACTCTGCCTGAGGCCACTTGACACAGAAACAGAATGGAAAGATTGTCACTGACCACAGAGTGTCTGAGCCACACAACAGAGCAAGTGCCCAGATGTGCCTCTGAGCTATGCTTTTCTACGAGTCTAGAGAAATGGAGGGGGTTTTCAGGATCTGGGTTCTTTTTGTAGAATTTCTCCCAAGAAGCTCAGCCTTCTCTTTTTGTAGAATTTCTCCCAAGAAGCTCCCAAAGCATAAGGCTGAGCTCTTCCACATCACTGCCTCGTAGTAAAACATCCCTCATCCACCAGTTGAACCTCAAATAAAATTTATAATGCAACACTTTGTCTGAAATGTGTCTGAGTACCTAAACTACACTTTACCATGTTCACTACCTCTCACCTCTCACGCCTGATCAAATGTTTCAACTTTTTTCCTCTTTTCAAATGAAAGCAATCCAAAAGCACCCCCTTTCCCAGACTGCTGGGAATGGGTATCACAAACACAAGGCAGAAGGGAGCGTGAGAGCAATGTGGACTGTGGACTGCAGAAGAATGTCCCAGGACTTCTCTTTATCACCAGCTCATGGATTATGTCAGCAAGAAACTGTTCCCACACTACTTCATGTCCTCTGCCTGCAAGCAGCAGCCCAGCTCCGAGCCAGCTCAACAAAACCAGGCTGGAGGAAAGCAATGGAAGGGGAAAACAAGGCACCAAGAATAACCTTTTAGTCAGGATAAACAACACAGGTCCAGTGAAGTTCCCATCCCCTGAAGAGGTTTTTGTATTGGGTCGATGGGACATGACAGGAATTAACACTAAAGGTGCACAGAGGCAAAACTGCACAATGCTGCTCATGCACCTACCAAAAATGCTGGTTCTCTCTGTCCAGCTGCTGCATTAATATATAACCACTATAGAAAAACAATCCTTTATGTCTTATATTCTTCAAAAAAAAATAGTTGAAAGCCAGCAGCTTGTGTTTCTTCCCATTTAAACTGGGTGCCATCAGCACCCTAGCTCTCACACTAGCATCACTCCTGTTGAAAACCAGCTTTGATCATTGCTGTTGGTCTCACAAACTTAGTCCACATGAGCACCCACGATGATTAACCAGCAAAATAAGCACATGTCTTGCCTCTCAGGCACACTGTGTTCCTAGGGAAACATTGTTTTTACAAGACAATGCAAGGCAGAGGAAGGAAAGTTCCCTAAGGCAGACAAAAAAAATCCTTAAGTGACTTTTGATAGAGAATTTTCCAGCCCTTTCTGAACTGGAGTGGCAGGAGGAGAAAAAGACTAAGTATCATCCTTGCCCCTTCGGAGGGCAAGGAGTGGAACATGAGCAAAGAGAGGAAAGTTTCTCAAAGGTCACCAAATGCATCATGGCTTAAATGGAAATGATGATCATCCAGGTTGTTGGTGTTCAGATAAGAGTCACATGCAGTAGGATTGAGCAAGGTGTTCAACTCATGTAAAGAATTCAAAGAGTTTGCTCAAAAACAGCAAAGAAATATGGGTATAACCCAACACAGACACAATCACAGCAGCTTAAGGAATGTACCTCAAAAAAGTACAGGTGTCATTAAGTTTGTTTGGTAACTTTTGCTCAGTTTGACGACCCAGCTCTGGATCCTCAAACTCTTTGCTTCACATGAAGAGATTCCCCTCTCCAACTCATCACTCTCTTAAAAGTACTGCTAGAGAAAGGTATGATGGCTGATGTTGGATCTTTGGGTCTGAGGTCTCTTTCAGGAGCAGAAACTCCCCATTCCCCCATGAAAAGGCAACTCGAGCAAATTAATTCCAACTCCACTCCCCTCCTGTATTGCATTACAGAGCTTTGCTGCTCCTGTGCATTCCAAGTCATGGACAAAGTCAGGAACCCCCACCAATGCTCAACCAGCCGTGCTGGGGTTGGTTAGATATTATAACACCACAGTACCTAAAACTGCCCTCTCAGGCACTCTGTGCCAGCCTACAAACACCACTGAGAAACACTGCTGTGTCTTGAAAGACATTATAATCTTTGCCAGTGTTCTTTACTACTCCTCAGGAAATGACAGGCTCATTTTTCAGAGCGGTAAATTCCAATAAATTCTTCTTAAACTGGATGGAAATCTGAAAGTTTAACAGACCTAATAAATTGCATTATCTGTATTACCAAGCCAGCCTTACACAAATAAATACATATAAATTGCATTATCTGTATTACCAAGCCAGCCTTACACAAATAAATACATATAAATTAAGACTTGAATCTGCAAATCTTCCTCCATGTGAACAGGAGCTCTGACTTTAGTGGGGCTACTCCCATTAAGGAAAGAGGGGTCTTCTCTTTTTACACTATGTAAACCATGGGAAGTTAATTCCTCCCACACAAAGCTCTCACACAATCCCTGCTGCATCTTGCTCCTGGCTCATAGGTTGAATATTCATTTCCACACAGCTTCAAAAGGTGCACACTCTTCAGCATCTGTCAGGCACTTTTTTCTTTTGTAAAATGAGAAATGTACTGTGAATTTAAAGAAGTTTGGGTGGGTTTTTTTGCATTCCCTTGTAACAACAAGATTTATGTCCTTTGCAATTAAAAAAATTATAGTCCAAAAGCACTGCTAAAACCTTTAAAGGACTATATTTAGGGACCAACCTGGAAGATGACTCCTTACCACAATCTCCAACACTAATAATTCTTTCCAGCCTAGGGCTCTAGGTAATGATTGTGCATCAAGGTCATGTTCTTGCCTGGACAAGTTTATTTGCTGTATGTTTTTAGTAACATACAGACCACACATCTTAGAAAGTCACAGCAGCACAGAAGCATAAATACTGACAGCAGTCAGGAAAGAACACCAACTTTTCCAGTATTACCCATAAAAGTCTGCAAACATCATCCTGCATCACTATTAATGCCTAAAAAAACTACACCCCATCTGTATGTCTGCAAGAGGACTTCTCATGTGGCATCACTTATCACACACACAGAAAAATGGGACAATGCACACAAGGGTCACATTTGCACACATCTTCCTTATGTACTCTATAGGACCTGATCTTTAAAGTTGCTCAAATGGCCCCAAGTATATACATTAAAACAGAAAAGTCACCAAATAATATCAGTGACCTCCCAACACACTGCCCAACGTTGAGATGATGAACATCTTGTTTATATCTTTCTCCAGGGCTTGGGAAGAAAATGGGAGAGACAGCAAACAGCAGCAGATGCAGAGCCCACACTCTTGTGATTTCACTGGAAAGGGGACAGGTCACATCATTAATGAACTTTGTCTTAGGAGGCCACACTGATAAATGTCACTCCTGAGCCTCCAAGTGAGTGACACTTCCACTATTCCATGGTGCAAACTGAACATAAGTTCAGAAAAAAATACAGATGCAATTAATTCCCAGGAACAACAATAAGCAAGCTTTATGGTTTTTAGATTCATCCCTTTTTCTTTCATCTTGATATATTTAATTTAAAGTATCAACCTATGCACAAGCTTCTCAACCTGTACAGTATAGAGACCAATGGCCAAGCTTCCTAGACGTTTTGATTAATTGCCAGTAACTTATGCCTTCAAGTATCTCATGTTTAATTAAAAAACAAGGATTAAGCCAAATTGGTTTGTTAGTCAGGCCAAGGTCAGCTGATGTAAAGGAACTACAATCTTAACAGATTTTTCCTTATTGCATTGCAAGGCTTGAGTACTTTATTTCATTATGTGCAGAGGTCATGACAGAGCCAGCACTCAAATAAAAATTGTTCCAAGTCACTAAATGTATCCCAGGTTCTTGTAATTCCTCACGGAAATAAAGAGCAGCAAATGTTTATCCCTCTGTTTTTCCCCAGCATTACTGGTTTACGTTCCTGTAGCTGAGGCAACCACGCCAGGCCAAGCAGCTTTCAGCCTTTCAGAAAGATTAACTTCTTAAACAGGCACAAACAGCCAAGTTCAGCTGCAGCCAGCCAAGGTGAGTGAGTGGCAGACACAGCTCACGGACCTGAGCACAGCACAGGAGACCATGAAATGACCTCCTCGCTGAGATCCTCCCCCCACCTAAAACTCCACTCATGGCAAGGTCGGCTCTGAAGTTTTAGATTACCCCAGGTTTGATTTGTTTGCAAAATGTCATTCCTGGCTAAACAAAATTCTGGAAAAAATGAAGTAAGAAAGAAAGAAGGTGGTAATGACTGCCTGGAAAGAAGATGGAAAGGAGCACATCAACAAGTGCAAAAGGCATCCAGAAGAAAATTTTATTGCTGACAACGTTCATGACACCTCACAGCAATGCCAGGATCAAGGAATACTTTAAATTTGAAAAAAAAAGTCAACTTTCCAAGTGCTGCTGCACAGCGAACACCCCAATGACAACAGGAATTCAAATCTAGATCTTCCAATGGACTGCAGCTTCAGAACTCCCAGGAATGTTGGGCACAACTGAGCATAAATAAAAGCAACCCTTAGCTTTGCAACACATACATCAGTTGAACAAGTGCTAACCAAGTCTAACTAAAACTGTACAACCAACTTCCTCATTCCCTTTCTTCCTCTCTCATCCCCTGGGAAAAGATGTGAAATACAAGTTATTGCTGCAGTAGGCAAACATTAATAGTGACTGAAACCACTTCACCATCTATTCTTCTTTCCCTTCCCCTCATTTTTATTTTAAGAAAACCCACAGAATCCCTCTCCGCTCCCCAAGAAGGGCTCCAGCATAACAGACCTTTTCATCCTTTGCTAGTTTGAGTATAGACCTAATTTAGGATTACATGCAATTCAACACACACTTTATTTCAAGCCATAAATATCCAAGGTTAACAGATGCTGAGAGAAGTGGCTGACAGGACAAGGCAAGAAGAAAAACTAAATTCTTCCATACCATCCATGCCACGAGCTCACTGCACAGATGTAATGGCAAGGAGCTGAACCTGAGTACGTGGCAACTGATGGGCACTATTCATGCATATTTTTCATGGATCTGCCAAACACTTCAGATTTCACAAGAAAAACCCTGTGTCCCACAACTCAGCTCTACTCCTTTTCACTTAGCTAAAAGTGTGACCGAGGTAGGGGCCTGATCAAATTCCTTGCTTTATCCACGCTTGAATTAAAGCTTTGCCTCAGCAGACCAAGTTACATGAGCTTTCCCTTTTTCAGAGCATGCCAGCCATTAGTGCTGGTGCCAGCACTGCAGGTAACACCAGCAAGTCCCAGGGAGCTCCAGTTTGGTTCCTAAGAGATTTCATCCCTTGGTGAAGCAGTTGGGATTTTTGCATCTCTTGTTAGACACTCCAGTGCTCTGTTTTCATCCGCCAATAACATACTCTCGAAAAATCCAGCCTACTCTGATCTGAGAAAGGGGAATTTCTTCAAATAACTGATCAAATCATGTTCTCATGGGTGGGTTTCAGCTCTCTAGTACTGATGAATATCAAAGAAAAGTTTTAAAATGTTTATGGGTCAGATAGAGGCACAAAGGCAGCAGTTGCCATTACAGCATGATTGGGAAGGAGCATTGTCCCTGGCCCCAACAGGCACATCAGCTCCAAGTGAACCTTCCCCCAGCTCTCCAGGAAAAGCATCTTTTCACTGTGTCCCTGCACACACATCCATCTGCAGCCCCAGTCCAAGCCTGGCTGCTGCCCTTGAACTCTTCAGCTCCAGGGATCCCCATGACCAGCATAGGGAGAACAGCAGCTAAAGCTCACCCAACTCCTCTCTGGGGAAGCAAATCAAAGTCCAAAGGGTTTCCCTAAAGGGCACCTGCCAAACCTCTGTGCAAGGCCTGGGAGAGAAACAAGGAAGGAAACAGCAGAAGGAAGATTTTGTTTGCTGACAGGAACCAGAGCCCAACCTCATGGGTGTGGGGAAAAGCATTCCTGGAACAGGCCATGGGGGATAATAACCTTCAAAGGGGCTTCTATGGAAGAGATCATAGAATGGTTTGTGTTGGAAGAGACCTTTAAAGAACACCTAGTTCAACTTCCCAGCCATGGGCAGGAACATATATCCCTAGATCTGGTTGCTCCAAGCCCCCTCTACCCTGACTTTGAACACTTCTGGAGCAGAACTGCTTGCTTCTGAAGGGACAGACTCACAATCTGTGACAGGTGGGTGGGCAAGTAAAAGGCTGATGGCTTGGGTCAAATGGGAGGAGTGAGCAAACAAGGAGAGAACTGGGTCAGGAGGAGCCTGTGTGACTCAGCCAAGCACTCGTGCAGGAGTGTGGAAATGTGGAAATCTCCACGTTTAAGAGCGTGCACACGCAAATGCAATATTTTACAATCCTACAGCACTTTTAAAGTGCTCCAAGCACTTCATAATTGTTAATTAAGCAACAGTACTCACAAATCAGAAGCATAAGATTGAGACATAACTATGTCAATTTTGAACAGTATGATAGCTATCATGGTTTAACCCCAGGCAGCAGCTCAGACCCACACAGCCACTTGTTCACTCTGCAGCAGTGTGATGGGGGAGAGAATTGGAAGGGTAAAAGTGAGAAAATGCATGCAGTGAGTTTAAAAACAGGTTCCTAAGTAAAACATAAGCTCCACACAAGCAAAGCAATACAAGGAATTCATTCCCCAGTTCCCATGGGCAGGCAGGTGTTCAGCCATCTCCAGGAAAGCAGGCTCCATCACATGATGATGATATGGGAAGACAAATACCATCTCTCTGACCATCCTCCTCATCTTCCCCAGCTCTATACAATGACCATGCCTTCATATGGTCTGAAATAGCCCTTGGACCATCTGAGGTCATCTGTCTCATCTGTGTCTCCTCCCAACTCCTTGTGCCCCAGTCCTGCTCACAGGTGGGATGGATGAGAAGCAGAAAAGGCCTTGGCTGTGTGTAAACTCTGCTCAGCAGTACCCAAAACATCCCTGAGTTATCAACAGCTTCCAGAGCAAATCAAAAACACAACCTCATATTAGCTACTATACAAAAAATTACCTCTACTCCAGCCAAACGCCGTGCAGTAACTTAGGGAATCAAATCTGCTTTTAAGCAGTCACATACCCCAACAACTCCTGCCTCGCAGAGCCCGGGCTGTGTCCCACTGCCAGGCAGCACAGCACTCTCTGAAAGAGGCTGGTGTTGAGGATTTGAACCCAGACTCCTGTTTCATGAGGATTTGAACCCAGACTCCTGTTTCATGAGGATTTGAAGCCAGACTCCTGTTTGATGAGGATTTGAAGGCAGACTCCTGTTTCAGAGCGTGCCCGATGCTGAGCCATGCCTTGATCGCCGGCCAAGCCCCACGCAGAGGTAATCTTACCAAAGTAACACCACTGTGTGCCTGTAAATTATGATTTTGTGCTTGACTGGTGTTATCTGCCTCCTCCTGCACTTTGGCTGCACAAATTATCTTCAGCAATTTCATCTTAAAGTTCGTGTTTTACAGTACTGGTTTCCCTTAAAAGTATAATTTTTTTAGATTTACTTTTATTAGTTCAACCACATTTGCCAAGTTTCAACAGATGACTTCTTTCTCAGCTGCCTAATTTCAAATTCACCTTTACATATAACTTAAAAGGGGCAAAAAGTCATCACAAGTAAGTGGGATGTGATGCTTAACATCAAGGCTTATGCAAATACACTTTAACAGTATCAGCTGAGGGTCAAGAATCATGAATTCACTCTACAACACAGGAGAATTAGAAAGAAAAAGGATGAATCCCAGCCAAAACCTGGAAATATGTATACTCCTGATTAATACAAGGCTACTAGAAAGAAGCAGATGTGAAGTCACACCTTGTTTTATTCAAGGGAAAAGCCAGAGTGTACCAGAGCCAAAAAGAACTTATTCTACGCAGTGGCAGACTCTGAAATACAGCAATATTACTCCTTCAACATTAATAAAACATGCTGTATACAGAGCTTTTTTCTTTTCAGTCCTTGAAACCCTGCCAAGTCATAAGCTTTTTATGGGAACATTGAAATGAATGTTGATCAGAGCCATACCCATAAGAGTTTTAAATTTTACCATCACTTAGAGGCAAGGGCTTCCCCCCAGTCCCTCATGCATCTGCAAATCTGTACATTTTTGAAAAGCCTGATGAATTAAAAAACTCATACACATCTCCATCTATGAAGATACTGAATTCCCTCTTGGATTACCCGGCCTTGAAAGGATTGTGAACTCCTCCACTCTCTAAAATGAAGTTCCTCAAAGGCAAAATTTTACATTTTATATACAAAAAATAACAGCTACTTGGTAAGTGAAATTAGAGCACCAGAGGTCACCTCATTACCAGGAACATTATATTCTTTTCCTCATTCCCTCCCATATTCATCAGCATCTGTTTTTTTTCCAAGGCCTAAGCTTTATTTTTCCAAAAGTTAACACTGGCTCATAAAAACACAATTAATTTGGAAGTACAAGGCTCCTGGCACCCAGACAAGTAGTTGATCATTCAGTTGTCGCATCTAATGTGATAGAGCTTCAAGTGAGTTGGAAAACTTTATAAAATAAGGGGCTTCTTCCTATCTAATTAACACAGCAATGAAATTTAACAGTCTGGCACAGAAATTTCTTTCCAGCATTACGTTTTTGAAATAACTCATCTACTCCCACAGTCTACAAGACCTTTTACAACACACTAAACAGTAATTTACCCTTTCCAGTTTAAAGGCTTCAATTTGGAATCCTCTGTATCAAGCCTATCAGAGCAGCAAAGATGCTGCACCACAAGACAGCACAAATATCTACTTACCCTACATGCGTCTACCTCTATTCTGTAATTGTAGCACTAAAATCTGTGTCCATTGCAATATTTATCCATTTTATCACTGACATAAATTTTAAAAGGTATTAATTAGGCACACAGTGCTTTAAATTTAACAGGGAAATGGATAAAAAGTGCACAGGCTACATCCAAGTAGGTCTGTCTTTCAGGTCCCTGGGCTGGGAACTTGTGTTGTTTGTATACTATTTTGATTTATGTTTATTTAAATAATGCCAAATATTAGTTTTAAATTTACAGTGATTGCTTTATAAGATGTCCCAAATCCTACCAGGATAAAGAGCTTACACTAAACAAAACAGTTTGTTTATACTAGTAATGCATCTCATAGGAAATACTAAAAATCCCACATGTTCAAAGCAGGACAAAATTACAGCTTTTCTTTCCACAGAGAGTTGCTATCTCCTGCTAGCAAGAGCCAGAAGGACCACATGCAGATCACAAGGCCTCAAAGCTCCAATCAGGAGAGGCTGGTCTGCAGAACTTCAGTAAAGCTGAAAGTGAGTTTTAATGCTACCTCAAAATAACCATTCACACATGCAAACCAATTCCTGGTGCAGGTAATTCACTGTGAAAGCAAAGGCAGAGCAACTCCTTGTCCTTCCCTGAAGTACACTAAATATTTACACATTCCTATAAAGATGCCTCTGTGTATCCCAAGTCCTGTATTTTGTACTCTGTGCTTCTTGTACAAGGACTAGCAGAGCAAAACCCTCCTCTACAGCTGATGCTCTTTTGTGCTGGGATCACAAATTGAAAGTGGATAAGTACTTAAAATCATGGATCCTTAGTGAAATCTCACCACACTTTACAGCCTCTCGTCCAATGACTGCACAAATCTTCTCCTCCATCTATAGACTGAAAAAATATTCTCCCAGTTTGTACACAAATGACAGCAGGTCAGTTTTGAAGGGGAGAGAAGGAGAAAGGCAGCACTCAAAACTCTAAGGATTATTTACGAACAAGCTGAAGCCCTATAAACTTGGCTATTGAAGAAAGACAATCCTCTCTAGCTTATGCCAAGTGGGTCAGACAGAGGAAGAACCTCAGCAGTCTTCAAAGTCAAAGCAGATGGGGAAGTGAATAAGTGCCCATGTGAGCAAAGAGGAAACAAGATTCTATTCATTTTAGCTTGTTTCAGAGCTTCAGTTTTCTAGATACCATTGAGTGACTATTAGAGTAATTACTTAAGACTGCTATAGATGCAAAAAAAAAAAAAAAAAAAAAAGTCCCAGTGTGTGCAGATTGAGAATGATGTTTAGCTCAGTAGGAGGGCAGGAGGTGAAGTGGAAGAAAGGTTCTAAGAAGCAGAGAATGGGAGAAATCTTCCTTGCTTTGTAGCTATGAAAAAACCTCTTGGGATTCTTTATCATTAGTGTTTCAGTATCAGAGATATAAATATTTATGTAGCTGTAAAGTAGTAGGTTCTACTTTAGAGCTAATTGTAGCTCTAATTAGAGTGTTTAAAAAAAAAAAACACATAAGCTTGCAAGTACATTTTTTACCCTTTTTGAAATAAAAAAGCAGCAGTCCACACATGCCACAGAATGACCATACATCACATTCCTTAAAAAGTTGAAGCTGACCTCTTGGTCCTTTCTCAGGCTTTACATCACCAGACAAGATCTGGGCCAAGACCATTTCCATACACAGGGATGCATCTCTGTCTCAGGCTAACCTCATCTTCCAAGTGGTGAAACCTAAAACCAGCTCCTCTCCCCCAGGGTCATGATTGTGGAGCTGGGAATCCCTCCGTTTGCCTCAGCAATATAAAAACATCACTGCCTGCAAAATAAACAGCACATGAACCACAGAACAATTGCCCCTCCAGTCAATGCTGCTCATGCCACCCACCAAGGGCTAATAATTTTTTAAGAGATCTCTCCCCCTAAAAAATACTTCATACTTTGAAGAAAGACCTTGTGCAAGTTGACAACACGCAACTTCTTTTCAACCCACCCAAAGGAAGGACTCCCTCTCCAAATTCCTGGGAGTTTTGCAATCAGACAGAGCAGACCTTGAAGGACCACAGAAATACTTTGAATGAAGAAGTTTTAAACTGAGCTGGGAACAGTGAAAGAAGGAGCATTCAGTGCTGCAGCTTGCTAGGGAGACACAGAAGCCAAGGACATGCTGAGTAGATGCTCATCTTCCAAAGAAAATACTGCTAAGAGAAACAGGCATCCTTCCACCACTTATTTTAGGAGGTGGCTGCTGAGCAGCATCAGCTATTCCACTGGTGTCTCCATGAGTGTTTTTTGTCCAAGACTTCTGTTGGAAGAGCCAGAGCTGCAAAGCTCTTAAAAAACTCAACAGAAAGAGACACTGAGAGGTTGAACAACACAAACCCACTTTGGATACACACCATCTTCACTTATGCAAACTCAAGTGAGCTGATATCCAGGGTGGGTCATGTGGGGCACAGTAAAGATAGAAATATATATATTAAGTCTTTGCTTGTTTTTCTGTGTAACTATACATCGAAAAATTTGTTAAAATGAGAAGTATGAAGGAGAGGAGAGAGGCTGTGCTATGAGTAACAGCAAGCAGGGGGAACTTCAAACTACAAGCTCTTTAGCTTTTTCTCCTATTACTATTTATCATACATGCTGAAAAGTTAACTACGTTGCTTTAAGTAACTTTTTACCATGACAGCTCTTCCTTTCAGCAAATATATCATCATTCTCACAGCAACTTCAAATGCTTTAAGCTGCAAAGAGAGGAGTCCCCAAATCCCTCTCCCCACTAAGAAAGATCCAAACACATTAACCTTGAAAGACCATGCAAAGCTGCATTTGCTGAAGTCAAACCTTTCTCTGCATGCTGGTGTAGCTGAAGGGGAAAAAAAAAAAGATGTATATACAAGGTAAACTCATGCTGGCTTTTTTACAGCATCTGCACAAAAAGGATTTTTTTTCTGTGTGCCATGTACAGTTGACCTGGGTTAACACTGCAGTGTGGGGGGTTGAAAAGGGATCACCTGATGAAACAGAAATACCTCTCTCCAAACTATATTGCAGGAATTCCAGCCAAGCACCCCAACCACAGCAAACAGTAACAGCTTTCTGGAACAGCACACATTCTGTGTCAGCAAAGCAGCATTAATACAAAACTCAACTCAAATAAAGGAGCAATGACCCTTTGGAAAGAGTTGGGCTTCATCAGGCTCCTACCACACCAAAGACCACCAGAGATACTCCAAGCATTGCAAAAAAATTATTATATCAAAAGGAGGAAAACTATGTCAGCCTTGTACATGTTTTGTTGCTGAATAATGACAGTGTTTACCTTCCCAGCCTAACACATTACTGCTCTGGACCCAACTTTAAAACAGAGTACATGACAGAATTAATTATGCCCTTTCCTCTTAACTACCATTCCCTGGTTATTTATTAGCTCAGCCTGCATATATTCATAGATGTGTCTAATATACAGCGTTAAAAGGACTTAAAACTGATGCCTAAATACTTCCTTCATTTGCAGAGTCCTCTCCATTCTCTGGACAGGCAGTGGCATCAACAAATACAGCCTCAGGCTGCAAATTAGTCACTGCTCAAGCAGCTGAGGGAGACATGGGGGAACCTCAAGCACACTGCAATCAATGGCAGGTCTCCAGAGCAATGCAGTGCTGGATCCCAATCTATCTCAGAGGGTTCTGCTAAGGACTTTTCCACCTTTTGGCTCACTCACAGTTTGGAGTCCACCAGCCCATCTCCACGTGTTTCTGGAAAAGACAAAAGCTACACCACACAAAATACCCTGAGTTCAGCACCCTGGCAAAAGAATGGCCCATGGATAAACCCCAATGAGCCACGCAAAAGGAAAACTAAAGGGAACTCAAAAGCCTCTCTGCAGTTGTCTGTCTTCACTCTCCTAAAGTTCTCCTTGAAAAGCAGATTGTCTTAAACCAGAAGTCTTCTCCAATCAATTTTATTTCACCAAGGTCCCTCATTTCAAGGAGAGAAGCTGCTGTGCTGACCATTCACTGGAAGGAGATCAAAAGGAAGAGAGGGTGGGTACTGCAGAAAGCAGAGACAGCGGAAAAAAGAAAAGCCTTTCACAGACACTTTGCAAAAGCAGCAGCACTTTTGTCAGGATAGATGTTAGGATACCATATTCCCACCTGAACACTGCAGTTGCTTTTGGCCTCATGCAGGATCAACAAGCAGCTCCAACTAACACATCAAATTATCTATATGTCTAGGGATTAACTTCCTGTCTTGCATCAGAGGTTAATTAAGTCTTCTCTCCACCACAAAGGAAAACAGTACATTTTGGTACAGCAGCACATTTAGCTCTTCCACCCATCATTCACGGCACCACAGCACCGGATTTGTGCTCAGAATGCCCCACAGACAGACAAAATTTAGAAATAGACAAGACCAGGTGCTTTCAATCAACACTCACATCCTGTCAATGACCAATTATGTGGAATCTCCATTTTAGAGGTGTAGATGGAGCTCAGATCAAAGTAGAGTGTTAATTTTGTTCATGTTCTCCCTGTATTTTGGGCTAAAAAAAATATAAAACTCTTCAAAGCTTTTTATGATTTTTCCATATCAGAAGTTCCTGCCTAAGAGTAAAAGGGAAGAGAAAGGGATGGAGGAAGAGCAACTGTATCTAAAAACCTGTAAGCATGAAGGTTGCATTTCATAACAAAATGACATTACGTGATAGCAACAAGTTTACCTTCCAGTGGAAAAAATTGCAGTGCATCTCTTAAAAAAATTATAAATTGATGAGATTATGCAGTAATATGCAGATATAACCTGTATTTCATTATTCTGCACGACGTCCACTTCATCTGATGAAATGAATAAATGAGGTCCTTATGTCACACTAGAGGCATTACCCCAATTTTGCTTACAACATCTTTCTAGCCTTTAACCACAGCACACGCAGCACAGCTGGCTGGCAGCTCAACATTTCAGTCCAACATGCAAAAGAAGTTAAGATAGGGGAAGTGATTCTAAAAAAATACACAGGAAAAATCTTGCTTCACTTACCTAAGCAAAGTTGTCATTAGAGAGTTTTCCAGTAATAAAATCCAAGAAAAAAAAGCCTGAAAGAAACATAGACAAGGCAAAGTTTTAGTACATAGGATATTACTCTCACTCATATTTTTTTCCTTAGGAATTGGAAAAGCCAGTGATTTAAAGAAAAAGTAACTTCCCTCCATTAGTTGCCTTTCTGATAGTTATTTGCAACAAAAAGCTCTTCCTCAGACAGTGAATGTATGAGAAACAATAGGGCAGATTTTTCACTGCTGCTGCCAGCATTATACCAGTGCAATTCCCCAAATGTCAATCACGTTGGGCTGCAATAAAACCAGTGTTATCCAGCAGACAGTCAGGCCTAAGGCAATTAGCTAAACTGCCCCATTTAGATTTTCAGTCATCTCTCCCTCCCACTGAGCTGGATTATCAGAAAGTCTAGACCAAGTTGTGGGGTGAGAATCAAGGAGCCACCCATGTTCACACACAGAGTAAGACTGAAAGTGGCCAGAAAGAAAAATGCTGCATATAAAGAAAATACCCAAACCACCCCAAAGCTAATTGCAAAAAACTGAGGCAGAATAACACATACCAATATGAAGAAAGCTGGGAAATACAAGACTTCATTACAGGCATAAAAATCCAAAGCAAAGTACAAGTTACTGGCAAAAATGGCATGTGGCCATGGCAGGTTTCACCACAATCACTGCTACCAAAAAACCCAAAAGCTTGTTGAGACTCATGAATGCAGACTGGGGAAAAAAAAAAGAAACCACACACCCAAACTAACTGAATATGGATGACTGCAAGCCTCCAAATCAAAGAGGGAGTTGACCACTGTTTAGGAGGAAGAAATCATTGCTTGTTCCAAGATTAAAAACTTATAATTCTGGCCCCAGCTGAAGCACTATCATTCACTAATCTGCTGCAATTTAGTCAGGCTGATCCCCCGCTCAGACAGACGGAGCATTATCAAAAGTTCCTCCATTCATTTCGCTTCCTGTTAGGCAGTGAAAGCCCCTTTCATACCCTCCTCCAGAGGCTGCTGAAGCCAGGGAAGACTTTCTGATAGAGAAGATAAGGTAGCTGGATTTATTCATGAGAGGAGGAAGGGAAGTTGTACAGGCTGATTACAGCTGCTCCAAAGCTGAAAACTAGAGGTTTGGAGAAGGGAGGTACAAGATGATGGATCTCTTATTAAATAAGCATTATACCACTACCATTATTGTTAGAAGTAGCATTAACTCTCCTGATACTTCACTACAGAATTGAGATTTTACTCTGAACTTGGCATCATCAAATAATAATTAAATTATTTAAATTCAAAAATACATGGACGAGGCAGAATGTGGTATTTTTTAGGAGACCGAGTAAATAATTTTTTAAAAAACAGAATACCTAAGAGCAAAGGATAAACTAGCCAGAGTCAGAGGGAAGACACCAGAAATGGTCTCCAGATTGAGACTGTTCACATATCATTTTCAGGGTCAGATCTTGTTCTCATTGTCGACATGAGCACTCTCAGACTTCAATGGGGCAGGATGGTGATTTCCACATTACTTAACATGTGTCAGCAATTTTGAACAGTTGCTTTGCAGATTCTTAGAGCAAACCAAGCAAAACCTCAGCAGTGAGAGCCCAGTACAGTACTTGGCGGATGAAAAGCTGCCTGGAAACTCTAGCAAGTCTCTGAAAAACATTCCCCCATTAATGTTCAAACAATCTGGTATAGTAAGAATAGTTTTTAAATGCAACAAGATGGAAATGCAAACAAAAACACATTTCTCAAGTTTAAAGGGGTCGAGCCAAAGCAGCAAAGCTCTACCAGAAGTTAGGGCTAACAATGATGGTTACAGGGGTAAACCCTCCCTCTTCCTTCCCCTCTCCCAGACTATTCTTCTCCAAATGAAGGAGTAAAATAAACAAGAATCAAAATATCCACAGCAGAAAATCACAAGCAGCTTTAAAAGAAAGAAAATAACTCAACTATACCTCATCATTATTCCATCCAATCCAAATACACATCAAGTCTTTAACTGTTTTCCCCTCTGACAATGCTAAATGAGATAAAAACAAGCAGAAATTATGTATTTTTTAATACACTATTATGTGAGTGGGAAAACTTAAAGACACCACTTTGAATTAGACCAGGATGGAGTGTAAATCTCTGTTGGGCAGAAAGAGGAAAAACCAAATCTAGAATGGCATGAAGACCCAACAGAGATGGCTCACAGGTCACCACTGGGAGGGTGAAGTATCAATGGTACTTATGTAAATGGGGACAAAGCTGACAAATTAACTCTTGCCTAGCAGAATACTCACATGCAATCAAACAGCATCAAGCTACAACAAAATCCAGAGCTTACTTTGATCCACCTCCTCCTTTAGGTTATTTTATATATACTAGAGAAAACTTGAGCACAAACTGTAAAGATGGGTACCTCAGAAAAAGCTGCCAAGTCTCAGATTCCCCCCATAATAAATAAGGTAATATTGCTCCCCTATCTTCACAGAAACTTTGCAACACAAAACTGAAGGGACAATACATTGTTATAAATCTCCAACACACAAAAGCAATTTTACATGTTAATTTGCAGTTTCACACTATGAATAAGGACAAATTTATCAAAGCACAAAGGGTGTTTCCTACAGTGGGAATGTAATGGGATGACAAGACAGCCTGCTTGTTCTGCATGTTTGGTAAGATTGTTGGGCCTTTCTCATCACAAAACAACTCTTGTCACACCAATATTTACTTACAAACAAGCAGAAGTCCGCCCAAAATTTCCCACTTGTTTTCAGGTCCAAGGAGCCCACAGGAGCTGATACTGCATCATCACGAGGAAATAAAGAGGCAGGAAGGAGATTTTCCTTGGTCTTTTCAGCTTAATAAAGACCCAACTTCAGCAATGTTACAGCTGATGCAAGGGAGTCAGACCAAATCTGAACACTCTTCCTCCCACTCAAGCAGACAGACTACAGAACACCACAACCAGAGGCCCAGCCCCACTGGCACAGTGCTGGATACAACACGTTTTGTTGAGTGAAAATATGACTCTACACATATGACAATTTCAGGAAAGCCAAAAAAAGAACAGGTTTACTTGGCTCCTTCTGCAAAGTCAAAAGTGGTTGTTGTGATGATGCCAGGGTTTGAAGGTCAGTTTGGGTTTTTTAATAACCCCAAAACCTAAAAGTTCCTACTTCTAAAGACCACCTTGTGTTTCTCATAGCCTGGGTATGAATATACAGATGCCCAGTTTCCAGCATCTGTACTGTCAGTAGTTACGCTTGGACTAGCTGTGACTGAAGGCAATGGAAAATTTCAATAATAGTTTCACTGTCACACAAACCTGCAATTCCAGGGGCATGTGCTATTACCAGTGGCTGTTAAAGGTGCCTGCAGCAGAGTTCAGAGAGAAAAATCAGCAAAGAAATCCGAAATTCAAGAGCAAACCCTGCACATGCAAATCAGGCTTTGCAAACTCCTGACGCACTGCAAGAGGAAGGATTTTCCATCTCATCTCCAAGCACACACTGCAGTGCCAGGGAGGTTAGAGCACTGCCAGAGCATGGACAGGAGGAGGTTTGTCTGCAAACAGAATAAACAGCCTTGACTAAATTCTTGTAACCAATTAAGCAACAATTCTCCACTGAGAAAACAGCATCTCCCAGCTCCCTGCCTAATCCTCAACTCCTGCTTCTTGAGCTGGCTTTAGATTTTTTTAAGTCTTCCATTTTTCTTCAGAAGCAGAAAACAAATGGATGCCAGTTCTGCAGACATCCTGGTTGCAAGGCTTTCATTTGCCTTTTAAAGACCATCACTACTCAGAAGTGACTTAACACTAATGAGCTTTCACCAGCAAGTCTGCAAACATTAATACATGTGAGTAGGCATGCTAAATCCACTCAAATTACTTATCTGCAAGGCTCTCCTCCAGCCTGGACTGGACTTCAAGCCAAGGAATGATGAAACCTGGAAGGTAACTATGGATTTTCTCTCATCTGCATCCCTTTGTTAAGCTACTCAGTGATGCTAAGCAGATGCATTTTGAATGTGCTGCTTCATCTCATGTAAAGGGGTGAGAAAAGGAAAAAGAGTCAAAATAGTACTTATCTGGAAAAAAAGCAAATATTTTAAACTAAGTACTGCTACTGTTTGTAGAATGGCCTGTAAGAAGAGATATAGCTGAAATTCCTTTATATACATGTGTTCAGTTTTTGAACTGCAAACAAGTCAATCTGACAAACCAGCTCAGTTAGGATTGCTCCAACAAAGCCAAGGGTCTCACCTCCCCCCCTTTTCCTAAGTAAGCCAGCACAAGTTTCTGGCATAGGCACTGGTGTGTGAGATTTTAACATTCCCCTTTCCATAAACAGTCATACATCAAGCTCTAAAAATTTTCTTCACAGAAACATTTGCACTAGTAAAACTCAATTATTCTAATATTTGTATGACACATGCAGGAGGGGTACATAAAAAGGTTATGGTGAGCTCATTTAAGAATTTAAACAAGAACTTGATAAAAAGGTTTTGAATTATTCACTCAGCTCAACTATTAAATCAGGCTTCCAAAGGAGTCTTTAAACAACAGCCCAGAAGACGCTGTATTTATAACAAAGAGGCAGCACTTGCAGCCATCACACTGTCTCACAGCACAAACCATTCATAATTACACTGTAAATGCACACAGGCACACCATCCTGGTCACAATCCTGCCAGATTAACTGGACACTTTGAACATTTATACAAATATTCCTGTCTGGAGAGGCAGCACCACTTCTGTCTAAATATCTTAAGTGCTGCCTTTTAGGCTAAGAAAGAGCAATTTCTTCAAGAACATCCAAAGCTGAAACACTCAGGAACAGTACTAAGGAAGACAGAGTCAATCTTTTACAAGTATTTATTTACTTTTATACCAGTCCATTTGGGCTGGCACCAAGTAATTTGCTATACCCCTCAAAGTTTCAGTGCCAAAATCAAGTGAAGACATCACCATGCATCTCAGTTACAAACTTCCACGCTAAGTTTACACACAGCACAGCAATTTTCTCAATATTTGCTGCTCACACACACACCAAACCTTTTTTCCAAACCTCAGGGCCCACTTGAAGTAATGGTCATCTCTAGAACGAGGAAAAACAGAGGGCTTGGAAGAGATAACATGAGTGCTGCTTCACTTCTCTGGTACACACATCCTCTCACCACCTGCTTCCTTTCTCCCCATCCCTTTTTTCCCACCTCGCAGGCTGCTCTTAGTAGTTCAGCTCCATGAACACGAGCCAAGATTTCCTCTCAAAATAACTACTCCAAGACCATTTCAACTGTGAGCATCACCCTCAGAAACATTCCCTTCAGCATATCATCTTCTCTCCTTCATCAGTCTGTTCCCAAATTAATGCATGGGCTGGTGATACAAGGTCATGAAGTTGTGGAAAATAAAGCAGGATACCCTCCCACTGCATCCAGAGCAAGGGCAGATGAGTCAGTCTCCCAATATAGTTGGTTTCAGGCATTTCTGGCAGCATTATTTTAATGACTATTTAATTTCCTTCAGCCATCTCATTGAGACAGCTCAAGTAAAGTATTAATGAAGTGTTTGAACACTCTCACTGTCTGGAGGAGACATGAGGTGTCACCTAACCAGCTGCTCAAGATTCACACTTAGCTGCTCTGGTCACCAACAGAGCCAAAAAAAGGATTTTGGCATCAAATGAGCTAAGGAAAGATTTGGGTGTGAGAAGCATGAGGCAAAACTACCACAGTAACAAATACCTCTGAGCCCTGAGCAGAACCAGCAGCACATCAATCTAAGAAAACCATAATCCATTAAAAACAAATAAAAATCTAAGAGTATCTTGCTGTTTCTGAAGAAAGGGGGATTTGGATGGCTTTGTTTTGCTGTTTCAAAGCCAAGCCATTGTAATAGTGCCATCAGCAACACATCTCCTGAAACTTTTTTGTTTTTCAAACCTTTAAATGCAAATCTGCTGATGTACTTTCCTTCAAACCTTCATCCCATCTCCTCATCCACATGTTCTTACAAATCTATGTATCTGAGACACTGGTTTTCCTGGCTATGGGTAAGGCTCAACACCTGCACCACTGCAAATGTAATTATGGCAAAATACCATGCTATTTGCAGACTTCCTGTTCACCAAATAATATTAGTGTACCTTTGCCTTGAGCAATTATTTACAGAGCTGGAAATCCTGAATCAACACTAGAGATCACAGAAGCATTCTGCCGTCCACCCCTCCATTATGCAATGATGCTTTGTGTTAGCTTTTGGAAAAGCTCAGAGGGGAAAATAAAATCATCAAGATAATTCTTTATAAATCTATCCCATGAAAAGGAGAGGAAAAAACCATAATTCAGTTAAAACTCTGCATTAGCTTACTCCAGTTGAGACTGGGAGACATTTTACACTTCAGCTGGATTGGCAGTTCAAATTCAACTTCAGGCTCCAACGCAAGCTTTAAGTCAAATTCCTCAGCAGAGTAAAACCCTTATTAGCCTGTCTTCACTGTAATTTTAATCTTACTTAATTCTGAGTATGTAATTTATGTTAAGAATAACCCACTTTTTTTCAGAACGGGATATACTGCATGCAGAATTAGTCCCTGGCTAGCACAGTTCAGGTTTCCCTTAAAGAAATATTTTTTTACATATTGACAGCAAAGGAAAAAAACACTGAAAGCTTTAAACAAAAAAACAGTTTTCATAAATGCATCACAGATGGCTGTATTAATTCACCTAATATATCCCTAAATCATCAAAACCTGGCCATGCAGCCTCACCTCAAACCAATGTTATGTGCTAGAAAGATGTTTGATCTATTTAAAAACTGATACTTCTTTTTTACCACTCACACAAGGCGTGAGAGAGAGGAGGAAAAAAATTGGTATTTGTAGATTTTAAAAGGAACAAGAGCATCCCTTTTCTTCTCCCATCTATCCTTCCCAATTTATGATTACAAAATAAAAAAAAAATTAAAAATCACCATGAAAACACCTTGTAAGAACAACATCTCAATTTTATGTTTCACCAACAGGACAAAATCAGTAACAACTTCTCTACCTGAAATGAAAACAAATTCAAAGCAGTGTCTGAAATTTACTAAGTAAGTTTTAGAGTCCAAAGTGTCAATGAACCCAATCTACATCATCCACCCATACCAACACAAGCAGTATTTACATCCTGTAGCCAACCCAAAGCTCAGAAGCCCCAGTTACTATCTCTCCCAATCACAAAACATTCACTACGTATTTCCTGCATTATTTGCATGGTTACTTAGGTTTTGGGGTTCTGTTTGCATTTCTTTTATGGCCACAAAGTAAAAACCTAGTAAGATCATCTACCCAAGCTCAGAGGAAACCCCGAGTGAATTACCAGGGTTGTTTCCCATCCTCCTTCTGCATTTGCTGCTGCAGTTTTGTGCTGTCCCTTTGCCTCCCACTCCTCTTTAAGAGGTTAAAAAGTAGTTCAATCCCTATCACCCATCCCCATGCCTGCAAACCAATAAATCCTTTTTACTGAAGCTTACACCCTGCCACAGCCTACCTGTATAATCAGAATAGGAGAGACAGGGAAAGCATTTGCCAAGTGAGAGATTTGAGAGTGAAATGCAAGAGATGAACACACCAAGGAGCTGGACTGTGCCAAGAGCACGAGCTCAGGTCTGTCCCATGTCACAGGCTGGCATCAGAACAGCAGAAATCTGAATGACTTGCACTAAAATACTCACTATGGGGGGGAAAAAATCCTCACTCCCTTTACTGTCCAGCTTTTCCTCCATTTTGTGTGGTGTGGAGCTAAGGAGAGGGTTTGCAGGACTTTGCAGCACGTTCTGCAGCACTGTGCTGGAAGCAGGAGCTGTGTGAGGGAAGGGAACCAGAGAGGCCCTGGACAGATGTTTCCATTCACCCACGCTGCCAAGGAGCAGGGAATGCTGAGTTCACTACCTTGGTGTTATTTACATTTCACAACATCCAGCAATAACCATGCCACAAGCAGTTTAGGAAAGGAAAAAACCAAGCGGCCAAGGAATTTTATCATTGTCTTCATTAAAAGGGTGAAAATTAAACTTTTTTTATTCCCGTTCTGAAACTTTACCTGGATTCATTTTGCCAATGAAACAGGACACAAGTATTCCAATCCTCATCCACTCTGAGATAATTACCAGCCATTGCCCTTTTGCACACAATTCTTCTGGCATATCAGAGATGGTTAACTGTGCCACCCCTGAACGACCTGAACATTTTCCTTCCATTTTCCAAAATAAACTGATTTTTGATCTAACAGAGAGGAGTTTCTCCTTCAGCAACTGTGCCACAAACCAAATGCTCCAAAGACCAAATCTGAAAATATCCTTGGTGGAAAGGGTGCATTTCAGAGGCATTCATCCAAACCTCAACCCTGAGACCCAGCATGTTTGATAATGAGCTGCCAGATCCAGTCTGGCAACTAGAACAGCTACTCCAAGTGCTGGCCCATCCACCTGAACACACAGGAGTGCTAGACACGGACCACATGCAGCAATGTGCTCTGCATGGCCCAAGGTGCTCCCTGCAGCAAATGATAGGAAGGGTGATGAGGGAAACATCAGTATTTTTCACACAGTATTATGATCCTCCAAGTCCTCTCTGAGCCAACAGCAGAGGGATAGAGAAAATAAAAAGGCCAGTATTAGCCATTTCTATAAATGTCAGTAGTTTCTGGAGCTTTCAAAGGGGTTCTGTATCTCAGCAGAGACACTGTATCATGTTTCTCAGAGTTTCGTGCTGGTGAACACTGCCCAGACAGGGCAACTTCACTGGGAGTGAGTGCAAGGCTCCCCCCTGCCACTGCCACAACGGGACACCTTCCTTCCCAAAGTAAACCAGACACTAATGCTATTTATGGATCCTGCTGCAGAACCAGACAGGCTTCCCAGCCACTATTCATCAACGTGCAAACAGGTTTTATCCATGGCAGGCAGAAGAGATTTGAAAGAAAAAGTTCTCAAGTTTTGTCTTGTTTTTTGAAAGAAATAAATATCTGAAGAATAGTTGGAAATTCAACACAGAACAGTAACACCTGCAAATAAAGGCTGATCACAGATTCCATGGAGAACGCTTTATTTTTTCAAAAAAATTGGCAATTTCAAATTAGGTCCTAAAGGAAAGCAAACATCCATGGAAAAGGCAGCCAGTTGATGTACCAAGGGACAGACCCCCTAAAGAACATCAGCTCCATCAGTCCTCCATATCCAGAAGAAAAGCAGGGAATAAAACTGTGAAATCTTCCTTACTTTGCAGAAAAAAGCACTACATCAGTTTCCAGAGACACATAGATGAACAACACTCACCAGCTCTACTTTTAAACATTAACACAGCAGACTCCACCAACTTGTCTTCCTATGTCTTTGGGGTTTCAGTGGGAACTACAGCTTTGTTCTTACAAGCATTTTTCATGGAAGCACCTTTGCATTTAAAATGTCAACTGTAAATGCATCTGCTATTCAGATAAAGCACCCACAAGCACTTAATTTCATATGCAACAAGTTTTACAAAGTTCTCAAAGAGCCTAAAGACATTTGGAAGGATAGATGCAAGTTTAGAATAAGTCTTAGCATATCATCAACCAAAAAAAAAAAAATCTATTCTTAGATATCTCCCTTTGGTGATTCCTATAATCTTCCCTTTTTTTCCCTCCTACTCCTCTGAGAAAGTAAGTTGTTTGGTTATTCGGAAAAAAAAATGGAAGAACCTGTTTTGCAAGACATACAAACAAAGCAGTATCTTCCAAAAAAAGAAAAGCTCATTCAAAAGTATGTAAATATTAGGGCTGGTAACACAAACAATAAAACCACAGGAAACACAAGAAATTAAGAATAGATCAGGATTCATTCAATTTCCTGGCTGCTGGATATATAATATAAGTGCTTTCCTGGGTTGGATGCTTGAGACAAAATTTATTTTCCGAATAACAGACATCAGGGAGTTAACAGAGATAATTTAAAGAGGCAAAGAGAAATGAGTGTGTGTTCTGATCCTGCCTCTGCTCCATGGCAGGACAATGACACTGACCAAGGCAGCTACACCCAGAACATGGCACATCATGCACCAGGGCTCCAGCATCCTGCACCAAGCAGTGAATTCAATGTGCTCAAGTCACAAGGAAGGCAAAAAGCAGGATTCCCCCTGTCTCATCACAGGATGCTGCTGAGTGCCCAGTGCACACCCAAAAGGCTGCTCCCCAACAGGGGACAGCTCGAGGCGGAGCACGAAGCAGAGGTGACAATTGGTTCCCAACGTGCAGGGTGGTCCCTGCCACCTCCACCCTGGCTGGGAGGCACACTCTGAGCCTGACCCTGCATTCCAGCTCGGGTGTATTCCCAAATTGCTCATTGCTGCTAGGCTTTCATCCAGCAGCATCCCAACAGTTCTTTCTCTCCTTTCCATCATGGGCATATTTTTTTTTTCCCCCAACCAGCCAGAAGCAACAAGGTCTCAAGCAGACAGAATTGTACATCTCTTGTGTGGGAATTTAAAATGCTGCTCTGCCAACTATCACAGCCACAATAGCACAACCACACTGCAACAGCTCCTGCTCCTCAGTCAACTTCCACCAAATGTTAAACCAAGTCTCTATCCCCAAGGTATCCAGTGGCTCAGACTCAGACTTATCTAAGAATCAAAAAAAACCCTGCAAGGAAACAATTTATTTCCTTCACTGCAAACACCAAGTGATATACTTATCCAAAGAAAAACTTCAACAAGACTTAGGGCTCATTTCCTTTAAAATGGCCTAGGTTTCTCTTTAGCACTGAGATATGACAAGCCCAAGGCATTAATACACACAGGTATTTATGCAAACGGTATTATTCTTTCTTAATTAATATCAGTAGCACTGATCAGACTAGATTTTTAGTAAAAATTGGCAAAGATTTTGCAAATTGGTTCTGGGGAGGGAGAGAGGTGGGAAAATCAGGACTCCTCTAAGCAAAGTCCTAAAAAGCTCGATAAGTTTATACTGACTTGATACATTTTATCACAATGCTTAACCTTTTTATATAATGCAATTGTACAGTAACTGTTTGACTGCCATTTATCTGCCATCTCACAGTACTGATATCACAAAGGGGATGGGACCATCCAGGAAAGAAAGGGTAAAAAGCAAATTCATGTTTTTTACCTTCAGAAAGATGTATACATTTCCAAGCACTTTCCTTGCCACAGGTCCTCCATCTTCCTCAAGAAGTTTTGAATTTTCATTTCAAAACTTGCTCTCCCCATACTCAAGTGTTTTCTCTGCCTGCCACAAGGTGTTGGCTGGGATAGGATCTCTTATTAGTCTCAAAGAACCTGATGACTTCTGAACTTTGAGATTATAAAGCAAGAAAGTTACTGAACACTCACATGCAAGTGGATTGGCTAAGAAAAAGCAGCACAAAGTCCTGCCAAAATGCCAGCTAATCTGATAAAGGGAAAACCAGGGAGGTCTAAGCACTAAACCCTGCAGTTTAAGCAGAGCCAATTCCAGCTGCAGAAGGAAGGACAACACATTCAGCAGAGCACTTCTTCTGAAATGCCATCTGAAAATACATTTTACCACCTTACTGCCCATTGGTAAATTGCAAAATTCCCAGAACACAGAAAAAAAAATGTATGGGACTGACAGGTAAATTTCTTATCAATAACAAACACAACTTGAAACTTACCCATAAGAAAAACTTGAAACTGACTGGAATGAGGGAGAAAGAAATTTACAAAACCTACGAGACACAAAATCAGTTAGCACTTAAGTATTTCTTTAATTCTCCCATTTTCAATGCACTTCACAAAAAATTAATCCTCTTAACATCCATGCAAACATATTTATTATCCACAGTAGTAACTTGTAAGCTCTTCATGCAACTCTCTGCTTCTTTTTCTAGCTTAATACACTGCCCATGAAAACAAGGATCAAAGCCCTGTTTTAACTGTGGGAGAGCTCTCAAGAAACCTGCTCCTATCATCCTACTCCCATCAGCATCTTTCACAGGGACAAGAAAGGCACCTACTCAAGAAAATACATTTACAAGGTAGTTAAAAGCATTTTATGCTAGTTAAGTGCTCAGATCTCAGCCTCCATGCTACACACAAACTCTTCTTCAGGCTACATAACCAAAAGACTCTTCCAAAATTCATTAGTAGCTCTGGCCAGGGGAGGAAAGCAGGTCCAAATTTTGGAGACTCCCCACTGCATAAACGGATTCACACTCCTGTGCCCAACTCAGCAGGAGCCACCAGCACACAGTGGGTAACAACATAACCCCCAGCATCCTCTCACAATGGGTCTGAGGACAAATGTGTATTTTCCTGTTGACATCTGCACCACAATAGAGAAAAACCTGCAGTTAACAAACATGTGCAGCAACCTTTTGCCTTGAATCAAACAAAAGTGTAAAGAGACACCTGGACCTTGTGAAATGAATGTTTATTACACAAGGCCTTCTTTTATGACAGTACATATAAAAAGGGTTTAGTCTTTATTCTATACCCAGCTGAGACAACCTGCTTTCTCTGCAGCTGCTAGGAGAAGAGAAACTATAAACATTTACATTTAATGTAACAAAAGGTTTGCTCACCACCTCTTGTGTTCCACTGTGCTCTTCGATGATGATCACTCATCATAAAAATGGGTGGAGTGGCTGCAAAACACTCAGTGATGGAAAAACTGACTCCCATGTTCAAGAGAGGTTCCTGCACAGGCTGAAAACCCCACTAATGTAATGGAGTGCTGTCATTACTGCCAGGATGGGAAATCTTTGGGCTAGGGATGCAAACACATCTGCTACACAGCACGTGAAGCAGCCTGTTTTACTTTATCTCAGAATCACCCTCTCCACCAACTCAAAGACCTTCAGATCCCACTACAGAAACTGTTTTAATCTAGGCCACACATAAACTCAATCAGCTCCAGTTTGGTTTTAAACAATTAAAAGCCAGCACTCCCAAGTACAAAGTGCAGACCTGAAGATGTCCAGTGTTGTCAGCACTGCAGCCTTGCTGCTGCAGAGAAAGATTTATGGTAACAGGGAACAAAACAACAGAACTCATCACGTAACACCAGAGGTACATCACGTAAACCTCACTCCTTGGCTGACTCACTAAGTGATATTAACTCAAAAAAAAAGCAAGTCCCAGTTTTGCTGCCATCTTACTTGCAGGTTCAGCAATTAGGAAGCTGTGCACAAGCTCATGAGCCAAAAGAAATTAGTCTGTATAAGAGGCAAATATGGCCATCCTGTCCTCCCCTTCCCCCCAAAATAAATCACTTCCCCCCTTCCTTTAACACCTGCTTCCTCCATCCAAGCATTCATTGTCCCACTGCTATTATGGGACCAAAGGCTTAAGCATCCCAGAGGAAACTCAAGGAGGGAAAACAGCATGTGTAAAGTGACCAAGACTCATTCCCTTCAACAATCTCACTCCCACCATCCCTTATTTTCCCTCTTTTCCTATTGACAGCAAGTTTCAAGAGTTGGCAGGGCGTCGATATCCATAC
Source organism: Ammospiza caudacuta (assembly GCF_027887145.1). Lineage (NCBI taxonomy): Eukaryota > Metazoa > Chordata > Aves > Passeriformes > Passerellidae > Ammospiza > Ammospiza caudacuta. Next base: position 21,877,063 of record NC_080602.1, read on the forward strand.
ATGCTGGGAAGCTGAATGTGTCACACATCCTGGTATTGAACCCCACTGTGCCCACAGGCACTGGTGTGGACTCTCCTTGCTCTCACACCTCCCCAAGAACCCACAACCAATACCACGGGGCAGGAAACAAGGGCAGACAACCCATGGCCTGACCCAGCACAGCTTTTTGTATTGCTGCCCTGAAGGAGAGACTTCCCACAAGCAGCCACTCTGCGCATCCCTAAAAAGTGGCAGAAACAGAGCAACACCAGGCACACGGCAAAAGGAGCCTTTGGGCAAACCCATCCTCAGCATCAACCTCCACCAGGTGGTTTTTAACTGCTGTGCACACTCCCACCCCCACTTTAATCTTCCCTCCACTGGAAACAGGGATACCTGCAAGAACAGGATGCCTGGGACAGCATCCATGCGTGACACATGCCAGGTGTGTTAATCCATGGAACAAGAATGGGTGAGTCACCAGTTTGAGTCTGAAGACAGTCCGGTTTAGAACAACTGCTCCGTGCCAGAACCTTTGTTTGTAATGGTTTTACTAAGTGCAGCATTCAGATTTACAGAACAGTTACACCACTGAGGGCAGGGACACAGTGGGAAAAAGACTGACTTTCCCAAGTAACTTTGCCAGAAACCTCAGATACGGTTTAGATGAAGATACAAATATGTCATAGATTTTAGCGTAACTTGCTGCTCCAGTTTGCATTAGTCATGGGTGATAAAAAGCACAGAAGACTCAAAGATGACACATGGGGCACTTTCTCTCCACACAAAGTTTTGATCATCATCATCAAATGACCTTTAAGATGACCACTTTAAATCATGCTCACAGAGCATTATGCTCATCAAAATTCAGCCCCATTTTTAAATGAATATTTTGTTGTTTATTTCCTTTTCCCTTGCTCTCAGAAATAAAACCTGAAGGAGCTGCTACAGAAGAAAATCCTTAAATCCTTCCTTTTACAGTGGATCAGGTTAATCTCAGCGGTGCTGCCACACTGTAAAGAACATCTCACATTAAAAAATAATTTGGGGAGACCTCTCACTGTGTATTTTGCAAATGTAACATTAAAGTAAAAACAGTTCAGCAACAAGACTAATGGGAAAGTTAGATCAGCCACCTGAAAGTAGTCAAAAAATACGAAAAGAGACTAGAAGCAGTCAGAAGTTGTGGCAAATTTCGCACAGTCTATTAGAAAATTTCACAAGTGCTTGAAACAAAGACACAATGATCAGTTGCTACCTGTGCTCATACATTTTAAATATTATCTCAGAAGAGCAGCTCCACAGGATCCAATGAGCAATCAGTCTCTACCTCACGATTTTCAAGGAAATCAAAAGGTGATCAAATGAAAGGATCAAACCTACAAGAAAACTGTGACAGTTCAGTTGCCACATGGACTGAACAAAATACTATGACCAGTTTTGGAAAGACAAGAGCAGCCAAACAGGAAAATTATTTATTATTTACAGCCAAACAGGAAAATTATTTATTATGAACAACTTTATGAGAATCACAAAAATTAAAAAAAAGGAAAATTTGACTAAAGAGGTTGGATCGTTTTGAATATAAAAACAAATTCAAAGTCTTTATAAGGGGAAAGAGATTCAAGAAAAATCCAGGTGGTCCAGGAGAATTAACTTTGTCAAGAAAACCTGCAGAATTACGAGTTCACTGGTGAAGAAGCACCAGTCTGGATTCTGCAGCCAGGGCCACAGTCAAGATCCTCCACCAACCATGGAACCCACACCACCAGCAGACCTCGCCCAGAGGCACCAAACCCAACCTCACACCCAAAACATGCCTGGAATATACTGTATTTCAAGCCCTCAACACAAGTGCTGTAGAAGGTGATGATATTAGCTTCAGGGGTAATTTTTCCTTATGTTTTCTCCAATCCTAGATTAAATATTTGAGCATTTGGACTGTGACAACTTCATTGCTATGCTAACAAAGAATTCACCTTTTTCTCATGCATATTACAAACCATCCAATAAACTCTTCAGCATCAAATTCGTAAGTTTCTTCTCAATATATATAAAAGTCTTGTTAGACTGCGTGACCATGTCACAACATGTGATCCATTACAGCTACAACAGAACTAAAGCTTACTTTTTCCAAGGCATCACACTTTGTACTTTTTAAGAACTGTTGACTACTTAAAAATATTTGTGATTGCACTTTCTTCCCCTGTTCCTCATCAACCTAGCAACCTATCTAAAATAGTTATAAAGAAAATTTTAAAAAACATTATTAAAATGGCAGAACTTATTTTGCACATATTTCTCTTTGCTCTTGAACTGCTGTCTTAGAGAACTGAAAAATTAAACACTTTGACTTTTAGCACACTTGCTTATCTCAGAAACATCTATCTCCCATGTCATCTTCACATGCTATAAAAAAGGGATGGGCACCACAGTCAAATGCCTTCTTTGCAAATGGAAAAGCACTTCCAAGAGTTTAGAGTTCTCCTGGTGGAAGCATCCAACCCTCTGCCACAGCAGCTGCTTGTGGTAACACAATGGAACATGAGTCAGGTAAGTGATGCAGGTACAGAATGAACTTATTTTCTTAACTGACACAAGTTATGAATTGTATACACAAAAAACAATAATATAATCTTATCTGTGATCCATTTCCCAGTCTGGTTTGCTGAACAGACCCAAAAATCCCAGTGTGGCCCAGCTGGGGAACTGGAAGAGGCTGCTTATGCTACGCCAACACACAAAAGAGATGAGATGACAAAACTGCAGTTCAAGTTTAGCACGATACTGAAACTTTTACCTACTGCATGTCTCCACCAGCCATCTGGAGAAGGACAATAAACTCTTTACAGGATTTGTGGCGTCACAGCTTATTTGTCATGCAGACATTATGAGAGGAGTCACCCTGTTTCCCTGACAAAGCACTATAAATATACAGAGGTATATCATTCTGAAAAAGATCTGTATAGCTTCACCGCAGCAACAAGTTCCCAGCATAGCTGCTTTTCCTGGAGCACTGCCATCATATTTTCTTATCAGTAACTGAAGTAACTAACTAGCTAACTCCCAGTGATGGGCTTTGCCTTCTAGATCTGCATAAAGGTCATTTGCAAAGGGGGAAAGGCAGGCTTGATAAATAAATAAATAAATAAATAAATAAATAAATAAATAAATAAAAAGAAGCCATTGTGCCACATCCACGGCTTTGTTTCCAAAAGCCACTAAGAAGTGCAATGCCAGGCTGAAGTGCCTGACTATTCAGTAAGTACAAGGAGTGGCCCATTCCCTCCCCACAGTGAGATTGTTGACAGCTGTTTTAGAAGAGGGGAAAAAAAAATGAAGCATGACTAAGCTATTCATAAAAATCGCATTATATCCAACACCCTAAAAACCAGTTTTGTTTTAGAAAAGGTGCAGAGCTTCCTGGTGACCAGGTGGTACATGCCAGCCCCAACCAGGCTCCCAGCTGGATTATATCCCCTGTGGCAAACCGCAGGGCAGCAAAGGAGGACTCTACACCAGAGCTATCAGCTGCTTCAGAACGTCACTCATTACCTTTATCTGTCCTACAGGTGATCAATGCAAGCAAGCACATGAGCACTTGGCACCAAACAGCACTCAGTAATCACAAGGTGCAGGCTGCAAGGTGTTTTCCTCCCCAGCTTTCCACATCCAGCCTCTCATGTGCCTGCAAACAGGAGTCACCCTCCAGCTGGAAACCACACCAACTGCCAACTCCCTGTGCAGGGGACTGGTAAGACATGGGGCCACAATCACACAGGGAGGCCATACCATGCCTTTATGGCCTCCTGGACTACCCAGCCTTCTCCTCAAGTTTATAACTTCTTAGCAGTGCCTTCCACCAGTAGAGGCAAGACAAAACCAAATAGTTCCTCCCTACCAATCAGCTGTGTGGTTCAGCTGACTTCAGGCTATTTATTGCCTGTGTGGGGAACCCCTATAGAAATAGCATTTAATAGCACTCAAGTAGATTGCAGAGATAACTAGCTACAGTAATAAGCAGAAAAGCTTCCAAGCTGCTTCAAGGTCAGTTTTATTGGCGAGTGGATCACCACCAAATACCAGGCAGAGAAAACTGATACGATGGTGTCCTGGAAACAGTGGAAAAGAAATAGGTACAGCAGGCACTGCAGCTTCTACTAACGATTTTTTTGTTAAGTAGCTATTTATTAAAACTTAATATTCCAGCAGAAAATCATATGAAAGAACCCCACTGCTCTTGTAACACAGGAGCATGTGAACACCACCAATAAACCTACCAATGTTTTTTTCCTCAAGGATAATTTATTGACTGCTGTTCTTAATTCATGCTTTGGATAGAATAACCAGATTCCTTTAACAGTACTTAATCCTCCTCTTAGCACAGGAGTGTACCCTAGACCAGAACATGGCTTACTCACAAGTATATCCTGCTGAGAGATTAGTGAGTTCTGCATATGCCTGAGTCTCAAAGCTGCGCTACGCAGACTGTGTTTAAAAACATCCATCATCGCATAGTACCTGGCAGAGCTCTGTTCCTTTGAGAAGCTTTGAGCTCTTAAATGTGTTTCCCTCCTTTGATGCAGCGAAGCTGTAAATCAGGAACATCGAGCTCCTGCCTTTCACTCTGGCTGCAGTCCCTGGCTGGACTCTCTCCCTTCGGACACGTCGTGTCCTCACCTCTCGGGCTATGCCGGCCATCCGTGGTCACCAGAGATGGGCAGGAAATCCAGGCTGGAACGCTGTCACACAGCTCAGCTCATATCCACACTACCTGCAGGGGACTCGTCATTCAGGCTACCTACAAAACCTGTCTGCCTGGCAGAACTCAACACCCGTGCCCTTCTAGCAACAGCCCCAGGCTAGCCCGTCTGTCCAGCACCGGGCAGCGCTGCAAGGACAGATGGGCGACGGAACCCATGAAATGGACAACAGGTACACACCTGAACTCGTGCCAAGGGAAAACACACGACCAGATGATCCTCACCTTGTCTACTGCACCCTTACTCTGTTACCAGGCTTGTAAAAAAAGCAACCAAAATAAAAAAACCCAAACACGTCAATTTCAAGTGTACGAACAAGTCACTGTCACCATGTCCCAAAGCACAGCAAATGCCTCTCTACTACACACAGCAGTTTCTATCCACAGGCAGGGATGTTATGAGGTTAAACATCAATCTACTCCCACTGCTAAGGTATCTATGTATAAAAATACAGCTCCTCTAACACCACAATAAATGATATCTTACCTTCAAAGACCCATGTGGAACTTGGGTCACCCTTACAATTCCACAACAGCTCAGCAAGGGCGTGCAGAACATGAGAAACACACCCAACATGGGACTCCAGGAGAGTCACCACAAACAGAACTAATGTCGCTTGGCCCTTTAAAACCGATTAGATTACATTAGCCAAAACTCCCAGTGCACGAGACATCCATAGATCTCAGACCAACTGTCTAAACTCAGCTCTGAAGCTACATGCTTTACATATTTCTACTGCATCGCATATCTCCATGAGCACCTAAAGTTTTACGGCTGACGGAGATTACAGAGAGCCACAGTGACCAACTGTCCTACAGCAGTGCAGGATTTCTAATCCCTTTATCAAATCTCTATCTGGTCATCCACAGCAGAAATGGTACAGCACACTCTTAAAAAAAAAAAAAGAACTTTTTATAAATCACTTTTTTCCCTCACTTCCAATCTCCAGCTAACATGAAGCCCTGTAAAGGACACTGGAGCAGAACCAATTCCAGAGGTCAGCAAAATCAGATTCTGCAAATTCCCACTCCTCTCTATGACTTGCGGTTACAACACAGTCACAGAAGGTGCATTAATAAACCCCAACAGTTTACAGGTTCAGAAAAAAAAACTACTATTTCGCAATCCTCATCCAGAAACTCCTGCATTTGCTTCAGAAGAAGGTTCTGCACACGAGAAGGAACAAAAACAATTATATTTTCAAGCAACAGAGTGAACGCATGAAATAGACCCCACGGCAGTGACACCAAAGGCCACGGAGACCCAAAGGTGACACGCACCAACCCCAGCGTGTTGCGGGGAGCTCTTGATAAGAATCAGCGGTGACTTTCCGCGCAATAAACTGCGATACGAAGTTGTGTCCGTGAGCCTGGAGGGGGCTTCCGAGCAGGATATCAGTATTCCAGCGTGGAGGGAGGCTGGGGGCCAGGCGGGTGCGTGTCCCCGGCACACCCCCGGGCACAGCGGGGCCGCCACCCCCGCCCGGCTGCGGGGGAACCGCGCCCGGCCCCGGCCCCGGCCCGCAGACAATAGCGGCGGGGAGCAGCCGCGCGAGAAAACGCTCCAAATAAATGAAAAACTACCGAGAGCCCTGAAATGAACAGGAATAAAGCCACGCGGAGGAGAGGAGCCGCCCGGAGCGGCTCCACGCGAAGTTGCGCGGAGAAAAACCCCCCCGAGGACGATGAAGGGCGGGGGAAGCGTGCGAGCGAGCGGGAAGGGGCGGGGGGCTCCCGCACACCCCCGGCCCCGGGGAGCGCCCACCCCTCCGCCCCCGCCGGCGGCCTCCCCAAACTTTCCCCCACCCCTTCGCCCAACTCCGGCGGGGCAAACTCACCGCGGGGCCCGGCGGGCGGCTTCGCCCCTGGCAGCGGGGCCGGGAGGGAAGGGAGAGGGACGGGGACGGGGAGGGGGCGGAGGAGGCGGCCGGGCCGGTGCTCTCCGCCCGGGGAGGCGGGCAGGAAGGAGAGGAGGAGGGCCGGGGGCTGCCGCCTCGCAACCTGAGCCACCGCCACCGCCGCGCCCGGCCCGGCCAGCCCGCATGCGCCGCCCCGGTGGGGCCGTGCGGGGCCGAGCAGGGCCGGACGGGGCCGCCCTGGGCCGGGCAGTGCGAGGCCGGGCCGTGCGGGGCCGGCGGCATTCGCTGGGGCTGAGATCCGGCCGTGAGCAGCGCTGGGAAAAGCCCCGCTCCCTGCCCCGGGGGCTTCTCCCTCGCCTGTGCCCCTTGCCGGTAGCTCGGCTGCTGGGGGAGAGGCGGCGGCGTGTGTGGAACGTGGAGGTGCGGGTGTGGAAGAGCTGCTCAGGCTGCGGGGTTGTTTTTATCGAAGGGGCACATGGGGATTGCTTCATGCCTGGAAGAGTTCAAGGCCAGGATGGATCGGTCTTTGAACAACCTGCGCTAGTGCGAGGTGTCCCTGCCGATAGCGGGGAGGTTGGAGCTGGATGATGTTGGAGATTCCTTCCAACCAAACCATTACGGGATTTTAGGATCTTGACTTTCCACGTGCTGAGCTTTGTCTGTAGGGCCTGTTCTGGTGGGTGTTGGAGTTCTGGCATCCCCACTTCGAGCAGTTAAAGCCTCTTCTGTTGTTCTGTGACCAGAATATGCTGCACATCTGTACCTGTCACAAACCCAGCAGCTCCACTTGAGTTCCACCAGCCCAGTCCGCGGCCTCATCCTCCTCCTCACCCTCTTTCCTGGTTCTGTGGTTGTGTAGGTTTGATGGAGGAACATTTCCCATACCGTTCCCACGCCTTTCTCCGGAAAAGCAGTGGAAAGGGCACCCCACCATTAGCAAATGAGCTCATGTGGTCTGTGGTCCGTGTGCGGCTGGGCTGGAGGAGGCCCTGCACAGTGGCGATGCCTGATCTCTTGTGGTGGTGATTTGCCTTCAGTTACTGTTTTTGTTGGAAGCTCCTTGGAAATGTGTACATGTGGTGGCCCAGCATTTCCACTTGGCTTTTTCTACAGTGTCCCGCTAGCCCTGGCAGTGGCTGGATCATGATGTGCACAAAGACAGTATCAGCACTGAGCTTAATGTGTGTCACTTCATGAGAACCAGCCCAAAAGCACTTCAAAACACTTTCCAGAGATTTTGCTGCTGATCAAAGAGCACTGGGCAAAGGCTGCGGGTAATTCCTGTACATCGTGTTCTCTTCAAGTAGGACAGAAAAACCAACACTGTGTATGGTCAGAAGATTATCTCCTGAAAACCCTGCTCGTGAACTTGGCATTGGCTTCCAAAACGTGCACTGTTGATTCAGCTGAAAGCAACTGAAACAATAAAAATGGTCCCAATGCTTGTGCATTTTGGTAGTTTTGGAGACTGGAATGTACCAGCATTGTACACCCTTAAAAACCAGATATAAAGCAGTAGGTTTTTGTGGGTTTTTTAATATGGCTCCAATAAAATAAGGCACATGAGAGCAGGGACTCTGGAAAAATATCTTCCTTTGCCATCTCTACAAGGAGAGCTTATGGGGCAGATCATTTGGAAGTTCCCAGCTCCAAGATAGAGGGGTCAGACACAGCGATGGCTCAGCAAAGAGCACCATCTAGTGAAAGGCCACGTCTTGACAAAACTGTCCCCTACAGGGCTCCAACCAAACAATGACTGGCCCAGCCCAGCCCAGCCTGCCTCGTCGCACCTGAGGAAATTAGCATGGAAAATACTGAGAAAAGACAGGGCAGCAGCTTAGCACCAAAGCAGGAGGATCAGCTGGTTGGCCCCATTCATGGAAGATATTCTGGCCCATGCAGTCACAGAGGGTGAATCAAAACACAGGCAGAGATGGCGTAATTTTCCCTAAGAGAAATACTCCTTGCCAAAGTGGGCTTCTCCAGCCTCCCACATATTCCTGGAGGGCCAGGGGCTCGTGGTAACTCAGGAAGGGAATTAGCAAAGGTGAACAGCGCTGTGGGATGGGTAGGCAGCTCCCCAGACTGCCAAGGGATTGGACAGGATCTCAGTTTAGATTTGATCTCATGTGCCCCTGGCTTGTGGGTGGGCTGCTGATGCACCAGGAGCAGACACCACTGAGCAAGTGCCACAAAAAGGCTGTATTGGCCACTGCAGATGCCCAGCCCCTGCTCTCAGCAGCACTTAACACATCTTTTTACCTTGCATTTCCCCAAGATTAGTCTGCACTCTACTTTAGTCTTTAAATTATCCACCCTCAAATTCTCTATATCAAAATATCCTGTCTGCAAACACATATCACCACAAACCAAAGCAGGGAGGCAGTAGATTGAGGGAAATTTGTGCAGCACTCTGTGGATGCCAACCTCCTGACAAATCATTTACCTCCAAATCATCTCTGACACTTGCTCCCCTGGGTTCCATCCTCTGCTATATGTCCAGGTCTGCTTTTCAAACTTTATGAAAACATAATAAAATATATCAGATGTTCTTTTATTGCCTCTTTCAGGTTATATTTTGTCACAAGCTTTGCTGCAGGGCTCCCTGCTTCTTGCTAGGGAACTGGATTGAAGTGCGAGTTGCACTCATGAATGAGACTGGAATTTGGTTCTGCACAACATAATCTGAACATTTGTGTGTAGTGGCATGAATTAGCAATATGAGCACATTGTTCCTGTTTGCTGGAAATGAGCTGTCCTTGCAACTGAGTAGAAAACAGAGTGCAGTGCAATGATGGAAGCAGCAGCTATTAGAGATTTGTTTCCATCATATCCAAGCAGCTACAAAACTGAGACACTGAGCATTAGTGTGTGGTGTTTTCTTTGAGTCCCTGCTTGTTTGAAGCCAGTGCCTGGTAGCTGAGAATAACAGCAGCTACACCTGTAAGAGATTTTAGTATCATTTTCCTTCTTGAAACTCTACTCATTGTAATCTCTAAAGTCCTGTAAGAGGTACAATCTTTGCTGCAAAATTGTGGACTGTGGCTGAAAGCTGCCTTCAGGAGAAGTTAACCCCTTCCTGTGTACTATATAGGTATCCCAGTTAAAATGTAAAAATGGATGGTAGATAGGGCAGAAGGAGGGATGACAGGGGACTTGCAGGCTGCAAAAACTGTCTTTAATCCTCCTGGGACAGTTTTCTCTTTCACTTGGGCTTCATACTTCTTGCTTTGTCAAAGCACACTGTTTACACCCATCTGCTCTGGCCATCCTGTTCTTTTCAGTACACCTTTAAATTTAATACAGTTCTACTTCTGCCTTCAGCAAGCGTTGTCCAGGTACGTGCAGAGCAAGGGATAGGCAAATCTGTGCCAAAAGGTTTTATTGAAGTATCAGAAAACATCCATCAAATCAGTTTATGAAATTGAATTATGTAGGACCCCAGGAGTAAAAAATTACAAACACAGAGAGTTAAGTTGATAGCAGACTAGGATAAAAGCTTTTGTCAACACAGGCTATAAAATTAATCAAATGCAGTATACTCCCAAAAAATTAACCAGTTTCCTCATTCCCTACACTCTACTCAATTTCAGATCTAAATACATACAAAGTAGATTAAAATTAATCAATACAGCAGATCTCACACTAAAGCAACTAATCAAGAAAGCAACACATGCATTTGCAAACAATTATTTATTGCCACCACCGTGTGTGGCCAGGATGTGAATGCATGGGGCACCTCTGGCTTCTCTTGAATCCATGCCAGAGCTGATGGGTGTATTTGTTTATTTGTGTGAGGCACCAAGAGAAACTGTCAACATCTAGGTCACTTGACAATATTTGCTTGAGTCTTGTAAATATAATGAAGGGTGAAACAGGATGAAATTAAATGTACAGTGTGGATGTGCAATAGTATCTTTGTGTAGGACCTAAGTGCTCCATCCTTGGCCTGTGCTATTCAGATTTTCTCTGCAGCTGTATATGGACTGGATGAGATCTCCCAAACTACAGAATGTGAGAGAGTCCTCCAGCTGCTGGGAACCATGGGTGATGGCAAATATTTCCAGCTTACCCAAACATGCAAGCCCTTTCTCCCATTCACATCCTGAAATACCTGCCCAAACTTTTCCTATGGATCTTTACAAATCTCCCAAATGAAAAATAAGTGCCAAGAGAGGTACTTGTGCTTCTCAGGAAGGCAAAGAGGGATGGTGTGTGATTCACAGAGATTCAAGTGCAGGGTGGAAACTGCCATCACAGACCATCCACTTCAGGCACATGAACAAACCTATGGGTTGAACATGAACTGCTTTAGGAACTGCTCTGAATTTCCATCATCAGCCGCCCACCAACTGTTTTGCCAACACCTGTGTGTTACAACATGTACCTGTAGCAGACTGTTGTGGTTGGCTTCATGTCTTGAGAACAAAATAGACCCCTTTTATAGAGATTTCCAGTGCTAGACTGCCAGAAAGTTCCTCAGCTCGTCTCATGAAGCCTCATTTTCTCACACACAAGTTCTGTACCCATTGCCAGTCAGCCCAGCTCTGCAAGCTGACCTGCACCCACCAGATGGTTCTTGTACTTCTGCACCAGAACTGCTGATGTGCACAAGGGTCAGCAAAAATGCACCGTGGTTTTCTTCATCTTAACACATTTCCAAGTCACAGAAAAGCACAAAAGGACATTGGGCATCTCTGTTCAGCAGCACAGTTGGCCTGTCAACAAGTGCAGATCTCTTGTAGCATTAGGTTCCAAAAAAAACCTCAGCTCTCAAGAGGGGAAAAGGAAGCTGCTTTGTCATGTGCTGTATAAAAATGCTGTGTGGGTTCTAGGAAATCAAAGGTATGCTGGCACAAATCCTAGTGCCAGGAAGGACAAAAGAGATTTTGGACATTCACTGGAGGTTGTGCATGTGTGTAGTGATGGAATATGGTTCAGCATAGCAAGCTCTGAAAAGTTTATTCTGAATATGCACATGGCTTTGGTAGGATGGTAGTCCTTAGTGCCAAAGGAGGTTTTCAAGGAGAAACCAGGCTCACAGATACTCATCTCTCCAAATTCCCCAGACCAGGAGAGCCAGCATAAAAAGATCATTTCTCCATTCCCCTCTCTGCCTCCAGTTGCAATGGCTCTGGCTGCTGAGACAGCATGGGCTTGGCTGGCTATTTGTGGGACATGCTGTGAGATGGACACGCTGCAGGGTTGGCATTCTGGCCTGTCAGGGTCTCCCCTCACTCTGTAACACTAGATTGCCTCTCAGTTATTTCTCAGGAGCTAAGAAGCCCATGTCAAGCATGGAGTATGGCATCTCTGGCATGCCAGGCTGAGCAAGCTGTGTTTTGCAGCACTGATGTGCTTTTGTGTGGAAGGGATCTCTTTCCCACCAAGCAGCCGTCACACGGTATTTTTGATCACCACCTGTAAGCAAATCCAAGCACAGCTCATTCCAAGGTCAGCTGGGTATTTCTGCAGACTTATCTCCAGCCTTGCAGGCTGCAGAACAGGCCACTGCACTGGTCATTTAAACCTCTGATAGATCAAACAGAGGCAGAGCTGATCCAGACTGGCAAATAAGAGATTAGGATCAAACAGCCTCCTCCATCCCTGCAGCTCTTCATTGACAGGTGTCCAGGATGTCATTACAGTCAGCAGACAACTTCAGTTAATGAGATCTTTGTCTTCACAACTATTTTATAAATTTTTTTTTTGTCAACACAGAGCAGTTAAGCCATCCTCAGACATATCTGAGTTTGCTCTTAGTGAAGTTGAAGCAGTGTACCATGGCATACCTGCCCTGGGTAGCAGGGTGGGCTGTGGCTGCCTTGGGTAACCTGCCAGCCCAGAGAATTCATTTGTGACCAATTAAATGGCCATGGCATCCGAGAACTTCAGCAAAACTGTGTTTCCCTTTTTATTAACTTCTCCCTCCTCCCACTGCCTGCCTGGGTTAGCAGAAAGTCACTTGTGTGCTTGCAGTAACAGATCAGAAAGCTGAGAGGCACCTCATCAAGCAAGATCACTTAACAAAACAGGAGATTAAATGCCTCACATAATTAAGGTCTTAAATATAAAAAACTATCCTTTGATGCTACACAGATAGACATAAGATTTGCTTCTCGTCCATAACTATGTCCTTCAAAATCCTTTGCTTTGATTTTGACTCTCTCTTTTGCAGTAAGTTTTCAAATGTTGGCATCCATTTTCTCATGTTTGTCACAAGCCAAAGCATTGGTGCATGTATATATCCAAACCACATCTGAGGGATTAGTGTTACATGGGCAGAGAATCAAGTTAACATCCCTGAAAATAGCCTCTATTTATTGCACCAAGTTGGGAAAAAAGGTGCCCATGGCAAACTTTGTCCTGCAAAGCATTAAGTGTCTTGGAGTGGTGTTAAAGTGACTGTTTCTCATTGAAGATAGTGAAATTAAACTTTTTGTTTAAATTGGGAACAGTTTATTTGATTGGCTTGTGAAGAATTGTTGAAAGCCTATATGAACATAGACAAACAGATCTCTCCCTCTATCATTAATCTGATTTACCCACTAATCCAAATATCAATAAAACTATTTGCAATTCCTTTACGACTGTGTAATTACTAAAACCACAGACAGTCCTGCCACACAAAGTGTCTCATTTCGAAAATGAAACAGGAGGTTCATCCCTCTATGCCAATGTAAGGCCCCATCAGGTTACTCCTGTAATCACATTCGGTTCCTTTTCCGAGCATCTCTAAAATAAAAAAAGGAACTGGCTTACTCTTTCAGCTGTTGTAGTGGGCAGAAGAATAAAGCAAATACTGCAGCTTATGCTGAAACCACTGGGCAAAGAAAATAGCCTGGGGTCAGAAGTTTACAGCTGTGTGTGAAGACATCATGCTGTGCATATATGAGGCTATTTGGAAAAAAATTCTGTAGCTTTAAAACAGTTTTAAAGCTAAGAATTCATAGGCAGAATTTGCCTGCTCATTAACTGTGACTGTATACACCATCTGATAATTACTTCTGCCAATGTTTGTTTAAACATGTTTATTCTCACACACAATTTAATTGTGCAAGACGTGACAGCTAATGATGGAAGAACAATTGCTTTAAAATATCAGGGCCTTTGCTGATATCTTCATCTTTGCAGGGTGCCAGTTTACCCATCCCTCCTTGCTTTCAGATGAATCGAGGTGATCTCCTCTTCTCATCTGCAGCCATTGCATCCTCTCAGCCACTGACATCAGTCAGTATGGAGAATATTCATCTGGAGAATAACCTATGGTGTTCCCTGCTCCTCAGAGCTGAGCATGCTGCCCTCAGCACCCATCTCTTCTAGCACTGGCAGCAAGAGCCTGGAAACTCAACGTCCTGCAGGCCCCTGAGGGGTTTTCCTACCAGCAGCAAACATTAACTACTCACCCTGATATAATTTGTCAGGAGTCTAGAAGAGAGGAGGAGAGGCAGAAGCTTAATGGACTATGGAGGGTTTCATTCTTTGTGCATAATGCTTTGCTGTGCATTGGAACAGAGCACTGAGATGGTTGTTATAAAAGTGAAAATGAAAATGTAGGCAATCACCTTCCCTTATCTAGAAAGGATGTTGGTTGTTTTATTGGTGGTTTATTGTAAGTATGGTTTGTGCAGTATGGCAGATGGAGAGTGTGCTGAGAGGCTGAGTGGGGAAGGGAGCTGGTGGTGTTTGACAGGGAGAGGCACATGATGTGTCTCATTACTGTGGCTTTGTAGGATCACACAAGTTGACATCCATTAGATCACATATCACGCTTTCCCACACCCTCACACTACTTCTTCTACTTCAGTTAGTTCCCCAGCATTTATTTTTAGTGTTTTATCAGTCGGACTTGAACTATCTCAAGCAATGAAGATTCCGTTTTCTTTTCCCCTTGGAGATTTCTGCCATCTAACACCTTGCAGAGCTGTGTCTGACTCTCCTGGCTGAAACCCTTTTCTCTGACAGCCATTTGTGTGTGACCCACACTCACTGGATGGAGGGCAGCACTTTATTTCCTTTGCAGCCATTACTGGGCTCTTGTTTGGCTCTCAGCCCCCCGGGGCCAGTCACGATAAAGCCATTACCTCCACACACGTGCACACCACTTGCCTTCCCTGGGCAATTTCCCCTCTAACTCTGCATCAGCTGCTTAACTCAATGGTTGAAACAAGTGCAAGGAATTAAAAAAGAAGTGTTATTAGTCCCCAGGGGGTTTGCTGCCTCCTGGAGCACTAATTCCTAAAGCTTTTAGAGCAGATCTTGCTGCTGTTGCTTTTTTCTCCTCCTGCTGTCCTAAGGATCCCAACATCTTCTGCACTTTTCCCATCAATTACTTCTTGACCCCTGGACTCCTGTCCAACCACCCCTTGTCTCTCCTTGCCCTAGAAGATTCTCTAAACCAAGCTTCGACCCCACATTTGTGCATCTTTTAGCAGTGCAGGTCAGAGGGGTCCTCACAATAAACTCTGGTCGAGTGTGCAGAGGCAGAAGGATTATCACCCGTGGTGCTTTGAGGGAACAGAAGCAAAAGCCAGATCCAGTTCCATTTTATGGGTTAGAAGTAGCATTTTAAGGTTGTCTGAGCATTTCAGGCACAGCACAGAGAGTGTAGCATCATTGATTAATGTTAATTTTTTCACCCAATACACCCACACCACTTCTTGATTCGAACTGGAAAAGCAGAGACTGCAAATACACAAATATTCACAAGGAGAAAAGTGTTGATAGTTCTCTCTGGACCTAATTTCCTGTGGCAGGGGACTGAAAATTTGGACTTATTTGCAACACAGCATGCTGGGGATAAACGAGCTACAGATCTCTTCCAGAAATGAGCTGCTTACACAAAACAATTGAGCAGATAATGCCTGTGCTGCTGCACATGTCCTTTCTATTTAGGGATGGAAGGGAAAGTGATAATTGAGGATGGTTAGCTTCTGTGCTTGGCAGCACCTTGGCAGCAGGTTGTGAAGGCACACGTTCAGTTGTCAAACTGGGAATGAGACTGTGCAGAGTCATAGATGGGAAATGAACAGTGACCCATGCATATTAACATTAGTTAATTAATACTTGCATTCAGAAATGCTGGAAGAGCTAATCAAAGAGGCCAGAATTACTGAACAGATTGGTAAACTGACAGAAAGTCATAAACCTTATCCTCATTTAGGTTGTGGCTCTGTTTCCTACAAGTTTGGTCACAAAACTGAGACTACTGCAGGCTGGGCTGAATCTACACCCACATCTAACAGCTCCTGCGTTAGGCAACACTGCTAATTCCATGTCTGCATCCCAAAGGGCCCCTTGGGAAGGCATCTCCCCCACACATACACACCCTGTGATGACTACATTTCCACTTGGAGAGCAGAAAGAGGTGTAACATCAGCTGGAACAAAGCTGAATGTGCTCAGCCACATTTCATTATGACCAAGACAGTCTGGGGCACAACATTTCCGCCCAAGTACACTATGAGAGAGCACACTGTTCCCCCTGGTACTGGGAGTAACGATATGATAAAGCACAGGCACAAGGAGCAAGTTTGTCTTCATAAATCTGAAAGGCACACATTGAAAACATGCCAGATTTCTGAAAAATTAACACCCTCTTTTATCCTCTAATGAAGAAGGCCCTCTGTGTCATAAAAAAACCCTCTACTTCTTAAACCATTCTAAAATTTATTGAAAGCTCTTTAAAAAAATTAACCTATTTTAGAAAGAACTGTTGACTTTACTGATGGTGCCCTACTTATTTTTCCACATTGCTGCCTTGTTTAAGAGTAGTTACTGGCATTTACAGTCACCTCTCTGTTCATTTCACTAAAGGCACAGCTCAGCTTTCTTTTCCCAGATCCAAGCCATTTCAAGTATCAAAGGCACCTTACATATTGCTCCATCATCACTGGGTATGTACAAACAGACCTGAGCTGTGGAACTGCAGAAAGGCAGCAGTACTTTTATGGATTTTATTGCTCAACCCAATTTATATTATTTGTATATCACCTAGAGTAAACACATGGAAGGAAGGTTTAAAGTTTTGACAAGGGTCAGCCCAGAGCAACATCATCCCAGGTAGAAGGGCAGGTGCCAGGTACTCAGGAAGGAGAGCAGACCATGCCCTGGTGGAAAGTGGCCATGGTTTTGAGGTTACCGTGTCTGAGAGGCTCCAGATTTCATTTTGCTTTCTTTCTCATTAAAAAAAAAAAAAAAAAAAAAAAAAAAAAAAAAAAAAAAAAAAAAAAAAAAAAAAGAAAAAAGTCTTTCTAAGTCTTTCTATCACACTGCCTCAAAGATATCTGGTTTGGCATGCAGTGGCTCCTTGGGGAGCTGCATTTCCTAGCAGTGGTTTCTGATGGTCTGTCTGGTGATGATGGTGAGTTTGGGGGCAAGGAAGGGAGGGACACAGACACTGACATCACCCCTTTGCAGAGAGCAGAAAGCATGGATCTGACCCAGAGCTTTGCAACACGCCTGGGGATCCTGGAGCCAAGACATGACACCACAGAGAGGTGAAAAACACACTCTGGAGTGAGGAGCATGCCTGGGAGTGAAGGCCACATCAGAGATCTCTCAGCCTGAGGTTATTTTTGAGCTTACAGCAGTGGCCTCTGCTGGTTCCAGTCAGGACATCAGCTGTGCTGCCTTTTCCTGCTTCTCTCCCTGCTCTAACAGGGATACCTCAGCAGTGACCAGGGCACAGATCCCCATTTTCCAAACTGACCCTGAGAAGAGTCAGTTTGCAGGATGCACAATAGCACTCATCAGGATCCCAAAATTGGACTGAGAAGAGGTTAGGTGAAACTTGGTCCAAGTTCCTGAGCAGAACCTGTGTTGTGCTGCCTTTGGGGGCTGCACAGCCAGAGCTGTGGCTGTACAGTTTTCTGTGTCTGAGCCCAGCCTGAGCTCTCCTCTGAGCCTTGCCAGGCAGGCCAGGATCAGCACTGTGCCTCAAGGCAGGGATTAGGGTGCCAGCCCTGCCTCTTCCTTATTGCTCCCCCAGCCCATCATTGGTGGGAGAGGCTCAAGTGGAGTGGAGATCAAGGGCTGTCCTCCTTCCACCACTGATGGATGGGGCTGGCAGGACCTGGCTGGTCACACCATGTCTCTGCTGAGCTGCCCATGGGCAGAGTGGTAGGCCTGCCTGCTTTCACAGGGCAATGGCATGTGCAGGGAAGTGCTTTCACACTCATATCTTCAATTTCAAGATCCATTTGTACCCAGAATTATCCCTCTGATTCCCAAGTCCTTTGGCTGCTGAATTTCAGATGGCTTTAAAAGCTGCTATCACTGACACTCCTGACCTCTTTCTGTGGCCCTCACAGGGAGGAGCCTGCACTGTGCTGTGCTTTGAGGAGAGATGCAGGCAGGCAAACACCAGCTGCATCACCCAGGTTGGGTGGAAACAGCGCCCAGAGCTCCCAGACCCCCTTTAGTGCCTTGGCTGCTCCTGCCACCATCCACTGTCACTGCTGTCACCCTCTCAGAAGGACAGAGCTGGCATCTTCAGACGGCAGCTACTCTTAAGCCCAGGTTTCTGTTGCATTTATATATTTATGATAAACAGCCCAGAGCTGCTGATAAAGCCCAAATGCAAGGGCTGTGGCAGACAGGCCATCCCGTGTGGAAGGCTGCCTGCATCTGCTGCCCAGCTGCTCCCTCCCACAGGCCAGCCAGGAGGATATTGGCTAACGTGGCTAAAGGCTTGTGGGAGGGCTGCAGCAAAGCCTCCGCCTCTATTAAACAGCCTTTAATTTGGCCCTGGCTGGGAGGAAGTGACAAGGACAATGCAGAGATCAGACACTCAAAATTTTTGCGCTCAGTGTGAATATTTTACATGCTTGTCAAGCTGTGCAGTAAAGGATGGAGGGCTGTAGCCAGCTGTAATTTAACACAGTGGGATCAATCCAATATGAAGAGCAACAGACTGTATCTTTTCTCCATATGGACATCTAAACAAATGTTTTATTGATCTAAACATTTCTCATCATTTATGGGAACAATTTTCACTGTGGTCTATTAAAGCATCCCACTTTACACTTAAAGCTGTAGATGTGTTCATGGATCATACAAGCTTTTTCAACTTAAAATTATTTAAAATTGCAGCAAAAGAGTGGATGGCTCCATTCGGAGGGCATCTGAGTAATTATTGATCTTAACTAGTTGCTTCACACTGAAGTTGCTTTTGGCATTTGATAGGACAAAATTTGATGCAGCTCCAGATCCAAGTAAGTTGCAATAGAAGCAGAAGAGCCAGAGCAGATCCCCCATGTGGGTCTGGGGGCTGCAAGCACTGGGGACATCTGTCCATCCCTCAGACAGTTTAGTAGAACTGAAACACATGGAGCAAGTGCTGCAAAAGAGAAGATGCTGATCCCTCTCTCCTTCTAGAGCACTGATATATCAAAACCATCCATCAGTCTCACCTTGGGACAAAAGCTTATCTACTGGGCTTAATTCCCTTTCTAGGGAGGTTCAGTCTTAACATTTTGAAATTTAATGTTGGCTTCTTTACAGAAAATGTGCTTTGCCTTAGCTACTGAACCCACATGTTCTCCCTTTGCTGATCTTTCTGACAGGATAAAGAAATGAAAACCCAAGTCTACTTTCCCCTTGCAGCATCTTCTCAGCTGAGACTAATTTTTTCAGCGCTTTAAGGGCCTCCTTTAGCTGCTGACAAGTTCTGCCCTCCAAAATATTCAAAACTCTTTCTCCAAATAAAAATTTGCTTTAAAAATACCAGATTTTAAGCAGATACTCTTATTTATTGTTTCTGTAGGTTTGAACCTGTCCCAGTCAAAAGCTTTTCTTCTTAACAGTGAGGGATAAAAGCTGCTATTAAAATCAAAAGCTGAGTTGCCTGCTTAATCCCATGACTCCAGGAGTTGGGGCTTTAAGAAAGGAAAGCAAACTCTGTGGTGCTTGTGATAAGATTGCAGGAGTTGGCAGCAGCACTGGTGCTTAACCGTGGGTGTTGCTGGGAATACTGGCTGCCATTCGGCTTTGTGTCTCGGCAGGGGATGGAAAATCCAACAAAGCTCCTTTTTTAAAAAAAAAAAAAAAATTATGCCTCTGTCTGTTGTTGCAGAAACAAAGGCATAAATCACAAGTCCTTGGCACCGAGTGGGATTTTGTGCTGCACTGGGTCCTGGTGCTAAGTTACATTCCCTCAGATCATTTGGTCCCTTGTTCATCAGCCAGCAAGAAACATGAGGTTGTGGAGGGTGTCTGCACATTGGAGTGTGTGTCTGAGTGTGGCTGTGTTTGTCTTTGGTCCCACACCCAACATGGTCAGGCCCAAAACATGTCAGAGGAGTGTTTAAAAATGGTATTGATCACTCCTTTACAATAACACCAGTGTGAGGGAATGACAGCCTGCCAGTGCAACCAAGAGTTAAAGTGTGATGCTGGGTTGTGCTGAAAATTGGAGATAGGCTGTGACCAGATAGCTGTGACCAGAGCTGGGACCCTTGGTGCTTTTAGCTGGGCTGAACTACATCCAGACTCAACACAGATCACAGAATTATAGAATGGCTTGGGCTGGAAGGGACCCCAAAGATCATCTTAGTCCAAGCCCCCACCATGGGCAGGGACATCTTTCAGTAGATCAGGTTGTTCAAAGCTCCCTCCATCCTGGCCTTGGACACTCAGTGATGCTCAAAGAGTGTCTGTGGTGTTCAACTGGTCTCTGTGCCAATTTTTAAAAATTACACTATCTCAATACTTGATGTTTCTCCTACTACAACCTACTACTACAACCCTAGGGAGGTTGATGTCCCCTTGCAGCATCCATGTGGCATTTCTGTGGGCAAGCATCCCCCCTGACAGGGACAGGCAGGTCCACACCTGCAGCTCAGCCCTGTCTGGGTGGTGACCAAGCTACAGCTCTGACCCAGCCCCACTTTAACCCTGTTACTCATTGTGCCATTTTTGCCGCTTTTGTGTTTGAGCTGCGCTTTGGTCCCTTTTAACATCTGACCAGCCAGAGAAGCTGAAATCTAAAAAGGCTCTGCTAGAACCAAGCCCAAACTGGAAGTCACAGGGCTCCCTGTGCTTGAACCAGGTTTTGAAATAGCCACATTTCTTAGTCAAATGACACTGAATGCCTGAAAGCTGAGGAAGGAGCTGAGTGCAAGTCTCCATTGTGCATCCCCTCTCAGTGCCAGCAGCAGCAGAGCAGCAGGGCAAGGTGAGCAATGTGCAGCAGCACTGAGAGAGCACCCCAAATATCAGTGCTGGCTGGGGTGAGCCAGAAAATGCTCATCTGCTGACTTTGGTTGTCATTTTGCTGTTCCGTCAGCTCACAGCCCAGCAGTGCCAGGCATGTACCATGGTGCAGGAGCACTCCCAGCCACAGCAGGGAGAAGAACAGGAGCTTTCCCATGGGCAGGGAAAAGGCAGGCTCAGGGATAGCTGGGTCAGCAGAGAGCAGTCCCCTGCACCTGCATTCTGTGCCCCCAGGAAGAGGCTTTTTCCAACAAGAAAGAGCCATTTTTCCTAGTGCCATTTGAGCAAAATGAGGAATGAAACCCATGTGTTTGACATCTCTGGTTGTTGTAGCCTTCAGACACCAGCAAGGTTCAGGAGTTTTGGAGTTTAGGTAGCACAGACACAGCTTGTTGGGAGCTCATTCCAAAGTGATATCATTTAGCAACAATTCCTGAGAAATAGGTCCAAACTAGCAGCGAGAAGTTGTGCCTGCAGGCAAACAGATGCTGGTTCAAGGCTGTTATCAGGTAAAATGAGTGGGTGAAAAACCTCTGAAGCTTGTCTGTTGCCATGAGAAGAAGCAAACAAAGCAGGGACAAGGCTGGACTCAGACTAATGAGGCTGCTGACTGGCTGGCACCTCGTCCCTGCTGGAGATGAGGGTGAGATGCTTCCTTCTGGTGAGGGCTTGAGCTGTGTGGCAATGAAGAGTCTCAGCTCTTAGAAGGCAGCTGCTCCAGCAAGAGGAGCAGATCCAGGGGGGTAACTGATGCTAAGATGCTTGCAGAGGGAGTGAAAAGAGAAAAGAAGTTGAGTTTACATTTGCTGCATGTTTGTCTTCTCTCACACTGTGCACATGGAGCAGCAGCAGGAGCACTGGGCACTGCCCAAGGTGGACAGACAGTGTCCCCCATCTCCTCTGTGTCCCTGCTCTGCAGCACCATTCCCACCTCTCTGAGAATTCATGCACTGGATTGCTGGAAGCTCAAAAGGCCAGAAATTGAATCTGCAGTGCCCTGGCAATCCCACCACACTCAGGTGGTACTCAGGCATCTCTTAGCTACTCAGTTTAGGTTTCTGCATGTTGCTGAACAATTCCAGCTCTGTGTTTTCCACTGAACACAGACCTTGGCTGTTGTTCTATAGTAGTGCTGCACAGCTGTGTTTAGAGAAGCCATCTGTGTGAGCTTGGGCCAGGAGCAGCGAGCCACTGGATGCCCCAGGAGCTCAGAGCAGGACTGGGCCCTGTCTCTAATGTGATTTCAGATTATGGGATATGAAACAAACAATCTGGAAATCACATGAGAGCCAGTTTTCTCGTGGGGCATCCAGTCACTCCTGCTTCCAGCTGGACAACACAGAAACATCTTTATTAGCATCAAGCAAGCCTGTGTGCCCATCCCTGCTGAAGATAGGTGACCCTGTGTGTCTTGCCCGGGGTGTTTGAGGTCACATGCTGACCTGTCCCACAGCCTGGTGAGACCCTCTGACACTGTGGTTTTACATGTAGCTGCAGAGGACACAAACACAAGTCATGCAACTCCCAAAGTGTGTGTTTTCTCCATGAACTCCAATAAAGAGCCATCACACACTTTGCAAAGACAAAAGCTTGAGGGTTTCCTTGTTGTTTTACCCTGGGGGATGTATGAAAGGGGGCTCTATTTAATCTCTTCTAGGGGAATTCCTGTTAGGAGGCACACATGCATGTGCAACTGGCATTCAGCTGGATCCTGAGGAGAGGGAAATAAAACTGGGAAAAGGTCAGAGGTCAGTAAATTGTGGGGCTTTGGAGATCAGCAAATGCAGAATTGCACCTCTGACTTCCTGAAGGACCTGCAGGTAACAGGAATAACAATTAACAATTCCATCAGAATTGTTAACAATTAACAGTTCCATCAGAATTTGCAGACACAAATACAGATGTATCATCATTATGTTTGTAGGTAACTTTGATATTATAGAGGATGGATATTATACCAAAACAGGCTGAAACTAGGAAAGCAAATCTCCATTTTCTTCTTTGAAGTAGCTCATCTGCTGGCCCACACTTGCAGATGATCTCCAGGCAGCTCTGTGAAGGCAAATGCAGCTCCTCAGGGGTGAGCCCAGGGGACTGTGACACCTGGGTGCTGCGACAGAACTACTGAAATAACTACAGGATAAAATAACTACTAGAATGAAAAATAACCACTTGTGCCTCTCTGCTGCCCCAGTGTGTGATGCTGCCAGCACATCAGCCAGCTGCCATCTCACCTCTTTACACCAAGTGCTCTGTAGATTTTGTGACTTCTCTGCATTCTTACTCTCTGCATTCTTTTATTAACTTTTTGCTGGTAGACAGGAGTTATTAGGAGGCTGACGAATTTTCCGAAGTCTGTGTGGAGTTCTGGGTTCCCTGGCCACGGCAGTGGCCGTCCGTCTGTCCGTCCATCTGTTTGTCCATCCATCCGTCTGTCTGTCCATCCAACCATCCATCCGTCTGTCTGTCCGTCTCTCCGTCCGTCCATCCGTCCGTCCGTCCATCCATTCGTCCATCCATCCGTCCGTCCGTCTGTCCATCCGTTCGTCCATCCGTCCGTCTGTCCGTCCGTCCGTCCGCCCGCCCAGCTCCCTGGCGCCCCCTGCCGCAGGCGGCTCCGCACTGCAGCGCGCCCGTTCGCAGCCGCTGGCTCCTCGCTCTCTCTCCCTGCGCTTTCAGAGCGATGCTTCTCTCTGCTTCTCCTCCTCCTCCTCCTCCTCCTCTTCACCTCTGCTCAGGGCAATGTTCCCCTTTCTCTCCATTTTCACACCTGGTTTCTGCCCAATGACTTCACACCAAGTCTCATCGAGCCTGATGATACCGCAAGGTATCATCACCACCACCCAGTGGTGCAAATACCTGAGGTGTTTCTAGGATCGTCAGCAATTCTTTATTTTCCCACAGGATTTCCAGTTGCATTCGATGGAAACACCTCCCCATCCCTTTCCCCCTGCTGATGCATTGCTGGAAAGCAGCCTGGCTCTGGTGCCCTCTGTCCTGTGCCCATTAAACTCACTAAAGTCCCTTTTGCTACAAGCAACCTTGTGCAGAGGATGAGAAGCAAAGACAGTGAACAGCTAAGGTGACTTTGTTTGAAAATAACAGAGCTTCTCTTTTCTCTGCCTTTTATTGAAGGAGGGAGAGGCCCCTCTGCTTCCCTCAAGGAAATTCCCCAGAAAGCAGAGCTTCAAGAATAAAGGCTCTTCCAGACGAGTAAGAAAAAAGCTGAAACCTGAGCCTTTGCATCTGAAATTACAGCTTCGTATTTAATTTCTCTGTAATGCAATATAGCACATTTTCTTATCCCTTAGATGCCCACATCTATCAGAGTGTTCAAAAAATCACTCAGATCTTATGAGTATTGTACACCAGGTTTAGGCCACTTGCTATAAAGAGTAATCATGGAAATATGGAAAGGTTTTGCTAGTGGAGCATTTATGGGCAATTTAAATTGAAGAACAGGCGTAGTTCTGCTATCTGGAAAAACCCTGCTGATAATCTGTTCTGTATAGGAGAGCAGGATGGAACCATCTGTAACTGGCAGCTCCATCACAGTGGGTGCAGAGGAAGAACAGATTTAAGATTAATATTTGTTTAATATTATATATAGACTTAATATATTTGTCTGTGTATATAAAAGAGAAGAAGTGCTAATCATGCAGGATTCACATCTTTATTTTACTTTGTTGTCTGACTTGTAGGAAATCTAGATAAAAGATGGGAGATAGACTGTGCTATGAATGTGCAAGGATAATAAACCTAACAATTAATACCTAGACATAAAGAAATCAGGTAATGCAAAAAGCCCCAGAGTTCCATTGCAGCAGTTCCTTGCATGTATTATACATTATCCAGAAATGCAGTTTCCTGACAATTGGCCTGCCACACATAAAAACAATATCTCTTCTACTTTCCATTTTCCACTCAGAGAAATCCCACAAATAATGCTTATTCAATTCCCAGCAGTTTCTGCTCTCCTGACTCAGCCCTCTCTGAATAACAGCCAGGCATGCACGTAACAAAGGACATGAAATATTAATGCTGAGGGGTTTGCTGATGATTGTGCTATTAACATGTAGGCAGCCATTCATCCTTTCCACATAAATAAACTCTGACTAACTCATTAGAGCCCTGCAAAGTCAGAGTTAACCTGACAATATATTCCTTCATTTTGAAAGATGAAAACAGGGGAAGAAAAGAGATATGTGAGCTGCTCTTTAATGGTTCACTGTGCTTGTACTAGGGATTTTCAACCTAGAAGAGAACCATTAGAGAAGGAGAGGGGGAAAGGGGGACAAAAAAAAAATAAATGTGTAGGGTGAACCTGGAGGATGCAGCTCTTATGTGATGTATTTAGTCCAGTGCTGGGGGTCCTGCTGTGCTCGTTAGCTTTGTCCTCACACCTAGACCTGCCAAAGTCCCAGTGGTTTCTCACTCAGGACTGTTTTACAGAATGGTTTCTGCTGGATTAGAGACATTGAACAGCTCACAGGCCACGATGCTGCTGGTGGATGGCAGCTGACATGACATCCCCATCACATCCTGTCACAGCACACACCAGTGGCACCTTTTAAGAATTCTTTTTTTTTTTTGAGAACTCTTTGGAAAACTGAAGTTTTTATGCCACAAATAGTTCACAGCAAAGTATTTACCACAATGTACATTTCCTATTTTTCTGGTGTGGTGCAGCCTCTCCAGCTCAGCTTTCCAGCTCAGGTAAGTTGATATCACCACAATGACTGCACTTTTGCCCTGAAATCTCAGCATCAGTGGTGTCATGTGGGTTTTAGATAGCTCAGGAGCCCCTTTGGCTTGGAGGGCACAAATGCAGGTTGTGTTTTGCATCCTGAACCGCCTCTCTGAGGAGGCAATGGGGGCAGCATTCAGAAGCACAGGTGGTGCTGGCATTTCCTGGTCTTCCAGGAGCTGTGCAGCCCTTTGGGTTGCCATGATAATCAGGAGCTCCTGTCAAGCAGAAAGTAACAGGCTAATTTAAGGGAAAAAGGTATTATTATGCTTTGTGGGAAACAGAGCCATAATTAGAAAAGCTCATAATTTTGGAGGAAAATATGAAATGCATTGAGGTGTTTCCCCCCCATTTCTCCTACGTTCAGTAATTGATCTCTCCTTTTCTGCAGCTCATTGGTGACAAGGTGGGTGGCAGGGCTGGAGTGACAGCAGCCAGCCAGGGCTGTGCTCCTGAGCAGCACTGAGCAGCAGGGCCCATTCAGTGGGGGCTGTGTGTGAATATCCGCACACCCCACCTGAACTGGGGCATGGAGACCTTTCACAGAGCCAAACCCTGACCTCTGCAGATTTCACATTGCAGTGTATTCAGTGTAAAACCCTTTTCCCCCACTTCAAGCTGTGTATTCAGTGTAAAACTCTTTTTCCCCCACTTCACTTTCCCCCAGACCAGGTAGCAGCCATGTCCCTGTCTGGTAATGTGGCATGGTGTGGCTCTGGCCCTTTGCCCTGTGCTCTCTCCTCCTAATTTGTTTTTGGATCTTGCCAACACAATCCCTTCATAGTAAACCCACAGCACAGAGGACAGACAGCTATTGTTTTGATAAGACAGCTATTTTTTTGATATCCAGATTGATTCCATAAGCATTTTATCTATACCTGCCAGCAATCAGGCAGCAACACCAATTATTACACTTAATACCTGTAGAGCTCTTTACATTGTATTTGTTATCTGCATTACTAATCCTGTTTATCAGGTATAATTGAAGGTGCAATCAAATATTGCACTTTCCCTTCTATTAAGGCTAGATTCTGGCTTTTGTAAGCAAATTTCATTAGCAGAAGTGGTGGAAGGAGGGGGAGGTAAGGGCTGTTTGTGGCTGGCCAGCTGTCACCAGCGGGGAGCAGCAGCCACCAGCCTGCTGTCACTGCACACCTTGAGAGGTGGCACTGCCCAGCCAGACTCAAATCCTCGCCCCTCAGGCTTGTTTAACCCCTGACAGGCATGAAAGCTGCTTCCTTCTGGCTCCTGCTAGGAGATGGACACCTCCAAGGACAGATCAGCTGGGGCTCCTCATGCAGACAGTGCAGGAGGGATCAGGGGGACACTCGAGTGTGTGTGAGTGCTGTGTGTGCCCCCCATGCCTGTGTGTCTGTGTGTGAAGGGAGCCCTAAAACCACCCTGAAAGCTCTGAGTGACCCTCCCCTGGTCCCACAGCACCCCGTGGTACCCAGTGCCTCTCACAGTAAGTGCCAGGCATGTAAGCCTGGCTCTGGCAGAGCCATGAAATATGCATTGTTTGTGTATTTTTAGAGTCCTGCTTTCCCTCTAATTACCTTCCTTTCACTCCAAAGCCTGTGAGCCATCCCAGAGGCTGCTCCTTCACCACTTGACTCCTTGTTTTGCTCTGTGCACCTTCCCCACAGCATCTGAGCGCTGCTGAAGGAGGGAACCCTGCTTTGCCCAGCTCTGCACCTCAGTGCAAGGGTCCCTGGTGTCTGCTTCATGCAGGGATGCAAAAGAGAAACTGCTGAGGTGGGATAAAAGAGGAAAATGGCTTGATTTTGACTGTGGGGCTCTGCTCCATTCACATGGATTGGCCAGATCTCCCATCCCACCCTGCTTCACAGCAGATCTGTGAGCTTTCCACTGCGCTCAGTGAGTTTATGGTGTTAGATCAAGCTCTCTTTGCCTGTGTAGTTGTGTCGGTTAATACACCTTCATGATCAGCCTTTGCACAGCTCCCTATTTCCCTGGGATATAAGAGCTTATATAATTTTATCCATCTCCATGCCAGGCACTTATTCTTTGCAGCTCTGCTTTGTTTTCCACTAGCTCCTTGCGGCTCCGAGGCAGGCGGATTGCTGCAGTTAATGTGCTCTCCTGAACAGAAAGATGTGAGGCCTCCCCATCCTGCTGCCTTGCATGTCAGGCAGCCCACGAGGGTCCCTGCTGGCACCATCTGGCACCAGGGAAAATGGCTCAGCCTGGCTGAGGTACCTGGATACGGGCAGCAGTGATTAACAG
Source organism: Ammospiza caudacuta (assembly GCF_027887145.1). Taxonomy (NCBI): domain Eukaryota; kingdom Metazoa; phylum Chordata; class Aves; order Passeriformes; family Passerellidae; genus Ammospiza; species Ammospiza caudacuta. The sequence goes on from NC_080602.1 coordinate 21,904,870, forward strand.
AGGGAGCACAGGAGGGTGCAGAGGTAATTAGAAACTCTGATAATCACAATGTATTAGCAAAGAACACCTCCCAGCTTTATTGCCTCCCTCTCTGCTCATTCTGCAGTGAGGTTTAATGCACGTTTACCTGAATTAGATCTCTGCTGCATGGGAAACAATAGGAGGATGTAGAGACTTTTCTGGGAATGGAAACAAGCCCCAAGTGTCCCTGCCATGTCTCTCCTCTCTTCCAATCCTTCCTGCAAGTGGAAGGGGACATGAGGCAGAGCAGAGCAGCCTCCCTCCAACAGCCCCTGGGATGGAGCTGGGACTGCCCCAAGCCCTTTCCACCCCAAACCCTTTCCAGGACTGCCCCAGCCCTTTCCAGGACTGCCCCAGCCCTTTTCTTCCTAAGCATGACCCAGGCATGGATCTGACACCTGCAAACAGAGCTCCTGTGATTAGAGGAATTTGAACTATTAATGAGCTGGACGACCCACAGAAGCAGTGACAGGCAAGCAAGCAGTGCTCAGTGGCATGGTGATAGACCGGCTCTTTTTAGCTTTGCCAAGGCCTTGATACTTGGCCTGTAATGTGCAGGAGTTCTGGTAATAATTTGACTTCTGAAGTGCTCCCACATCAAAGTGATTGGTGTGCTGTACCAAACACAAAATGCAATTAAGCTAATGTACTGTGCAAGAGAGAATAAAGCTGAACCTCAGATTCGAGTTCCAATTTTTATGAGTGGGTGTAAAAAAAAAAAAAAAAAAAAGGTCTGAATTAATCACCTACTTCTTTTTCCTTATGGAAGCGATGCCACCAGTGCAGTCACAGGAACCGTATCAGCAAGCCATCAGATAAACAGAGAACTTACAGGCCCCATTTGGAATGCTGTCAATTAGTACAAGCACAGCTGAGCTGGAGATTCACATCAGGTGGGCTGAGGGGGTGCAGTAACATACAGGCCAGGGAGGAAAGGTGGGATATGTGTCTGGAGGAACCCTGGAAACAGGCAAGGGAGTGACAGTGTCTAGTGCTTATACAGCCTGGAGGGGCCAGTAGTGCCAGTGCTGGCTTACAGGTGGGGAAACTGAGGCACAGAGATGGAAATTGGCTTCCCAGATGTCACCTGCTGACAGAGGCAGGGTGGCTGGCTGGGGTTTCACTTCCACTTCTCTGCTCAAGCATAAGGAATTCATGCTGCCCTGTAAATCTGCCTTTGTTTTGTTTTTGAAAAGCCTGTGGAGCCATGCTGCTCTGTAGTTTTAGGTTAGGAGAAGCAGCAATGAAAATCTGTCAGTGAAAATATTGCTCTCATTATCTGGACTAATTTGGGCACCTCTGCATGGAGAGATGTTGCTGGGTGTGGACATGCCCCCATGTGCACTGGGAAGGTTTCCTGAGGAGCTGCAGGCTTTGCTCCTCAGTAAGACACCTCCTCATGTTACTGCTTATCTCTTTTAATAACACAGAATGGTGGGGATGGATTTCCAGGGCAGACTGTGTTCCATGCTGCTGTGTCCACATGGTCTCTTTCCAGCACCAAATTGCATGGACAGTTGGATTTTTCCTGCTACTCTCCTGGAAATGACATCACAAATTATAAACACAAGGGAATTTTAAACAGAACAGGCTTTTCCCAGAATTTTGTCTGAATCATGGCCCTGGGAGATGAGAGGGGTCTCAAATGTAGCAATGGTCTAATAATAAATGAAGTGGAGAGATGAAGGATGCTCAGTCATGCTGGTATTCCCCTCTGCTTCCAGCTAGAAACATTCCTGCATGTCAGCAATTACACACACACACACCCAAAAAAAAAAAAAAAAAAAAAATCCCTCGTGTAATGAAGAACTCTGCTAGAGAGCTGCAACACTTAGACTCTGGGCTGGATTTTATTACCGTGATGAAATTACACAAGCATTGCTTCTCTCTCCCTGCCCGCTGTGCAGCTCCTCGCTCTCTCCGCTGCCTCCCCTCGCTCCGCAGCCGGGCTGGGGAGCGCAGGGAAGCAGGTGGGACACGCTGGGCTCCCTCCCTCCCATCGCTGGGGCTCCTGGGCTGGCATCCCCGCGGCTGCATCATTGGCATGCGGCGCTCGGCAGGACTGCATCAGTGCTAGAGGAGATGCGAGCGCAGAGCCGCGCACCGCCCGCACCGCCCGCAGCGCCCCGGGGCCGCGCCGGGTGAGGGACAGGAGCTCCTCTGGCCCCCGGAACGCGGGGACAGCCGGGGCACGGGAAAGAAACTCAAACAAAAGGTGAAAAAGAGATGCGCAAGGGCGCGGAGTGGGTGGCTGAGTCGGGATGGATCGGTGGGAGCTGTAGCAGGAGCTGAGTTGGGAGGGAGCTGCAGGGCTGAGTTGGGATGGATCGGTGGGAGCTGCAGGGCTGAGTTGGGATGGATCGGTGGGAGCTGGGTCAGTGTGATGGGATCGGAGGGAGCCGCAGGGGCTGAGTTGGGATGGATCGGAGAGAGGTGCAGGGGCTGGGTCAGTGCGATGGGATTGAAGGGTCGGGGCAGCTGGGAATGATTTAAAGCAGCCCCGTTGTGCTGCCTTCGCTCTCTGCCCAGAGCTGCTGCGCTGTAGAGTTTGAACTTGAGCAGTTTGCACCGGAGCGCTCCTGGTGTGTGCTCTGTCCAGGATGCACTGTCAGGGACAGGGAGGAGCTCTTTGTTTGGGGACAGGGCTGTGGTGTCCCCATGGAGCCCTGCTGGGCTGTGGTGGTGGTGGTGGCACCCTGGGCTGTGAGTGTGAGTGTGCCACACCTGTGTGCACAACCCGAGCTGTCCTGCACCCACTGCCATCGTTCTCCCTTCACCCTCTTCTCCACCAGAGCCCAGCTGCAGCTAAAAATAAAAACTGCAGTCAGTCTCCCTTCTTGGGAAGGGTTAGATGAACCCACAGAGAGAAAGCAGGGCTGACTCTCTGCTCTCTGGCTGTGGTGGGATGCAGGTGCTGTGGTGACAAGTTCCCGTGCATGTGTGCATGCCCACAGCACACCCAGGCACACATCTCTGCAGGGATTGTTTTTCTTTTGGAGGACAAGTGTTGTTCAAGGGAAAATTTTATTACACGTGTCAAGCTGCTGCAATATGATCCATGACACCAAGATCCCATTAAAATAATGGGCAAAAAGTGGCCCTGCAAGGATATTACTTGCCAGGGATGACCTCATCTGGAGAAAAAAAGGAGAAGAGTAACAGCCTGATGGTGATAATGTTCAGGGGAGGAGCATGCAGTGCTCCGTGTGTGCTGAGGGGGATCCCTGACTGTGTTCAGGTTGGAAACTTGTAAGCACCCACTAGAGCTTATGGGGGACTCCTGCCATGAGGAGTCAGAGTAGAAGCTTCTGGTAGGCTGAGAGAAAGTCAAGTGTCTGACATGGCATAAAAATTGCTGTTTCATATCTCCTCTGTGTGCCTGGTGTTATCACTTGGGGGAAGGGAGAGGAAAAGGGTTAATTCTCTGGTTTGCTTACCAAGTACTGAGCATATAACAGCTCTGCACTGATCACCCCAGGCACTGAGCCCAAGCTCCGCTGCTCATTTGGGAATACACCTCAGGGCCTCTGCCCTAAATGACACAGGGCCCTAACACTTCATGCAGTGGGATGTCTATGGTCAGACTACAGGACAGCCTGCAGGAAGGAGTGGGAGCAGAGGCAGCATCCATGGCTTCTTCTGATCCACAATAGAAAAGCCCTCTTCCATCAGAAGGAGGAGGGGAATTCTCCCTTCACTGTAAGAGATCCACCACAGGTAGCAGCACCCACACCGGGGCCCTGGGTCTCAAGAGGTCCTAAATATCTCCTGTTGCTGCTCCTCCTCCTCGTGGCCCTGCTGTCAAAAGCATGTCACCACTGTCACATGGACTCAGCTGGAGATCAGGTCTGCAAGGACACCTTGGGTTTTCCTAACACAACTTTGCAGTTGTGCAATGTGGGTGCCGGGGAACCCTTTGGGAGCATCAAAGCCAGAACCAGAGAGCAGCTGACAGGAGACAGCCTTCCACTTCAGCTTGCCAAATTCTGAGAGCTCTGCCCCATGAAGCAGCTTTCTGCACCTATTTGTGTTCTGGAACATCTTTAAATGCAAGTCTCTGGTACCTGACAACTTCTGATTGAAGGATCTGAGCTGAGCTGGGGGTGGAAGCCCACTCAGGTTCTGAGGCAGCCCCCAGCCTGCAAGCACAGAGCTGCATGCTTCCCCAAAGTCAGCCTTGCACCTGCAGATGATTTCTGCCAACCTGGCTGTGTGCCTGCAGGCAGGGTGAGGGCCCCAGCTTCTGACAGCACAAAGTGTGAAAAATTCCATGAGGAGAGGAGGAGCACATGGGCAGGTACTTGGTACAGGAGGTGCAAGAGTCTAGTTCAGCCTGTAACTGCAGGGAAAAGGCAGAGGATGCTTGAGATGCATCCCTTCCATGCTCTGAGCTGGGAGCACTGCTTTGGGGAAATGAAGTATGAGAGATGAAAAAGGCAGGGAAATTCCCCATGACCCATGGTGATGCTGTCCCACCTGTGCTGCACAATGTTGGGCAAAACCTGGTGAGACAGGTCTGGTTTTGAGGCTCATCCTGCAATTGCCACAGCTCCCTTCCTTTTCTGAGCCAAAGGACAGCCCCAGGTGCTGCCACCTCCCCTCAGAGCTGCTGTGGGTGGCCTCTTCCTGGCCACCAAGCCCCAGGGTTGATAGCAGTCCTGCTGGGGAAGCCAAAGCCAGCCTTGAAAAATCCTCTTCCTGCATCGTCAAGCTGGCAAATTGATTTTCCAGCTGAACCTCTGAAATTGTTCTCTTCTGAAGAGATTATGGAATTACTCCTGTGCTAATGAATGCTTTAATGTTATGGTGACTAAAGTCTCCATAAGGACTTTAACTGCCAAAAAGGGAAAAAAAAAAAAAGGCATTGTAGGAAAGGGGAGCCTGTGGTGGCTGGGTCAGACCTCATTTCACCATCCGGGGAAGAGGAGAGGAGGAAAATGAGAGGCAGGTGAGGAGACAGGCTCAGGAAAATGAGGAGAGAGAAAATGAGGAGGGAGGTGAGGCTTGCTGTGGTCTCCCAGGAAGCTGCTGAATCCATCAGGAATCCCTCCTGCATCAGTCTATCCCTCCATCTCTGCATGCAGGAAAGGTAACATGTTAAGGATTCCCCTTTCACCATCTCTCTGGCTGTACCCTGTGGCAGCAGGGATAACCCAGCCCCTGGTGAGCCAGAGCCCAGTCCTGGGGCAGGACCCCACCAAGGAGTTTGCCTTTTATTAGGGAGAGAATGTGCTTCTGGGGATGAGTCTGCACTGATCCTGCTGCTGCTCACAGAGCACAGTCTCACCTCTGCTTCACAAAACCCACTTTTGTTTCACTGTAGCTCCATGGGTTGGAACCAGGTTGTCCCAGATTTGAGCAGGAGCAGAGTTAACCCCTAAGATGGATGGGATGGGGAAGCAGTGCAGGGAAAACACCTCCACGCCACAGGAGCTGCAGTGCAAGGGGAAGGCTGGTTTCTATTTAGGTTAAGGGCTGTGCACAGAATGGGTAATCCTCTTTTCATGAATTATCCAGGGGATTAGACAGCTTTAAACTCCCCCAGGCCTCTCTGGCTGCAGCCAGGCTCGGTGGGAGCCAGGGGGGCTGTGGCTGGATGGAGGGAGGGAGGGAGGGAGGGAGATGCCAGCAGGTTGCTGATGACTCATTTGGCTGCTGCCAGCCTTGCCAAGCACTCCAAGAGGTCACCAGGGGCCCAGACACAGAGTGACACAGGAGTGACGTGCAAGGGGGAAAGGGAACATCCCAATTAGGAAAGAACACGGAGCTTTATAAATAATTTCAGAGACAAGGAGCGTGGCAGGAGGTGGGAGGAGGGACAAGAGACCCGAGGCAGCAGTTTTCCAAAGTGTAATATCCTTGCTAGACTTTTCCAAGCTGTTCCTCTAACCAGAAAAAGGGATGCTTTTGGAGCTGCAGCTGATTCATCCGAGGAGATGCTCCAAACCCTCCTGCTCGGGCTGGCTCAGCAAATGGGAATCTGGGCATGCAAGTCAGGTTCATCTGTTTGGAGGGGGAATGGATCACTGTCACTACTCCATTAAAATGTTGAAGGGAGGCCAAGAGCACAGCCCAGGGACAGTGAGGGGGTGGGGAAGAATGGCATGCAAACAGGGAGGCAGGCTAGATTGCACCAAAACCTGAATGTTTCACTCCATTATGGAGCAAGTGCCCATAGCAGATTGCTGTTCTTTACCTAATGCACAGCTGCTAGAAATAAAAGGAGCCCTGTCACTAATCTCACCCTGAGAGCCCGTTCATGTACAGAAGAGAAGACCATCTACATGTGGGTCTAGAGACAAAGTTTTGGTGGGGAGATGAAGGAAAAAGGCTCAACTGTGCAGGCTGGGCTGTGGCTGACACCCAGCTCCACAGGGATGACAAGGGGGTTCTTCCTTCTTGTGCCAAAGGCAGTGGGAAAAGCCAGCAGGGAGGACCAGCTCATGAAACAGGAACAGAGTCCTTGTGTCCTAGCTGATTTTCTGTCCACGGGTTTGTGGTGGGGACATTCTCTTCCTGCCCTAACCTCTAGAAGCTGGGGTCTAGCTCTAAGCCAGAGTGGTTTGCCTTCCTTCACTTGGTTTTCCAGGCTGTAACTAAGAAATCAGTGGGCTTTGATTTCCCCAATTCTCTTCACATTTACTGCTGCCTAGACATGTAGCCACCTTGCCCTGGAGTTACTATGAACCCTCACAGTACAGCTCTTATCCCCCAGACTCAGCCTGGTCAGCCTTGTCTGGTCTGTAGAAAAAAATCAAGTTTATTAATGGGGAAGCTGACTGCACCAAGTCACTTTATCTCCCCTGCATTTAAATCAATTTATTCCACTCTCTGCTGCTTATCCTACATAAGCTAAATCAGGATTTTGACCCTGTGTTTTCCCCTGCCCAAAACTGGGACAAACTGAAAGCCTTGTTCTCCTGTTCAGCATTCTCTCTTTTACTCATATCATCTAGAGGATGCTGTTTAAATAATGTCAGGGGAGCCTGAGTTGAAGAGGGAATTAAAGAACAGTCTGAGGAACAGGATGGGGAATTCTGTGTCAACTCCTGCCTTGCCCAGACACACAGGATGGGTATCAACCGTGGCTTGTTTCTGCCTGGAAACTGGAGAAAGCATGGGTGAAAGAGAGAAAGCAAAGTGAAAGACCATGGAAAGTCTTTGCCTTTAATGTGAGCTAATGTCTTTCCTCCTGCGTCGAACATCCTCAATTTCCTGTTTAACTTAAAAGTCAACACATCTGTCACGTTAGCATCGCCCGCTGCCTGGTTTCCCCAAGCCACCCCCTCCCATCTGCTCTGCTCTCCTCCTCCCTCCCTGCTTCTCTCCCATTGCTCCTCAGAGCCTGGGGGTGTGTGTGTGTTCCTGCACTGGTGTTTTCTGCTGGCTGAGGGGCTTTTCCATCGCTCCTGCCTCAGTACCTGGGCGCGCTGGCAGCGGGATGATCGGCTTGGCTTGCAGAGCATTTGCTTCTAATCTCCGGCTTGTGGCATCCCAGCAGAGAGGGGCAAAGCTTGCAGGAGCAGCTCAGCGGGCTGGGCAGAGGGGAAATGGCTGGTGAATGGATGTGCTGAGAGATTTCCTAGTTCTGGTAAGCAATGATGCTTTTCTCTCTTTGGTCCTGTTCTGGGCAATCAGTGCAGATGCAGAAGAAATAGGGTTTAAAGGGGTGGAAAAGCAAAAGGAGGGAGCTGGAAAGAGACAGGAAAAAAATACCAGTGGAGCTCGTTTGGTTTGTAGTGAAGCTTTTCCAGGGGTCAATGCTAATCAAAGCAAATTAATTACTGTTAAGTGAGAGGCTGGGAATCAAGCAGATCAATGTGTGAGCCTGAGCAGTCCAGCTCTCGCTCACAGGCAGATCCATTGCCCACCCTGGATCTTTTTTCCCTTGTGATTTCCAGCTTGGTCTGATATTTTCCATGTAGTCCTATGTGAGCTCCTACCTGAATGCTGCTTTTTCTGCCCTGTGCTTGTTATTGCAGGAGTTGTGGGAAGCAATTCATAAATTGCTGCCCCTGAGCTGATACATAAATCCTCTCAACTTTCCTAGCTGATCAACTATCTCCATCCTAAAGTCTGCATTTTTCACTGAAGCCAGTCCCTAAATTCTGCCAAGAGGTGCAGATAAATATTGCATATTTATATTATATAAATATAAATATGCAGATAAATAAATTTGGAAGGAAGAGGGTCTCACTGGACACTCTGTGGGGACCATGGGCTGTCTGATGTCCTGGACATGGGATTATTCCAAATGAGAGGTTTGCATGTCAGTGTCTCACGGTACTCTCAAAATAGGTGTCCTGCATCTCAGCTGAGTGACAGCAGAGCTCTTATACCAGGGATGAATTTAGGGCCCTTGTTTAAAGAGGATCAGGGAATAATAAACCTAAGAGCAGCCTTTGCAATCTGGCTGTATTGAATCTGCAAAGGTCTGTACATAACAAAAAAAAAAGGAGAAATGTAGCGGGGGAGCTTTGGCAATTTTTCTACCTTCTTGACAGACCTGTGTTTCACACAAAAACTGATGCAGGATTTGGGCATACCAAACCATTTTTTTTCTAGATTTATGTATGACAAGCAGAATTAGAACTAGTTCTGGAGAACATTTCAGAGCTGACTTGTTTATAAAAATATTCCTCTCATGATGTATTCATGCAGAAACCTCCACTTGCTGAAAACTCACACATTTCCTACTCTTTGATGTTAGATGCTGTGGCAATGAGAGTAAGTCACTTTGGGGTTTGTGATTATTTTAGAGCAACCTAGACATTTCAAGCACCAGTTTTATTATATTTAAAGAAAAAGATCCTCCTCTCTTCAGCAGCAGGTTTTGACTTGGAGTTTTGTTTCAAGTGTGTGCAGGGGGACAACCTTTTCACTAAATCTGTGTGGTTAGCAGAGGGTGAAGACAACACAGGGAACTGGAAGGGGCTTTGCATGACTAAATCCCAGCACAGGGCAAGAAGGAAAGAGTGCGGGTGCAGGAATTGCCCAGTTTGTTTTATTTGGGGGTTGATAATATGAGGAAATCATCTTAGACAGGACAGCTTTTGCGTGCTTTAACCAAAATACCATGGTTTGAAATTCCTTCATGTTACCTGGAACATTGCTTCTGAACACCAGTAATGTCTATGTAATGTCTATAAATTATTTTTCTTGTTGAATTTTCTTCTAAAACCTGCAGTAATGTTGATGCCAGAGTGTCTCTGCTGTCAGTTTGGTGTTGTGAGCACTCATTCAGTCTGAGGTGCTGGCCAATGGTGACTGTGCTTTCCTGTCCCTCTGCATCTGTGCTGCCTGGCACAGTTAATTTCCCCTGTTTAATTAATGGCTCTGTAATATTTATAAAGAAAAAAACCTCATACCCATCTGCGATAACTTTGGTGCTTCTGCCAAGATGAAATTCTAGGGCCAAATGAATATTACAATATGCTGGATATAGAGATGTTTATAAAGTTCCAAATTTCCTGAGCCATCCTGATTTGATAATGGGGAAGTGAAGGACTGATCCTAAGCTCTGTCTCTGGACATAAACAGGATGGAATGTGGTACAGAATTAATGAATGTTATGACTTTAATTGAATTTTAGTGTTTTTGGGTTATAAAGGGTGGATTTCCCTTGTGAAAAAAAAAATCCATTTGGTGAGGCCAGGGAGAAATATAGGATCTTAAATGAAGAATACTCCAGATGATTCCTGTGATGGCACTTGGCATCAGTCATCATCTCTTCAAGACAAGGCAATCAAGAAGATGGAAGATGAAACCTTTCCTTGCCAAGGGAGACTTCCACATTATTTGATTGAAACTGGAATCCTGTCACCTCATGCTTGTCTCTCCAGGTTTTTCTTACCACATCTGCTAAATTCCCAGCAGCTATTTGTGCTTGAAGTGAGGCCTTCCTCCCTCACAGCCCATCTGCTCAGCCTGTGAGTTCTCCCCCTGCAGTCACGACGTAGTGAGCAGGGTTATGGCAGAGGAAACTCACTGGTGTAGGGGAGAAGGAAGGTGGGATTGGCTGAGGTGGCCTTGGCTGTGCTGAATTTGAAAGAGGAGCTGGGTTAAAACTGAGGGAGGAACCTCTTATGAATGAGATTTTAGTTGGAGAAAGGGAGCTGGGGAGCTCAGGCCACTTTGAGGACAATTCTGTTTTTCTAGTACTGTCCTAGGGAATCTTTACAAATAGATGTCAGAGAGTCTCCAATATCTAAGGTGACAACTCACCTGGGCATGTTCCTGACTGCCCTAATGCCAGGGAGGGAGAAGAAATTACAGCTTCTCTTGCTTGGAGGAGGTTGAAATGTGAGAGCACTGTAGGTATTCTAATCTCCCTCATTAAAGTTGGAGGGGTCACAGGTCTTCAGAGATGTTTGGTGCTCACTTTGTGTGTCAAACCTGGAGATATAGCAGATAGAGAGGGATGCAATCAAGATCTACAAACTTGTGATGTGGAGGAGCCAGCAGGGCTGCTGATTTCTCAAATCCCAGACCCAGGCAACATCAGAATGGGCTAAGAGAAGCCAGGTACAGCTCCAAGACACCTCTTGGTATGTGTCAGGTCTGATGCTGGGCAGGCTCCTCCAGGAGCTGCTGCAGGGCTGTGAGGGCTCATTTCTCACTGATTCACTATTTCCAGCCAAACTCGGTGTTTTGTTGGGCTTCACAGCAGCTCTTATGGAAGATGAGTTTGCAGGAATCTGGAATTCAGCAGCTCCCAGCTGGGTGATGGATGGATTTGTCCAAGCCCCGGTTCCCAGCACAGCAGCTGCTCCTTGGCCTCTAGGCTGGGAGTAAGGCATGGTGTGCTCTGAGCAGCACTGCAACGTGGAGATTTTCCCATTCCCGGCCTGGAGATAACCCCTGTGGGGTGTTCTGTAAAAAGTGACAGGTGAACAGATCCCTGCAGGATGTTTTTCACCTGGGGAAAGGGCTGTGGGAGCCAATCTGCTTGTGCACATGACAGGCTCCACAGCCCTCCTGCCCTCTGCAGGTGAACTGAAGGCCAGGACACAAGTGGTGTCTCAGGGATTGCTCCCACCACATCCCTCTGGCAGCAGGGAAAATCCTGCCTCCTCCAAGGGACACTTCTCCTGCCCTCTGTGGCAGGTGGTCAGGCTGCTGCAGATTAACTGCTGTAATTATTGCAGCTTACAGGTTCCTGACCTCCTGAACTCCTATCTGAGTCCTTCTCAGGCATGCAGGGCTCTCCTGGTGTCTCCTGTCTGCCTTGACACTCAGAGGAGAGCCCATAGAGGAGGTGGTGGTGAAATTTTTGAGGAACATCACTTATTTTGCAGTTCCTTAGGCAGTCATGATCCTCCATCCTTGTCCTGCAGCTCCTGTGAGTCACACTCCCATGGGGAGCAGCACATCTGGGGAATCAGGTTAGAGGCAGATCAGATTTGATGCCTCCAAGGGGATAATTGAGGGTTTGGGAGACAAGAATGGAAGCCTGCAAAATTCTTCTCCAGCTGTACTTGGCACAGAGGGTGTGTTGCACAGATGGATAAAAGTTCCTACTGAGGGATAAAAGTTCTTTTAGATTTATAAACTATCCTGGGTGAGTGGATCCTGATGTCATTCTCAGGGCTGTAAATCCAGTAAAGTAAGTAAAATTTCTCTGGCTTTATACCAGAACAAGACCTAGATGGGCTACTATGAGAGATATAGCACCTTCTAATGCAGTAAAAAAAAAAAGTGATAATTCTGCTCTGTACACAAAGTCCAGGGCTCTCTCTCACCTGATAGATGGGAAGCAAGAGAAGATGTGTGGCCACAAGAGGTGTGGGCTTTTTACAAAATGGCAGCTGGTTCTCAAATGCTTCCAGCACCATACAAAGGAGGAAATCTGACCCAAATTCCTCTCATCTGCTTCCACTGAGAGTGGGAGCCAGTGGGATCAGCCATTTCTTGGGGGGGGGGGTTCATTTGTCCTTCTACACCCCCAAACCAATGCATTTGCAACCCAGTGCATTTCAGATGTTTCATCAGGACTGTTTCATTGCAGCAATCTAACGTGCATTAATTATAAGCCTGTGTAAATGAGGTGTTAAATGATTTATTCCTAGACCCAGATTGAGAAATCCCAGTGGTTTCTTCTCCTGATGTGTAGCTGCTGTTGAAAAAGTCAGACTTGCTGGCATTGAGGAGGAGATGAGGACTATTTTCTCTTGCAGTTCAGCCCCAGAATTGCTGGGTTTGGTGCAGGCTGAGAGCCCCTGGTGAGCCAAGGCAAGCTGGGACCAGCATGGAAGGAGCAGGGAGCCCATCTCCAGCACATGCATGACAAATCCTGCTGTCACCACTGCCAGACGCTGGCCCTTGGGGACTCTGGTGATGCCCTGACATTGGGACACCCTTGGGAAGATGGGGAATGCCTTTTTACATTCTCAGAGACAAAGGATGGGAATTAAGAGTCATTTTAATTAGTCTTGTACTTATTATTTATCACTAATTTATCAGTAATTTACTATTTATTAATAAATAAATAATAAATTTATTTATTTTATAAATATATTTATAAATATATATTAATATAATATATAATATGTAATATGTAATATATTGTATAAAATATATAATATATAATATATAATATATAATATATAATATATAATAGATTATAGATTATAGATTATAGATTATAGATTATATTATTATATTTAGTTTATATATTTATTTATTTTATAAATAAATTTATGAATTTTTTTCTATAAAGCATATAATGCTTTATATGGTGATAAAAAGCATTTATCACCATATGCTTTTGGTGGTTTTTTTTTTCTTCTTCTTTTAGATAAGAGTGTTTAGGGTTGGTTATTAGTATCTATTTTATAGTTCTGGCAAGAGAGGATCCTTTGTTCTTAGGAGCTAAGACGGTGCTGGGTACTGGGATCTTGCAGAGATCAGGGGCTCTTGGAAACATTTATAGACCATTTCTGATCATAAAACATTTGGTTTTGTGACATGATTTTGGAAAGTCAGGCATGACTACAGCAGGTCACTTTGGGGTCCCTCCTTAAGGCTTTATTTCCAAGCTATCCTCCTAAAGCATCTATAAAATAGATACTAATAACCAACCCTAAACACCCTTATCTAAAAGAAGAAGAAAAACACCACCAAAAGCATATGGCGATAAATGCTTTTTATCACCATATGAAGCATTATATGCTTTATATAAGTAAATTTTATAAATTTATTTATGCTACCAACAGAGCCTGTGCTGAATGCTGCACAGCCAAGCCACGACAGATAATGTCCTTTCAACTCCTGTAATCCCTCTGACACACACAGGACAGGCACTAAGGGAATGAGGAAAGATTAGGAAAAGCCTGATTTTACCCCTTGCAAATTCTGCAAAGTCTTGTCTGTAGCTAAAGTTTACACCCTGCCTGCCTTAAAACCTGAAAGAAATGGGAGAGAGCTCAAGTCCTGCTGACTCGCAGTTGCAGGGTGCTGAGCACAGCAATTTCCCAGCTATCAGTAGGAAAGGAAGGAATATTTACACCTGGGAAGATTTGCATCAGGGAATGTGGAAGGGAGGAATGAAAAATGTGGTGCTTCAAAGCCATGCTGTTTGAAAGCTGTCACAGCCAGAGCAGAGGGCTGAAACAGGGCTCACATTTGGCTTTCTCCAGAGCAAACGTGTAGAGAAGGCAAGTTCTGAGGATGGAGAGAGGCTTGGTGAGGATGAGAGCCCTCATCCCCCCTCACCCACTCTGTGCCAGGCAGCTGCTGCTGGTCCCTGCTGTTCCAGGCCATGCAGCTGATTAAATATTGAAAGGGTTTCCTTGCTGCTGCTTGAAAAGCTTCTGTCTGGATGAAAATGAAGTGATGTGAGGACAAGTTTGTGCTGGTGAAATGATGCCTGTTTGAGTACATCTGGCCATCCCATACAAACAGACCCAAAACAGCTCTGTGGGTTTCAATGAAAAGGCACCATCAGGACGTGGGTTTGGGCTCCTCATTTCCAGAGCCAAGGTGTGGGAGTGCTCAGGGAGGTGGGGATTGCAGATGGGGGTCAGGCTGAGCTGTCACAAGACCTGGTGGCATCCAGAGGCTGTTGCGGGTGCTCCAAGGCTGGCTGTGATGGGAGAAAACACCTGAGATTGTGTGAGCACACAGCAGCTCCAGGCTCAGCTCCCAAACCCTGGGACAGACCCAGGGATGGTGGAAATGCAGGCAGAGAGAGGAGAGGGATTTGTGATGGGTTATAGGATAAAGGCAGAGGCAGGAATTAGAGGCAGAGGCCAAAAGTGTGAGAGATTGAGAGGGTTGATCTGTGGGCTGTGACTGCAGGGACTGTCACAGCAGCACAGCTTGGCCTGAGGCATTCTGTCACTTTATGCTGTCAGAAAAGACACATTTCAGCAGGAAAGCTGCCCTCATTGTCTGAGTGTCCAAAACAGGCATGCAAATCTGTCCTGTGATCAAAGGAAAACTTTGGGGAAATGTCTCTGATCTCATTAGTGTAAGTATAAACAGAGAAAAGATATCAACTTGATTAAAATGCTGCTGTAATCTGCAGAGATGGGGGATAATCTGTCCTGAAAGCACCAGGCAGCCCTGGCAGGGAGGACATCCAGCCTGGAGGAGCAGGACAGGATGGGTAAAGAGCTGCTGGTCCCTCTGGGTCATGAAGAGGTTCCAACAGAGGAAGGAGAGAGGATTTCCATCCTTCCTGCAAAGGGAATTTAGCCCTTGCACTGGACTGCATTTATTTTAATACATAATCATCACTGAGAATTGATTTCTGCTTGTTTTATCTATAAATTAGGTCAGATTTTGTCATCATTTTATGAAATATTTCTAGAGTTTGATGGTTGCATCCTATGGGAGAGAAATCTAGAAATGCCTGTGAGTAAACATGCCAGCAAAGCTTTGCTTACTCACAGCCTGAGTGCACTGGCCAACATTTGCTACACAAAAGAAAGCATTTAGCAGCTATTTTTTTTTTTTCCAATGATAAGGAAAAAAGAGCTATTTATCTTCCTTGCTCAGACCGAGGTGATATGTCCACAGCAGAATGTGCATTTTCATTATTCTTTGGACCTAATTGAAACTTGATTTCAAAAATTACATGAATCAGTTCAGTTTATGGGAGTCATTAAGCAGTTTGTAAGTGGTTTTTTAGTGTTTCATGACAGTTGTTAATTGCATTTGATTAGATGAACATAGTCACAGCAGGGCTGATGGATGGGTTCTCATCTGAGCAAATCTGGATTAATATATAGCCCTAAGGAAGTGGTCCATAACATAATTGAAATCAAATTAAAAATCAAGATTTCTATTAAAATGGGATATGTGTTCATAGTGAAAGTCATTTGCTATGATTTTGGCATCTTTTCCATTCTTTCAGAGCAACTAGTGCTTCAATTTCCATTATTTTTTCATAATTATAAGAAAAGTTTTTGCACTGGGAAATATTCCATCTGGAAGATTTCCAAAAGAAAATATTTCTTTTGACATTTAAAAATCAAATTCTGAAACGGTTTTGTATTCCTACTAGATTTAGATAAGCTGTTTGATTAAAAAACAATCAGAATTTCCATCTCCCAACAGTGTACTGAAAAATGCAGGACCTCACTGTAATTATTTAATTAGCTGTTGTCGAGGGGTTCTTCCTCTCCTATGTGCTATGAAATAATACCATGATTTTTGGCAGGCTCACAGCATCTGAGCCCATGTGGCTCAGCAGAAATGCACAGCAAGTAAGGAAGAAAACGAAGTTTGTGCTGCACAACTTTTCACTCAAATGGGAAGGAATGCCCAGCCTGATGTGATGGTGTTCACAAGGGTCCCAGGATGAGGGAAGAGATGAAGATCTGATTCCATGTTTCAGAAGGCTTGATTTATTATTTTATGCTATATATTACATTAAAACTATACTAAAAGAATAGAAGAAAGGATTTCATCAGAAGGCTGGCTAAGAATAGAATAGCAAAGAATGATAGCAAAGGTTTGTGGCTCGGACTCTGTCTGAGACAGCTGATTGTGATTGGCCATTAATTAGAAACAACCACATGAGACCAATCACAGATGCACCTGTTGCATTCCACAGCAGCAGATAACCATTGTTTACATTTTGTTCCTGAGGCCTCTCAGCTTCTCAGGAGGAAAAATCCTAAGGAAAGGATTTTTCATAAAAGATGTCTGCGACAACCCATGGACACCCAGGGATATCCACAGATACCCAGGGAGCTGCAGGGGCTTCAGTGGCCTCTCACAGCAGCAAAAGCAGCAGCTCCTTGCCCTGCCTTTCAGACAGCTCCTTGCCCTGCCTTAGCAGCACGTGGGAGGTGGCAGCTGGTGGATCCCTGCCCTGTGGGGGCACTGGGGATAATGGAGCTGCTTCCCTGATTAACTCTGGCAGCGGCTGCTGAGTTAATTAGTGGGCAGATATAGGATACTGGGCATTACTAATTTGTCCACAGATGCAGCTTGGAGCTGAGTGGGTTTGGGAGGAATTTCATCCCTGCTGAAATAATTAGTGAAAAAATAATTTTCAATATCTGTTTTGAAATGTTTCAAATTCCTGTTTGAGCAGGAATTTCTTCTGCTGTTTCCACTGTGAGACTCCATCATGAGGTTCAATCCACATGAGATTTCACTTCAGAATCTTCCTGCACGGCTGCATTTCACATCCATCCGGCTCATGCTTGGACTTGTGCCTTGCCCTTGACAGGCATGGTCATTCAGGTTTCATCTTCTCACTAGGAAGGGAAAATCTTGCTTGCTCCAAGTGAGGAAGATCCAGTTTAACACGAGAGGTGCCTAGAAATAATTAATTTACTGTGGTTGCAGAAGCAGTGGCTTGTTCTGACCAGTCATGTGTGGATAAAACACATCAAGGCAGAGATCTCCCAGGATCCAGCTGATATATAAAGGACAAGCAGGACCCTCAATCAAAGCCTTTAGTAATTTCACAGGTTTGCATGAACTCAGGGCATCCCAGTGAGAATTCCTGTCCTTGCAGCTGGAACAGAGCTGTAACCAAATGTTCATTTTGGCAGTGGCCATGGCATGATCTGTGCATCAGCAGCTCCATTTCCTGCTGGTTCCAGGTAGGCAGATGTTTTCTTTGGGAGTGTTTTGGATTGGGATTTTGTGCCCCTGCTGCATCTGCTTTCATCAGATTCTTCTTCTATAGGACATCAGAGATAGAATCTTCTGAGTGGATATGGAAAATAGGTGGAGTAAAAAGGGGGAAAGGTTGAAAATGGAGTTACCTGTTAGTTACTACTCAGTTACTCATCACAGAAAAGAGGTTTTCTTCTTTTTTTCCTCAGTGATTTCTGGATCAAATGTGCATATCACACTTTACCAAGCAAGCTTGTTTTGCATGCTTATGCAGAACATTTCTTGCTTGAAGATGGAGTCAATTACTGTGCATGTATTTACCCAGCCCAAGGAGCCTGCCAGGCTCCCATCTATATTTCATCAGCCTCAGCCCTCCCTGAGGCTTGCAGCACTTTGCTCTGCCTGCAGTGAAGGGCTCCTGCACTGCAAAAGCAGCGATGACTCAAGAGGAACACACAGACAATTAAAGTTCCCTGGATTTAACAACTCCTGGCAGCCTTGGCCTTATCCCCTTAATGCTGGGTGGCATTTGGATGCTCTTTTTCAGCAGCCAGGTGCCACCTGATGTTTAATCTACCTGCCACTGGGCTGATGCAGAGAACAAGCTGCTCCTCACACCCTGTGCAAGTTGGAAACCAACAGCAGCACTCACCCCCTCCTGCCATGCTGTGGTGTCTTTTCCATCATTAATTCATAGAAGGGTTAAAGAAAGGTCTCTTAAAACTTCTGGCTCAGTGGTACAGCCAGTGCAGGCTCACACTTGCAGGTTTCTGCCAGCAATTTGATTTTCAGCAGCCCTGCTGATGAGGTTTCTGTCTATCCCCTCAAGATGCTGTCCTTCAGTCCCTGAAATGTTGCTGTCATTAAGCTTTGTCTAAACATCAGCATCAGTTTGAATTTCAGACTTTGGCATCTGCTGCAAACGTCCCAACAGAGCTGGGTCCAGCTGCAGAGTCCCTTTGTACCACCCAGAGAAGCCAATGGGTTCATGGAAAAGAGAAATTCCCCACCTTCTCTTTGAAGAACCTGTTCCTTCCCTCTGGTCAAAGAATCTTCATCCAAAAATTTAATTCTCAGAAGAAAAGGGATCTGTTCTGGACAAATTAGAAATGTTTGAGAAGCAAATGTTTGCATTTGTCCATTTATACTAATAATTCCTGAAGCCACTACAGAACTCTGAATCAGGGAAAACCAGCCAAATTCTCAAGTATTACTCATGTAAAAAAAAAGCATTATTAGCACCTGTTTTTTCATAGAAAACACCTCTTTTTTCATAGAAAACCAGTCTATTTTTTGATGCTTCTTCCTTCTATTTTTTGATACTTCTTCCTATGTTATCAGCCTGATGAAACAAACAAGCAAAGACTAGAAAACAGATTGATTTTTTAACCTTCAAAATTATTCCCCTGATTTCTAATGGATTCCCCATTTCCTGGGCTCTTAGTCAGAATCATGTGGAGGAAACAATGTCTGTTCCTCTCAGCAGGGATGCAGAAGGATTGGGGATTTTTGTGGATTTTTGGAAGGGATGCAGAAAAGAGAGGTGTTTTTTCCTCAAGTAACAGAAAGGCTTTCCAATAGTGACTCCGATTTTTTTATTATTTTGATTTTACTTTAGGATTGAAATACAGTGGGTCTTGATGGTATTTGAGCCCATCTGTGTTCATGTGTGATTCCTTTACATTGCTTTTATCATGGAAAGAATAAATGACACATTAGAGTTAAATTTTCAGCCACTGATAGTGCAGTTGGCCTCAAGCCAAAGGACTAATTGTGTGTATCTATGCATTGCATATCTCTGAAATCTCCAGCTCACATTGCTCTGGGATCCCAACACAGGTGATTTTATTGCAGTTAATACCTGCTGTAATTAGGAACCTAATTAAATATCCTCTGATCTTACCCCTCTCAGAGTCAAACAGCTCAGGGGGCTGATTCAGATTCTCCAATTCTCTCTTTCTCTTCACATGGTCTCCTACAGCAAAGCACAGGTGATTTTTAGCACCCTTTGAATATAGACACCGCTCAGGGGCAAACAGACCAGCAGCATGAGCCAAAGTCACTGCTAAGTTCCTAAAAAGTATATGTAATGTGTGAAAAAAAAATAAATCCCACAGAATGACTGAGCTAGGAAGGAGCAGAGAGGACAGGAAAGCTGGAAACCATGGCCATGTTTAGCAGAAATGCAGCAGTGCTGAGCCATCTGTGGCAGCACAGTGGGTGATTTGTCAGGTGGGAGTGGGAACCAGCCTGGGCAGGAGCTCTCTGTGGCTGGGGCAGGTGCTGAGGGTGCTGTGCAGGAGGATCAGCAGCTCTGCCTTCACTTGGCAGCCAGGGTTACTCTACCAGAAGAAATCAGCCCTGTCCCCGAGCCAAGGGAGCTCTGTGCATGATGTCATGCTGCAGGGGAACCCCTTGCTGCAGAGACCACACTCAGTGCTTGTGGTGCTGTTTGCAGGAGTCTCAGGATGAGGGAAGAGATGGGAATTTTGACTCTGTGTTTCATAAGGTTTCATATTATTTTATGATACTTATATTATATGACATTATATTATATTATATTATATTATATTATATTATATTATATTATATTATATTATATTATATTATATTAATAATATATATAATATAAATATATATCATTATAGATAATATCATTATATATAATAGATATAATTTATATTAAATATATTATCTATATATAAAGATATATATCAATATATAATTATATATAAAATACCTTATACTTATATAAATTATAATTATATATAGAATATAAATTATATATAAGATATATAATTTATATTAAATATATTGTATATTTATATATGAATGTAATCTATTTATAAATATATTTTATATATATAATGTAATCTATTTATAAATATATTTTATATATATAATGTCTTATATTTATATTATATTATGTTATATTATATTATATTATGTTATATTATATTATATTATATTATATTATATTATATTATATTATATTATATTATATTATATTATATTACTATACTAAAAAAAAAGAGAAAGGAGACATCAGAAGGCTAGCAAAGGAAAGGAATGGAATGATAAAATCTTGTGACTGCTCACAGCCTCGACACAGGTGGTTGTCATTTCATTTGTCATCAAGTAAAAACAATTTCACACACTGGGTAAGCAGTTCTCCAAATCACATACCAAAGTAGCAAAACATGGAGAAGCTGAAGCTTTCTCCATAGGAGAAAAGATCCTAATGAAAGGATTTTTCAGAAAATATGTCTGTGACAAGTGCTTCTGTCCTGCAGAGTGCCACAAATGGGAGAGGCAGAGAGAAAAGTCAGACAAAACTTCCCTGCCTGTGCCAGGGGGGGTCAGACTGGCTTTAGTCAGGCTGGGAGAGGTGGGTGCCCTAAGGAGCAGAGCAGGGCTGGCTGTTGGTTTGTAGGAGCAGCACTGAGGCAGCCTTGGGGCTGTACAGGTGAATATCAGGATGAACCTGGGCTCACAAAGCCCTGCTGTGTCTGCATTCCACTGTAGTGAGTGGCACCACTGCTGCCACCCAGCTCTGCCCA